>NW_023495625.1:0-347124 GCF_904425465.1 Colossoma macropomum | reverse complement strand
AGAGAATCGGAAGTAGACAGAAAAATTACTGCTCTGTGATTATGAAGGGAAGGCAGACTCTCATGTTTCTCCTGGCTCTTGCTCTTAAGTGGAGCCAAACACCTTTATATGGCATGGCAAACCATATGTAGATCAACGGCCTTTTTGTGCCGTTTTTAAGTAGTTTTGCGGCAGTTACTTCTTTGTGGTTTTGTGTTCCATGCCCGCTTTTCTTTTGTGTTGTTCTCTTTTCTTTTTTCTTGTTAACTGACCTCACACTGGCTGCGTACCATACTGGGGTCACAACCCTAGAAAGAGATGTAACTAGAAGGGCGTGCTGTTGGCACAGCCTTAAGTAGAGGCGTCCACAGGTGTGTCAGGGTTGGCCTAATCAGCCCGAGGGCTTCTGGGATTTGGAGTTCCCTGAACTTATGGCACCTTGCAGGCTGGGCACCTTGCCGCCGTTGCACACTTTGCTGGTGGCCTTCGGCAGGTGGCCCTTACATTAAACTTATAACAGCTAGTGCAATGTGGCTGCTGGCAGTTTTACATTACGTTAATATGTACAAGCAAATATGTACCAGTAATTCACTTTACTACATATTTTGAGTACCATATGTTAAATGTACTACCAAGTGCTACCAAAAAGTTGTTAGCTTAAATTCAGGATGGCTGGAGTAGTTCACAGACTCTTAACATGTTCAATGATACATTTGTTTTCATTTCAGTTGATTTTGCAGTGCTAACTTTGACACTTCTAAACATTAGGCTGTAAATGCTGTTGGTGCACATTCATATACTGTCCCCTGAACACTTCCTGACAACATAACACTATAGATAAACACTACATGCACTGTAACTATAAAGTAATTTTATTGTTTTTCAAAAATATATATGCCCATTTTGAATTTCATATAAGTAACACATTCCAATAAAGTTGGGACGGGGGCAGTTTTACTACTGTGTTTCAACTCTTCGTTTAACAATGTGAAAATGAAATGTTTTCCCATTCTTGCCTAATACAGGTTTCAGCTGCTGCACTGTTCGGGGTCTCCTTGTCATATTTTCATTTCATAGTGGGCACATGTTTTTCAATGGGTGACAGGTCTGGACTGCAGGCAGGTCAGTTTAGCACCCAGACTATTTTAACACAGAACCGTACTGCTGTAATACATGCAGAATGTGGTTTTACATTGTCTTGCTGAAATAATCAAGGCCTTCCCTGAAAAAGACGTCGTCTGGATGGCAGCATATGTTGCCGAAACATGTATATATCATTCAGCATTAATGGTGCCTTCACAGATGTGCACGTCACCCATGCCATGTGCACTAACACTGATTTCAAATTTAATTCATTGGACCATGGGACACTTTTCCACTTTACTTCAGTTAATCTTAAACAAGCTCAGGCCCAGAGAAGGCAGCAGCATTTCTGGATCCTGTTTTTATTTGGTTTCTTCTTTGTGTTTTAGACTTGCATTTGTGGATGCAGTGATGAATTGTGTTCACAGACAGTGGTTTTAGAAGTGTTTCTGAGCCCATGCAGTGATTTCTTCTACATAATCATGTCTGTTTTTAATGCAGTGCTGCCTGAGGGCCCAGAGATCACGACCAGCAAATACTGTTTTTTGGCCTTGTCCCTTACACACAGAGATTTCTCCATATTCTCTGAATCTTTTAATGATATTATGTACTGTAGATGATGAAAAACAAAAGGTCTTCATACATTAAAAAACGTTGTTCTTGAATTGTTGCACTATTTGATCATGCAGTCTTTCACAGAGTGGTGAACCCCTCCTCATCTTTACTCCTGAGAGACTTAGACTCTCCGAGATGCTCTTTTAAACCCAATGTTACTGTTTACCAGTTAATCTAATTAGATGTGAGATGTTCCACCAGGTGTTTTTTTAGTTTTACACAACTTCACCAGTCTTCTGTTGCCCCCGTCCAAACTTTTTTGAAATGCGTTGCTGGCTTCAAATTCAATATGGGCATATATTTTTCCAAAAACAATAAAATGTCTTAGTTTCGACACTTGATATGTTGTCTTTGTAGTTTTAATTAAATATAGGGTTTACATGATTTGCACATCATTGCATGCTTTTATTCATAATTTTACACAGTGTCCAATATTTTTGGAAATAGGCTTGTACTTGTTGATTATACATATATTGTGTGTGTGTGTGTGTGTGTGTGTGTGTAAATGTACACCCTTACAACCATATTTTTTTTATATTGACATCAGTGATTTTATTATTAGTTTTGAGTTTAGAATTTTGTCCTTGTTCTGAATACTACTACTAGCCCACTAAACTGCAGAAACTAATATAATAACTGTTAGGTAATATAAAAACTATATTAGTTTAAAAGAGCTGATATTTAGAAATGCATAATGCTCAATTACACCACTGGACCGTCCTCATAATAATCTGGACCATTTCATGTTTTTCTGTTATTTTTCCACTAGATGGAGCTGAATGGCTGTATGTAGGCAGTGGAGTTTGTGCTGTTCACTGAGGTCCTGCATATGTTTACCTTTGTGAAATAATGGCGAGGGAATCATAACCTCTGAAATAAGTCTCCCAGAGGAGCGCTGTGAGATCAAAAGGTAATCATATACAACACCGAGGCCCTTATTCTGACTTATCTCCTCTTACTGACCCATTTTCATTCTGTGGATCTGTGGTTGGTATAACATATTACTCCAGTAGTCAGACACCATAAGGCTTAATTTTAGCATGGTCATCTTATTATCTGCAAGCATTGCATTGCATTGTGCCAGCTAGCATAATAACACACTAAAAACCTGTCAGGTTCAACAAGACTTCAAATAACGAACCTTTTATTATGGAAAAACCATATTACTGCCTGATGGAAAGAATTGAAGAGCTGCATGCAGTAAATGTGATGTTCAAAGGGAAGAGGCGAAACAGCTTAAAATGCCTGGATAATAATGCTACGTTTACACAGCAGGTAAAAGTGGCCCAAATCCAATCTTTTTCCTCATATGTGACACAGATGTGTCTGTGATCTGTGTGTCTGTGTAAGCAGCAAAAAACGCTTTGAGATGCTTCGTCATATTTTCGCGCTTCTGAGACTCATTAACATTTAGGCTGATGTTTCCGTACCAAAAAATAGAAGAAACTCATCGCAGCCGCTCTGTGTTCAAATAGGTTTCGAACTAAACGGGCGAACGCGGCTGGAGGAGACCGAGGATGCAGCGTTTAAAAGAATCTGAGGTCACGATCCAAAGAAGTGTCCGTGACCGAATAACGCGCCCTTTTTACCGCGAACTCGAGCACACTGTGGGTGATGAGTCCAGCTGTCAACCACTGGAACTTCATAATCGCTCCTGTGATGCTGGCGAAGACGAAACTGAAGCTCTGGGAGCGACAGGCGTTCACTGACCGTCATGATTGTTTACCTCTGGACGAGCCGCGTGAAGCTCTGTTGTTTTGCGCATGCGGGTCAGTTTAGGAGCTGATCTGTTCAGACTGATGTCGCATACAGATCACATTTAAAAGATAAGGTGAACAGCCAAACAAAAAAATCGGATTTGGTGAGAATGTCAGATTCGGGCCACTTTTACCTGCTGTGTAAAACTAAGTTTTAGTAATTTTTAAAGAATGTGATCTGTACCTTACTAAACTTCAGCCAGGTTAGTTAGTGCACTGGCCAGTATACTTGATATTTAAACAAAAGTGCCGTTTCAAGTTGCCTCTTGACTTCACACTTTACTGTTTATGCATACCAGGATAATCTTACTACATTTTTAATGTATGATGTGATTTGGAAATAGAAGAAACTGGCATGAAACGACATAACTGATTTGAAATATTTAAAATTCTATCAGGTTTAGAAAGTATGTGAATCATTACAATGTGAATCAGTGTATTTTATTAATTAAAATACTAACGAAGCTTCCTTTCTGATATTAGTGGAACTAAAAATAGGTCAAACTCCCCTGTGTCCAGCTGTGTGTCCTTGAAGAGTGACCAGTCAATGATAGATCCTCTGAACTTTAAAGGAGCATCAGTCTCTCTGGAAAGGTATTCCTTTATCTTTTTCTTACTCATTCTAACAACATGCATATTAGATTCTACATGCAGTAGAGAGTCTGTTACTGTACAAATACAATTCAACTGAAACTTAGTCTTTAAAAACAGCTGTTGACCAAGTTCATAATTAAAACAGCAAAACAAACACAAATATGTAACGAAGTCATTATTCTTTCCATTCTGTATGATTTTTATTTTAGCTTTAGTTGTTTTCTTTTTTTTTTATAATGAATTTGAGCTCTTGCTTTGAAGTCCAGTGTAATGGTTTCAAAAGATGTCTTAAGCATGCAAAATGCATCACTGCATTTTTATTAAATAGAATTTGCTAAAACATTTTCTTTCTGATTGTCAGTGGTACGGCAGAAAGATCAGACTCTCCTGTGTCCGGCTGTGCGTCTTTGAAGAGTGACCAGTCAATGATAGATCCTCTCAATTTCAAAGGAGGATCAGTTTCTCAGGAAAGGTGTTCTTTTATTTTCCTCTTGGTCATTCTGATCAGTAAATATATATCCTTTTTGATGTCTACAACAACAAACTAGAAAACTGTCAAGCAATAAAAAAATGCATAATATTGTTTCATAAACGATGCAGTTGGTCTGTAATGTCACAGTAATGTAAGTAAAGATGGTGAGCAGTAGCACTGCGGAAAACAAGGAATGAGTTTATCGAAGAAGATGAATATTGAAGATGAGGAGCAGCACTGTTGAGGAAGATAAAGAACAGGAGTGCTGTGTAAGAAGAGAAGCCGGAGTGCTGAGGAAGATGAGGCTGCGCTGCTGAGGAAGATTAAATCTATAAAGCAACTTAAAATTGGACCAATACGAGCAATAAATTAAATATGGAAATAACTGAATGGGTTCAAAGAAGTTGCATTGAAAATCAGCATGTTTTATGAAATAAATTTGCTAACACAGTTTTTTTTCTGATTTTAGTGGAACTAAAGAAAGATCAGACTTTCCTGTGTCCAGCTGTGTGTCTTTGAAGAGTGACCAGTCAATGATAGACCCTCTCAACTTCAAAGGAGCATCAGTCCTTCAGGAAAGGTATTCCTTTATCTGCTTCTTGTTCATTTTAATCAGTAAATACCTAAATATCTAACAAACTGGAAATAAAAACTGTTAAGCAAAAATAAGAAAAAAATTGCATAATATTGTTTTATAAATGAAGCAGTTAGTCTGTAGTACAAAGAAAAAAGCATTATAATATTGATTCGTACATGACGTAGTTAGTCTATAATGCCAAGAACAAAAGCATAGTAATATTGCTTCATAAATGATGCAGATTAATCTTTGATGTCAAATGTTTTTTTCTCTTTATATGTGTTTTTTAAATGTTTTAATTTCTTGTATATTTTGACTGCAGTGATGATACGGGGTCAGAGTCTGCTGTGACAACGGACAAGCTTCAAAAGAAGAGTAAAGAACATCTGAAGAACATCTTTAATGTAAGACTCAAAGTATATTTAGTAATTTCCTATGAATGGTTTTCATAAGTCATCCATCTTCATGAGCACTGCATGAAATCTAACCTAAGCACTTGTGAATGTTTGTTCTTGTTGGCTTCAAGTAACAGCTGAAAAAAGTTTCGTTTTCATTTTAACAGCTAGTGCATTGCTATATATTTGTTATTAAGTTTACAAGTACACAAACTTATAAATAAAAATAAAAGAATGAGATCGAAGCAAATGTTGTGGATCAAGAAAAAGGAAAGTAGCAAATAAAATAATAGGAGGAGAGAGTTGATTTTCACGGTCTGTGTACCTTAGTAAAACACACAAATATTTATTTCCAAGTTAAAGGTGGAAGAAACTAAGACTCTAAAGTCTAGGAATTTGCCCACCAACAACTTTTGATATTCAATTATCTGTAAAGGTTGATGAGTGGATAATTGGATGACCACACAGGGAAGGAAAAACATACATCTGGATTAGGGATTCAGGCTTACCTTTTTCAGAGCACTGGTGTTGCACACCACATTGCTTCACATAAATACACATGCACTTGGATGGTATTTGATGAACAATAAAAATGTAGTCAGTACTATTTAAATACATAATGTAACCCTTAAACATTAATAAAATATTAATTTGATAAGTTAAAAGCTAGAAGAAAACACATAAAAATGCATAAAAAGTACAAAATCCAAGAAATATTCTAGTCCCAGTCTTGCACAGTCCAAACCTTTTGCCATTTCAGTAACAGTAGTCATAAACTGAAGCATCCATGTAGCTCAGCTTGGTCCTTCAGTTTATGACTGCTGTCGCATTGCTTCATCCAAGTGGCTTAAAAGCGAGTATCTATTTGTTCAATTCATTTAGCATTTTTTAATTAAAATATCCAACAGAGGGTAAAGTCTAACAAAATGTGTTTGGTCAAACCTGATCTAAAGTATTTAATGTCCTGGATCTCAGTTGCATACTGCCTAGGCATTACCATCTCACATGTTTTTAGTTGAATATGCTCTCCTTCACCCAGCATCGGTAATTGTAGGCTGACAGGGACCCGAAGTAGATGGAACTACAAATTTATGTACTTGCAGAAATAGGTTCCATTCCCTAATTACCTCCTGGGTCAGTTTGCTCACTTGGCGACTTATGTTCTCCAGAATCTCCAGGTTCAATTCTGTTCTACAGTTAATCTCTAATGGATGATTAGATTCATTATGCTCTTTCACTGCAACACAAGATGTTTCAAACTTTGTATGCACATATTCTGTTTTCATCCTCCTTTAGCAGGGATTTAACTCATTGAACATTCTTGCTGGAGTTCAATAAGCTAAGTGTGTGAAATCCTACAAGATGGCCCACTTTAGCCCCCAGAGTAACTGTTACTTTAACTGGGCTTTGTCTAGCACAGCTCCCTCAATCGTGACAAGACTCACTTAGCATTGGCTAATTCCTTAACCTCTAATAATCTCTGTACTTATTCTTTCCAGTTAATGTCTTTAAACATACAGTAGGCAGCCATGGTGCACTAGGAAATATTGGTATCATCATGATTCAAATTTTAATTTTTCTTTGAACACTGAACACTGTTCCAACCCCCAACACTGCTTGCTCTGCCATAGTTCATAATAGGATATGGGCAGTGTGAGAGATATGGTCAGGATGGTTTATGTTTGAAAGAATAAAATGGATTTGATTATTTTCATCTAAAAGTGAAACAGTACCAAACAGCCAGACACAGGGGCTGGCTCAATCATTTCTCACAAAACTAAAAGAACCCACATGAAAAAAATATGAAAAGAATGTCACCCAAGAAATACACAGTCCCAGGTATACAGTTATATGGTGAGTGGCTTATTTTTCACAGGAAAAAAGGAAGTCATTGACTGTAAATATATAGAAGAAATGTCATAAAGAAAAAAAAAATATCTGAAGAGGACCCACTGTGTCTGACTCCACCAGAAAGCTGTCCCTGACTGGTTGAATCCCAGCTTGGTAAAAAGTGATCCTCTGTCTTGAGACAGCAAATCTAGTGTTACATGTTAGTGTTTTAAGCAAGTTGGCCAAACAGAAAATTGTGCTTTTAAAATAAAAATGCTTTTAAAACAATGTGAAATTATTTGAATGATGTGTATCATTTTGAGTATCTCTATATTTTGTCCTCAGGAGCTTGAGAAAAAAATCTTTAAGTTCATAAAGGATGAGCTGGAAATCTATAAAAAACATCTAACAAAAAAAGACATAAAATATTGTGGAGATGTGAAGGAAGACAAGTGGAATTTAAGACAAGGAGTTCTTAATATGACACAGTACTTCTTGAAGAAGATGGAACAGAAGGAACTCGCTGATGCACTGCAAAGTAAGAGCTGACAATATGTGGCATTACCTAAATTTATATGTAATTGTTGGAAAAAAATGTAAATGAAAGTGGTAGCTTTGATTTTTTTACTACACAATTGTTATTATTCACAAGCTACAGATACATTTATTTTACACATTCTTTATATCATCAGACAAAGTGGTTCATTCTCTAATTATCTCTGTTGTCTTTTTAACTATTTAATTAGATGAACTGATTGGAATTCAACAGTATGCACTCAAAGCTAAACTGCGCAAAAAGTGTCATCATGTACATGAAGGAATTGCAAAGCAAGGAGAGTCCACTGTTCTAAATAAGATCTACACTGAGTTGTACATCACTGAAGGTGGTGCTGGACAGGTCAACAAAGAACATGAAATGAGACTCATTGAAAAAAACAATGTAACAAGAGACACTAATCAAATGGAGCAAGAAGTGCAAATCAAATGCAAGGACATGTTTGAACCTTCAACTGAAGAAGACAAGCGCATCAGAACTGTTCTGACTCAGGGAGTTGCAGGTATTGGAAAATCAATCTGTGCGCAGAAGTTTATTTTGGACTGGGCTGAAGGTAAAGAATATCAGGACATCCAGTTCATCTTTCCACTTCCCTTCCGAGAACTGAACCTGAAGAAAGGAAGTCAGAGTTTGATGGACATCATCTATTTCTTCTTCCCTGAAACACAAGGATTGACATTATCGAATGAGCACAAAGTCATGTTCATCTTTGATGGACTGGATGAATGTCAACTTCCTTTGAGATTCCAGACAAATGAGACCCTGAACAACATCTCAGAAGAAGCCCCACTGGACTCTGTGATGACGAGCCTCATCAAGGGAAATCTGCTTCCCTCTGCTCTGATCTGGATAACCACTAGACCAGCAGCTGCTGCAAAGGTCCCTGCAGAGTTTATTCACCGAATGACAGAGTTACGTGGCTTCAATGACTCACAGAAGGAGCAGTACTTCAGAAAGAGAATCAGTGATCAGGACCTGGCAGAGAAAATAATTGATCATATTAAACAATCAAGAAGCTTGTTCATCATGTGCCACATCCCTGTCTTCTGTTGGATTTCTGCAAATGTACTTCAGGAAATTTTGCAAAAAAGAAAGAATAAAGAAACACCAAAGACACTGACAGAAATGTACACCTGCTTTCTGATCTTTCAGACCATACAGGGGAACCTGAAGTACACTGGAAATAATGATTCGGATGTACCCTGGGACAAAGAAGGCATTATGTCAATGGGAAAGTTGGCTTTTCATCACCTGGAAGAGAGCAATCTGATCTTCTATAGAGAGGATTTAGATACATGTGGCATTGACCCCAGTAAGATGTCAGTGTACTCAGGACTGTGTACTCAGGAGACAGTCAGATTTCTTGGCACAGTTTACAGCTTTGTACATCTCAGCATTCAAGAGTTCCTTGCTGCATTATTTGCATACATTTCTCACAGAAATGACAACAAGAATGTTTTAGACCATCAGTCCACACCACAGGAGAGCAAGAAAACACAAGTCATTGATTTTCTCAAGGCTGCAGTAGACCAGGCTTTGAAGAGTGACCATGGACACCTGGACCTTTTCCTTCGCTTTCTTCTGGGTCTCTCTCTGGAGTCTAATGAGCAGCTCATTCGAGGTCTGCTGACCCAGAAAGGAAGCAGGTCTGACTGCCAGAAGGACATAGTTGAGTACATAAAGTCAAAGTTTAAGGAAAATCCATCTCCAGAGAGATCAGTCAATCTCTTCTACTGTCTGAATGAGTTAAATGATGATTCTCTAGTGAAAGAGATCCAGAGTTACATGAGCTCAGGACGTCTCTCTGAAGCTGAACTCTCACCTGCACAGTGGTCAGCTCTGGTCTTTGTGCTGCTGACATCCAAAGAAAAGCTGGATGAGTTTGACTTAAATAAGTTCATCGGATCAGAGGAGTGTCTTATTAGACTGCTGCCGGTGGTCAAGGAAGCCACATCAGCTCTGTAAGTAGTTTCTCCACACAGCTTAATAAAACATTAAAACAAAACACATCTAGTAAAAAAATAAAAATCAAGGTGCCATCAAGTCACCTCCAGCTCTGGGCAACCAGATGCATAGTTTTCCTCCAGCAAATTTTGTCTTCTTTTTAGGATTTTAGACTTCTTAATGGCTGCTTTAGCTTTCCTCTGATTGTCTCTGTTCATCTCATTACTGGCCTTTTTTCATCTTTTCTTGTACCTCCAAATGATACAAGCATAATTGTCTTTTACAGTAAATTTGTTATTTGAATATTTCCATAACAAGAGCATTAGTTTGTTAATCTGGGTTTCAAATGAGAGGTAAGGCTTAATTTGGTCAGGGATCTATTTGTACTGAGGTACTGTCAAAAGTCTTTGCCAACATCAAAGTTCAAAAGTATCAGTATTTTTCCTGCAATAGTATCAATAGTTTTTCCTGTACTGATTTGGTATTGTCCAGCTTTCCCAACCATAAAGTATCACAGGAAAGACAATTTTAAGAGACACATCACTACATCTTTAAGAGACATATCATTATATCTGAAGATTTGTTCTGCCATATGCTAATATGTGTCATATTTGCTGACTGAATTGGCTAATTTGAATACTGGAGGTGCCAAAATACAGATCCACACAGAATGCTTTTACAACCAGACAGAGGAAAATTGAGAGAAAGAAGAAAATCTCTCTAAAGGAGCTGGAATTTCTGAAAGAGGAGGCAAATGTCAGCTCCTAAAAGATAAAAAGTTTGGGAAATCCCCAAAAAGAAAATAAATACAATTAAAACAACCAAAAGTCTGAGAATTAACAAAAAGCGTGACACCCAGCATGTCAACGATCATGAGAGAATCATGAGAGAGAACAAATATTGTTATTGTATGTAGCTTATATAGTCCTTTAACTCACATCCACTCACTTTCTTTAATAAAGTTCATCATTGAGTAAACATTATTTGTTGGAGGGTGATATAAGAAGAAATAAATATGTGAGCATCATTTCAATTCTGAGGGAGCCAGAGGTTTGTTGTAAAAATAAAAATAAATTAAAATAAAACTACAAAGTATTCAAATTAGCCAATTTTCCTGTCACCTCCTAAACAACAGGACGTAGTAAATTATGCGCAAACTACAACCAGCAGCACACACTTTACTTTAGCATGAGCAACAGGTTTTTTTTAGCTCCTTAGTAAAGCTGGCCTTTGGGTCTTATAACTATAATAACTATAATAACAAATTTATCAGTATTTAATGTGTACACTCTTTACTTTTGTGCACCTATTGATGCTTTAACTCTTCATCCATCCAATACTAAAACCAGAAAAATACAACATTGTCCTCCCAAAAAAACCTGTTCACAAAGAATTCATTCTTCAAACAGATTCCCACAAACACCTACCCAAACTCACCTTAGCTGCCTCACACATTTCTCCCTCATAAGCATGTAAAATGACTACAAGAGATATTTATGAGAAGATTAGATATAAGATAAACCACATGCATTGTGAAGAAGTGAGTCAAAGCAATATCAATTAAAAACCAGGAGTTTCCTTGAGATACAGAGAAAATGGAACTTCTAACAACCACCTTCAAGACCTGGTAGACAAAACAGCCCCATCAGACAAAACAGTACTTAAAGCTTTCATCTTTCAGAGAAAGGAGAAAGTAAATGTCCACTCTTGCTTCAGATATTAAAAATCCACAGGTGTTTCTGTCTATTCTGTGGTACGATGGGGCAGTAATCATTCAATTGGATCATAGTTGATGTCTTCTGCACTTTGAAGCATTCAGGGATGACAGTCTGACTCAGAGATGTTGAGGATGTCTGAGGATAACTGCCAATTGGCCTGTACATTCCCTGATTACACGTTCTGGTGTGTTTTCAGGTCAAGCAGTCTTGCATAGGTTGATTATAGACCCTGTCTAGGAAGGAGGTGCCACTAATACAAGCATGTGGTTGAGATTTGTAGGTGGTGATTGTGTGAATGCTTTTCCACGTGCACTGTATGTGCCTGGTATTTTGTAACATTACCAGATGCAAATTTCACTACCAGCTTTGTTATTATCAGTTTCATCTTTAGCATTTTGATTTATTCAGAGTTAGATCTGCTAGAAATGTTTAGAAGTTTGATTTTAACATCTTAGCAACTGGATTCTGAGCTGAACTCTTGAACTCTTGTTCTGTACATACTATGTGTTGGGGTATGACAATACATTGATTCTGATCAACTAATAGATTCTAAGGCTTTACTGTAATTGCGAGTCCAATGTAATTATGTTCTCACTGAGCAAAGCCAAAGCTACTGTGAAGGGTTGCTCAGTGCTGCCTGTTCCCAGCAGAGGGCAGCAGCAGAGGCGCTCATCTAGGGCACCCTACACCAGGGACTCCACCTCCCAGAATGCTGCAGGCTGACTGCCTTAACTCAGCTGAAGGAGTGCCTACATAAGCTCCAGAGTTACACACAGAAAACGCTCCACTTTGTACAGGGGTAGCCTGTAAACAGTACAAAACAAACAGAATAAGAAAAAAAAGATAAACCAAAAAAAAAGGAACAAAAAGAAAAGAGAAACTTTTTGCAAAGTAAAGATTAAAGGAGAGTTATGAGTGAAAAAATACAAACAGCTCTACAGCAAAGAGAAAAGGAGAAATGGAACTGTCAAAAGAAAAAAGAGTCTTTGTTCCTTCCAACCCTGTTTGTAGTCAGTGCACACCCTGCACTTGGGTCCTACACTGTACTAACACAGCTCCAAGTGATATAATATCAACTACAACTGATACTATGACTTGTATTTTGAGTTGTTCTATAAATGATCTTTCATAAAAACTCTCTATTCTACTTCTAGGCTGAGTAACTGTAACCTTACAGAGAAAAGTTGTTCAGCTCTGTGCAAAGTTCTCAGCTCAGAATCCTCTAACTTGATTAAACTGGACCTCAGTAGTAATAACCTACAGAACACAGGAGTGAAGCTGCTTTCTGCTGCACTAAAGAGTCCACACTGTAAACTGGAGGAACTGAGGTGAGTTCATCAAATTGTCTTGAAGGGGTGTCAACAGGTTTCCTTAATCTGTTTAAGCTTGTGTTTGAATTGGGTGGGACTATGTTGGAAGAAGCTGTGGTCACTGTAGTTTGATGTCTTTATCAAATCAAAGAGCATGGTTGTAAAAGTGAGTGGGCCCAATTATGTTTTGAGTGTGACACCAACAGAGGGTGAATGGTAGACATATGACACACAGATTTTACCTACGGAAGAAAATTGCTGTATTCTCTTGAGAATGAGAGACTTTTGTTCTTTCTTTAGACTTTCATACTGCAGTATAACAGAGGAAGGATATGCTGCTCTTGCTTCAGCTCTGAAATCAAACTCCTCATCAAACCTGATAGAGCTGGATCTCAGAGGGAATGATCCTGGAGATACAGGAGTGAAGCTGCTCACTGATCTGCTAGAGGATTCAAATTGTAAACTGAAAACACTGAGGTAGGTACAGTGCTGTGAAAAAGTATTTGCCCCTTCCCAATTACTTCTATTTTTTCATATTTGTCACACTTCAAAGTTTAACCCAAGTAAACACAAAATGCTGTTTTAAAGGAGCATTTAATTTACTGAAGGTAAAATGCTGTTCAGCTCTACCTGGCCCTATGTGAAAAAGCAGGTCAATGTACATAATAAGAAAGACAATGGGGCAAAAATAGCATCCATGGGAGAGCTGCATGACACAAACTACTGCTAACCAAAAAGAACACAAAGGCTCATCTTGCATTTGCCATCTTGATGACACTCAAGACTTTTGGGATAATTTTCTGTGGACTGATTAACCTTTTGGAAGATATTGGTCCCATTTCAACTGGCATAAAGCTAATACCAACAGTGAAACATGGCAGTGGTAGTGTGATGGGCTAGAGCTGCTTTGTTTCTCCAGGATCTGGACAACTTTTCATAATAGATGGAACCATGAATTTTGCTCTCAGAAAATTCTGAAAGTGAATGTCTGCCAGTCAGCTTGTTAGCTGAAGCTTAAGCACAGTTGGGTTATGCAGCAGGGCAATGATCCAAAGCACACAAGAAAGTCCACCCCTGAATGGCTCAAAAGAAACAAAATCAAGGTTTTGGAGTGGCGGAGTCAAAGTCCTGACTTGAATCCCTTTGAAAAGCTAGATCTTAAATGGACAGTTGATGCTTGAAAACCCTTGAATGTAGCCAAATTTAAAATTCTATAATGGGCCAAATACACATCAATGTAAGAGACTCGCCGTAAGTTTGATTGCTGTTGTTCCCGCCAAGGGTGTCACAACTGCTTATTAAGTTTAGAGGGGCAATTACTTTTTTACCTGGGTGATCATAGGTTTTGAATAAATCTTCAATAAATGGAATAATTATTTAAAAGTTGCATTTTGTCTTTACCCTTGTTGTCTTTATCTTATGTTAAAATTAGTTGGGTTGTCTAAATTGTTTAAATGTGACCATTTAGCAAAAATAGAAGAAATTAGGTGAGGGGCAAATACTTTTTCACTGCACTGTAATTAAGACTTCTGAGGATTGTGACCTTGTAAATGTCAAACTCACAATCACACTTTATTTAAAATATGTATTTATTTCTGTTTTTATGAACAGACATTTCTACCCACACTATTAGAGATTCTGATCCAGTGCTTAGAGACAGTTCAGATTTTATTGCATAAAAAGTAAATTACTGGTTTTGGAAAAGGGTGCCTAGGTCCAGTCCTGGTGATTTACTGCCATGGAATTTTTTGTTACAACACCTTGCTGTAATATTCTGATGCTCCTAAAAGCCTTGATTTACTGAATCAGGTGTGTTAGATTAGGACTGGAACTAATGCTCCTGGAAAGAAGATGACCAAGACCAGAGGTGGGCCCAGATAGTTAATCTTACCCATTACAAATTCATTGATTCTTTAATATTTTTTCCAATAGGAATGAATGGCAGAAGTTTATCCACCCCACTTATATTTCAATCATGCAAGTACACTAGAAACACCCTAGCAACCACCTGGGATACCACAGCAACCATGTAGCAACACCCTAGCAACCATGTGAATTACCATAGCAACAACCTAGCAACACCCTAGCAACCATCTGGGATGCCACTGCAATCACATAGCAACATCCGTATAGCTATGTGGAATACCATATCAACCACTAGCAACATCCTAGCAAGCTCCTGGGATACCACAGCATCCCCCCTGCAGCCCCCTAGCAAACACATGGAATACCATCTCAGCCACATATCAGCAAATTAACAATGATATGGAATACTGTAGCAACTACTTAGCAACACCTTTTCAACCATCTGGGCTACCATAGCAACTGCTTAGCAACTGATTAGCAAACCCAAGTAACTGCCTAAAAATCCTCAGTGCACAAATCCAAGTCTATGACAAAGCTTTTCCAGTAATTTAGAAATACCTTCCTTTAAAACAAAACTAATTACAACAGAACAGGAGGAGCTTACATTCTATAAATATACATATAAACAAACATATATTACACATTACACCTTCAGACATTCTTCGGTTTAAAAAATTAGGCCTTTTGGGTTTAACATAATCCATTTTGCCCAAATCTGGTTTTACATGTTGAGGGATGTGGAGAGCTTTTCCATTATGTAGATATTGTGTATTATATCCATCCATTTATTCACTGTACGTTACTCAAGATTTAACCATTTCCTGGTAATTGCCCTTTATTTCGCTACTAAAAGTATGAGAGTCAATTTCCTATCCTTGTTCTTTCACATTGTGAAAGGAATGTTACCCAGATATAAACAAACAACTTTAAATGGAATGTCCTTTTCAAAAATAGCTTCCAAATTTCTGTGTATCCTCTTTCAGAAGGGAGCAAGAGCCCCACATCCCCTAAAAAACATGAAAATGGTCAGCATCATTTTTTCCACAGTGTCTCCAGAATCCTGTACCAGTACCCAGATGTTTTTGCAAGGGTGTGATAGGAAAGCTCATAGTATTTTCCCAAGAACAATTTCTTCACATGCTTGAATGAGTTGATTCCCATTGTATTTGGTATACTGTATTTCATTCATCTCCTGTAATTAGCGTGGTACCCACCTTTTCCCATTTCTGTTGAACGTAAATCATACATTTCACATTTAACATTTCATCATTAACAAATAATTTTCTGCACACCTCCAATTTACACGTTGACAAAAATAGTCATAATTTCTACTTCAATTGTTTTTAAAGCTTTTTGATTAAAGTAGTGCCAGACTTGTAGATGTAAAAGTCATTTGATCCCAAACCATATTTTCTCTGCAAAGAATTAAAACTCATAAAGGTTTCATTGTCAAGTGTGTAATAATTTGAAAGCTGTTTTTTGACTCAGGCCTGAAATCTATCTTCAAATTTATTTGGGTTAAAATCTGTGTCATATGCACAACATTTTAATAGCAAAGATGAGTTTTGTAAACTACTTAACTCACAAATTCTCATGGCGGTGTTAATCCATGGATTATTCTTATCTATCGTTTGATTTTTTAGTTTGCTATCAATGATCATAGCTGCTGTTGGACACCCCTCTATTTCAGTCCATCTTGCTGAATATGTTGGGTTACACAAACCTTAACTGAGCTGCATAACAGTAGTCTTGTGGACAAGGAAGTTTCAGTCCTTCCTTTTCCTTTGTTACTGCAACATTTTATACTTAATCCTAGGCCTTTTCAACCACCATAGTGTCAAAAGCTTTTTTTCACATCTAAGCTTGTGAAAGCTGCTCTAATCAATGCTGGGTAATGTGTCTGATAATATGTAGTGTCTGCCATTTTTAAATGCTAATGAATGTGTTTTCCCCCTTTTTACAGACTGTTGAGCAGTTCTGCTGCAGAGGAAGCCTGTGATTCTCTGACTAAAGCTCTAGGAATAAACCCCTTACTGCGGAGCAAGCTGGATCTGAGTGGGAAAATACAAGGAGATTCAGAATTGAGGAAGATCTCTGATCTACTGGCAGATTTACACTGCAGACCTAATAATCTCAAGTGTGTAGTTTAATGTAATATATATATTTTACTGAAAAGTAAAGAACATTTTTGCCTTCTCATGTAAAGTTACTGTTTTGGAGAAACATGTTTTTCTTTGGACAGTTACAATGCGACTGTATATATACATATTTGTGTTTGTGTGTTTAATATAAAATTTGCATACATTTTCTCATTCTGCAGGCTGAATAAGTGCAGTATTACAGGGGAAGGCTGTGCTGCTCTATCATCAGCTCTTTGTTCAAATCCTTCACACCTGATAGAGCTGGATCTGAATGAGAATAAACTAGGAAACTCTGGAGTGAAGCAGATCTGTACTCTACTGAAAAATCAGTGCTGTAAACTGCAGAAACTGAAGTGAGTTCCAGTTCTTTCACAAAGACCACTAAATGCTTGAAGGCATTTGTATTGATGGAATTAAAATGCAATCAGAAGCATATTTTATAGGATATAGTCTATTTAAAAGCACAAATTTCCATCATGCTGTTTCAGTACAGTTAACATATGTTTTCTTTCCAGTCTTTCATTCTGCAGTATCACAGAGGAAGGATATGCAGTTCTGGTTTCAGCTCTGAAATCAAACCCCTCATCATACCTGATAGAGCTGGATTTCAGAGGGAACAATCCTGGAGCTACAGGAGTGAAGGAGCTCACTGATCTACTAGAGGATCCAAACTGTAAATTGAAGACACTGAGGTAGATAGTTTAGGGTATATATTTTAGTTTCTTTTTGAATATGAGGGAAAAAGCTTGTAAATGTAAAACTCTCAATGCTCAAAGTTTTCTACAGCTCATAGTGTGTTTATTTGATTATTAATGAGTTTACTTTTTCAGGAGATGTTTTTTCTATGTACCGCATTCTGTCCAAAATACATTTACAAACTTTTTGTTATTTGCTGATAAAATAAATGAATGATTTAGAGTTCTAAATGAATAAGCTGACTGATAATGGTTTTGCACTGTCAGTACTATTATTGATTATTAGTGATTAATGGGACTGATACCCAATATTTGAAGTTTAGTACTGTAAAAATGAAGAACTCTTACTCACAACTTGCATTAAATTAACATAATACTATAACATCACAAAACAGGGTTTGAGCTTTAGACAGTATAAATGTTAGAAAAATATTAGCCCAATAAATTTTAAATCGATATTGTTTTTATAATTTTACAATTTCATTTTTAAATTTTACCATAACAGCAACAAGAAATGTCATAACATGAATAACAATAACTTTATAAACAACTCCTCAATACTAATGTTGAGGAAAACTGAAACCTTTTTGTCTCATTTCCTCAGCAGTGTCTATTGAGTCATGTTCTCCAGTACAAACGGTCCTGTTCTTGCCATATGTTGCTGTGACTTCATTGAAAACATGTCCACTTGGTGCACAGGAGGGTGGACAACAGAGAATATCTGACTTGAAAAAAAAGCATATTTCATTGTCTTTTCCACTTTGCATTGGGTCACAGCAATTCTACCCTTTGACCCTGATCTCTTTGGCAGCAGCAAATTCTTTTTGACTGGTCTTTTGTGGAACAACTTCCTGTTATATGCCCTCTTTCAGTCATTCTTTGGTCTTGGTCAGTGTATGAATCTTGTAATGGGATCCCAGTTACATGCTGGCACTTTTTTCATTTCTTCATGCTTTTGGAGACATTTGATCAAGCTGCTCTCATGATCCATAATCCTCTTGAAGTGTCTTCAGAATGATAAATAACAAGGATGTCAGAAAAATTCACTTTGAGTGACACTTTCTCAGTTGGCAGGAGGAGCAAAATAGGCACAACTTCCCACTTATCACCAGTAGCATGTCCTCCATGTTTAGTTGAATAGATGCTAAAATCATGTTTCTGTTCCTACATTTGTTGCAATTTATCAAATACCAGGTTCAACCTTCCTGGGACGGCCTGAATTAAGTTGAGTTTGACCAGCAAAAGTCCACCTGAATGTTCATCCAGTGCCACTGGACAAGAACAGAATGACTTCCTTAGCATTATTATAATGTCTACAACTGCTCTTGGTCTTGAACAGACTATTGTTCAGCATCAGTTACTATGAATGTGCTGTCCAGTCTAGGTATGGTAATTCAGCAAAGACTCATTCCTTACACCACATTTACTCTACAGTCTCATCGCAGGAGAATCATCACATGGCCTTTGCTTATGCTCCTATCACCAAGCATGTCTAAGATGATAGATTTACCAGTGTGGGTCCACACGACATATCCAAGTATATCCTTTCTTGTGTATCCATTACCAATAAAGAGGCTCAGCAGTTCTACTGTTCTGTTCATCATGAAATCATGTAAAGTCTACTGTGTCATTGAAGTCATTAAGTTTGTCATAGACTTGCTTCTGACAATGACTATCAGTTTAGAAGTCATAAATGATATTTAACATTCATAATAATAATAATAATAATAATAATAACAGCCAGGCCTTATTAAGAAATTAGCATCTTTTAAACGCTTTCACAGTAGCTTATAAATTAGTTCTATATTTAAGCACATCACTGGAAATAAACAGGTAAAAGAGTGATTTTAAAGAACTGTGTCTGTAAAATTGTCATTAATGTGAGCTTTTATCTCTTGACAGGCTGTTAAAAAGTTCTACTGCAGAGGAAGTCTGTGATTCACTGACTAAAGTTCTAGGAAAGAACCCCTTATTGCTGAGAGAGCTGGATCTGAGTGGGAAAATCCAAGGAGATTCAGAACTGAAGAAGATCTCTGATCTACTGGAGGATTCACACTGCAGAACTCAGAAACTGAAGTATGTAGTTTAATGAATTTGGATTTTAAGTTGTCATTTTCTAAAATAAAAATACAGTATTGGTATTTGTCTGTTATGGGTTGCACAATACATTTTGCACTGTTGTAAGAACATTCAAAACACACACACACACACACACACACACACACACACACACACACCATCTAAACCGCTTATCCTTCTGGGTCGCGGTGGGGTGCTGGAGCCTATCCCAGCTGTCATTGGGTGGAAGGCAGGATACACCCTGGACAGGTCGCCAGTCCATCGCAGGGCAGACAGACACTCACACCTAGGGGCAATTTAGCAAGTCCAACTGGCCTGACTGCATGTTTTTGGACTGTGGGAGGAAACCGGAGTACCCGGAGGAAACCCACGTAGACACAGGGAGAACAGGCAAACTCCACACAGAAAGGACCCTGGTCGCCCAGCCGGGAATCGAACCCAGACCATTCTTGCTGTGAGGCGACAGCGATACCCACTGCACCACCGTGCCGCCCACATTCATAACAATTTTTTAATGTTCAAAAAAACATTTGCAGGGCATAAGTAAATATACAGAATGGCACAAACTTTAACATAAATTAAAATGTAGTGCTTTTGGATATTTCCTGAAATTAACTTTCTCCACTATCTCTTTTCAGGCTGAATAAGAGCAGTATTACAGAGGAAGGCTGTGCTGCTCTATCATCAGCTCTTTGTTCGAATCCCTCCCACCTGATAGAGCTGGATCTGAGTGAGAATAAACTAGGAGACTCTGGATTGAAGACAATCTGTGACGTGTTGAAGAATCCTGACTGTAAACTACAGAAACTGAAGTGAGATCATTTAAAATAACATAATTAAACATCAGAATAGGCTGGAGTTTATTTTGATGTACACCATTACACTAGATTACCTGATATATATTTTATGTTTGTAACATGACAGAACGAGTCAGATGTGTGCAGATACTAGTACTACGGAGGCTTTAGTAGTTGAATCACTTTCCAGAGTTGTCTTAAAAAAAAAGGTCAGATCAAATAGGTGCAAAATATACAACTACAGAAACATAACACAAAACAAACCAGGCAGACAAAATCTAAAAAGGGAAAAGACAAAAGGCAAAGTTACAAATAAAGACGAAAATTCACGACCAGAATAAACCCTTTTAGACCCGAATGTTCAAGTGATGGAAAAAATATAAGATTATCTGTCTGTAATGGACTTAAAATCAAGATATACACACACACACACACACACACACACCTTAACCGCTTATCCTTCTGGGTCACGGGGGGAGCTGGAGCCTATCCCAGCTGTCATTGGGTGGAAGGCAGGAAACACCCTGGACAGGTCAGCAGTCCATCGCAGGGCAGACAGACAGACATATACATTCACACACACTCACACCTAGGGGCAATTTAGCATCTCCAATTGGCCTGACTGTATGAGGAAACCCACGCAGACATGGGGAGAACATGCAAACTCCAGAAAGGACCCTGGTCACCTGGGAATCAAACCTGGGGCATAAACTAAAAGTTCTATACATAATGTCCAAGTTTTGTTAATGTGATTATTTTTCAAATAAATATACGTTTAACAGTTAACCAAGGAGAAAAACGTGCCCCTAACTGATCACTAACTTAGTGGTCGTATTTGAAAAAGCTTTTTGAAGAACTCTTGAAAAACATGCATTTTGAACAGTAGTTTCAGTGCTTTGCTTATTTTTACTCCTTAACTGTGTCCTGTAACTGGACACTACTGAGGAGTGCCAGTCCATATCTCAGAGTCACTGTCTGTGGGCTGCTCTGAAGCAGTTTTGTTGTGGAATGAAGCAGTAGTGGACCTTGCACTTGTCACAGTATACATGTGTTTTCCCAGTGCACTGTGGGAATGTACATCTGGTTGCTTCTTTACGATCATCGTAATTTGGCATATGGTCCATCAAGTCTCAACAACAATCTTGATGCCCTATCAGTGGTACCTCCTCATCACTGACATCTCCTGGAATCAACAACAAAAAATAGCTATATATCTATACATGTTTTTTATGGATGTTTTTAAGAACAATCTTTACTATACAGTGATAAACTTTCACTCACCTACTGTAGAGGGTCTTGCACTGTCTACAACTTCATTATCATCACCACTAGCCAAGCTTTTGATTTCTGAGATGCTTTCACTGTCAGTTAACTAACGCACCTGAAGTGTTGTGTCATCTGTAGAATATTTTGCATCTTAATATACACTTAATTTAATGCAGTATATGTCTGTATACACTGTGATTGCAAAGTAAAATTTTAGCAGCACTAAAAACTAGCCTGACCAATATACATCAAGACCCACTGCCCACTGTAATGGACAACAAGATTTAAAAAATCCTGTGTTTAACATTGTTATTTTATAATTGATATTTTACTTTTTATTCCACAATCTATCCCTAAACAGTGAAATAAACTCACAGCATGATGGAAAAAAGTTTTCTAAATCAGATAAAATTTGTACAATGAGCCCTTACTCTGCCTCCTTGGCTGGAGTGCTGCCATGCCTTACTTCAGTGTGCTGATGATTTTTTTCCCCAGTGCAGTGGGTGGGGCTAAGCTGCTGTTTGATTGGCTGATAAACATCTATTCTGGTGGACAGCAGGTCTCAATTGGTGTCATGTGCAAAAGACATAAAAAAAGAAGAAAACACATGATGTCCATTGCCATGGATGCAGGGTCTGAAAGGGTTAAACAACCAAAACACAGGAAAGAACGTTCAGGTGCTCTGAATCAAAGCAATACCTCGCAGTGGGCTAACCTAAAGCCCTGGCTTATATACTAAACTGAACTAATCACATGACATAAAAACAGGTGAAACTAATCAATAATCAGGCAAGGCAGATGTCTGATACGTGGATTGTTGTGAGGTCACAGTCACGTCTTCACCCAGAAGGTTCCAGGAAATGGACTCTACCATAGAGTTAGGGCTGGATGGCTGGATGGTTGTGTAACAATGATGTTTATTGTTTTACCTATTTGAACTGTTTTTTATCTTTTTGAGGGAGACTTTTGTATGAGAACATACGTATATATATTATATTTATATATTTAAATTTTAAATATACAAAGTTATTTAGATCTTTTGTTTTCTCCTTCTACAGGCTGAATAAGAGCTGTATTACAGAGGAAGGCTGTGCTGCTCTGTCATCAGCTCTTTGTTTAAATCCTTCAAACCTGATAGAGCTGGATCTGAGTGAGAATAAACTAGGAAGCTCTGGAGTGAAGAAGATCTGTTCTCTACTGAACAATCAGTGCTGTAAACTGCAGAGACTGAAGTGAGTTCCAGTTCTTTCACAGAAAACATTAAATACATGAAGGCTTTTGTAATGATGGGGTGGAAGTTCAAACAAAAGCATGAATTTTAAATAACTGAACTGAACAGCACAAATTTTCATCATGACGTTTTGGCAATGCCTATGTTCTCTTTTTAGTCTTTCATTCTGCAGTGTAACAGAGAAAGGATATGCTGCTCTGGCTTCAGCTCTGAAATCAAACCCATCAACACACCTGACAGAGCTGGATCTCAGAGGGAATGATCCTGGTGATACAGGAGTGAAGGAGCTCACAGACATATTTGGGAATTCGAGTAAAACACTGAGGTGAGATATTATAAACAATTGTCACTTGGATATTTCAAATATTTAATGAGTGATAACGTACTGTATAAGTAACCTAATTGGGAACTATACTAGATAGAAACTATATGGCAAAAAATAGAATGACAGAATGAGGTATAACAGTTGCAACCTGTAATTACATATTAATTACACTAAATTATATTACACTGGTATAGCCGATTCCTAGTATCTCCCTTTATACACTTATTAATGTGGCTGTGTTTTTCTTCTATTTACAGACTGTTGAAAAGCAGTGATGCAGAGGAAGCCTGTACATTCCTTAATAAGATTCTGGGTAAAAACCCCTTACTGCAGAGAGAGTTAGATCTGAGCAGGACTGAACCGAACCACATCAAAGTGCAGCAGCTGTGTGCTCTACTGGAGGATCCACACTTCAGACTGGAGAAACTTAAGTAAGCAGTTAATGAAATACATGTAGACTGATTTTCTAGCTGCACACTGGCCTTAGACTGCAATCAAGGCCCAATGTAACTTTTCCATATCCACTGACAATACATGACCTTAAAAATGTTATGATCAGTCTTACTGTATTGTCGATCTGTGCAGCTGATTGTGATTTTTAGTGGTCAAAGGCTTATTTAACTTCAGAGATCGTGTAACTTAGATTTTTGGCCAAACCATTCCTTTTATCTGTAGTCAGCAAAAATCCTTTAACTGCGGGGCATCACACTCAACTGTGAGAGATTTAAAATCATTTCAGTATGTGGCAGAGCTACCTGGAACGGCAATAACAGCATTCAGTCAGCGTGCAGAGCAGCTTTGTAGATAAATAAGGCAAAGCAGAGCAGCTTTATAGCAGCATTATAGATAAATAAGGCCTTGCAGAGCAGCTTTATAGATAAATAAGGCCTTATAGAGCAGCGTTATAGATAGGTAAGGCCATATAGAGCAGCAATATAGAAAAATCAAGCCTTACAGAGCAACTTTATAGATAAATAAGGCCTTTGCAGAGCAGCTTTGTAGATAAACAAGGCCTTGCACAGCAGCTTTGTAAATAAATAAGGCCCTGCAGAGCAGCGTTATAGATAAATAAGGCCTTGGAGAGCAGCGTTATAGAGAAATAAGGTCTTGCAGAGCAGCGTTATAGATAAATAAGGCCTTGCAGAGCAGCTTTGTAGATAAATATGGCCTTGCACAGCAGCTTTGTAGAGAAATAAGGCCTTGCAGAGCAGCATTATAGATAAATAAGGCCTTTCAGAGCAGCATTATGGATAAATAAGGCCTTGCAGAGCAGCGTTATAGATAAATAAGGCCTTGCAGAGCAGCTTTATAGATATATAAGGCCTTGCAGAGCAGCTTTATAGATAAATAAGGCCTTGTAGAGCAGCATTGTGGATAAATAAAGCCTTGCAGAGCAGTTTTGTTGATAAATAAGGCCTTTCAGAGCAGCTTTGTAGAGAAATAAGGCCTTGCAGAGCAGCTTTATAGAGAAATAAGGCCTTTCAGAGCAGCATTTTGGATAAATAAGGCCTTTCAGAGCAGCTTTGTAGAGAAAGAAGGCCTTACACAGCAGCTTTATAGATAAATAAGGCCTTGCAGAGCAGCTTTATAGATATATAAGGCCTTGCAGAGCAGCATTTTGGATAAATAAGGCCTTTCAGAGCAGCTTTATAGATAAATAAGGCCTTGCAGAGCAGCGTTATAGAGAAATAAGGCCTTGCAGAGCAGCTTTGTAGATAAATAAGGCCCTGCAGAGCAGCTTTATAGACAAATAAGGCCTTGCAGAGCAGCTTTGTAGAGAAATAAGGCCTTGCAGAGCAGCATTATAGATAAATAAGGCCTTGCAGAGCAGCATTATAGATAAATAAGGCCTTGTAGAGCAGCTTTATAGATAAATAAGGCCTTGCAGAGCAGCATTATAGATAAATAAGGCCTTGTAGAGCAGCTTTATAGATAAATAAGGCCTTGCAGAGCAGCTTTATAGATAAATAAGGCCCTGCAGAGCAGCGTTATAGAGAAATAAGGCCTTGCAGAGCAGCATTATAGATAAATAAGGCCTTGCAGAGCAGCTTTATAGATAAATAAGGCCTTGCAGAGCAGCATTATAGATAAATAAGGTCTTGTAGAGCAGCTTTATAGATAAATAAGGCCTTGCAGAGCAGCTTTATAGATAAATAAGGCCCTGCAGAGCAGCGTTATAGAGAAATAAGGCCTTGCAGAGCAGCATTATAGATAAATAAGGCCTTGCAGAGCAGCATTATAGATAAATAAGGCCTTGCAGAGCAGCATTATAGATAAATAAGGCCTTGTAGAGCAGCTTTATAGATAAATAAGGCCTTGCAGAGCAGCTTTATAGATAAATAAGGCCCTGCAGAGCAGCGTTATAGATAAATAAGGCCTTGCAGAGCAGCGTTATAGATAAATAAGGCCTTGCAGAGCAGCATTATAGATAAATAAGGCCTTGTAGAGCAGCTTTATAGATAAATAAGGCCTTGCAGAGCAGCGCTATGGATAAATAAGGCCTTGCAGAGCAGCTTTGTAGATAAATAAGGCCTTGCAGAGCAGCTTTGTAGATAAGGCCTTGCAGAGCAGCATTATAGATGAATAAGGCCTTTCAGAGCAGCATTATGGATAAATAAGGCCTTGTAGAGCAGCTTTATAGAGAAATAAGGCCTTGCAGAGCAGTGTTATAGAGGAATAAGGCCTTGCAGAACAGCAATGTAGATAAATAAGGTCTTGCAGAGCAGCTTTATAGATAAATAAGGCCTTGCAGAGCAGCTTTGTAGACAAATAAGGCAGAGCAGAGCAGCGTTATAGAGAAATAAGGTCTTGCAGAGCAGCTTTGTAGATAAATAAGGCCTTGCAGAGCAGCTTTGTTGATAAATAAGGCCTTGCAGAGCAGCTTTATAGAGAAATAAGGCCTTGCAGAGCAGCGTTATAGAGAAATAAGGTCTTGCAGAGCAGCTTTGTAGATAAATAAGGCCTTGCAGAGCAGCTTTGTTGATAAATAAGGCCTTGCAGAGCAGCTTTATAGAGAAATAAGGCCTTGCAGAGCAGCGTTATAGAGAAATAAGGTCTTGCAGAGCAGCTTTGTAGATACATAAGGCCTTGGAGAGCAGCTTTGTAGAGAAATAAGGCCTTACAGAGCAGCTTTATAGAGAAATAAGGCCTTGCAGAGCAGCGTTATAGAGAAATAAGGTCTTGCAGAGCAGCTTTGTAGATAAATAAGGCCTTGGAGAGCAGCTTTGTAGAGAAATAAGGCCTTGGAGAGCAGCGTTATAGAGAAATAAGGTCTTGCAGAGCAGCTTTATAGAGAAATAAGGCCTTGCAGAGCAGCGTTATAGAGAAATAAGGTCTTGCAGAGCAGCTTTGTAGATAAATAAGGCCTTGGAGAGCAGCTTTGTAGATAAATAAGGCCTTGGAGAGCAGCTTTGTAGATAAATAAGGCCTTGGAGAGCAGCTTTGTAGAGAAATAAGGCCTTACAGAGCAGCTTTATAGAGAAATAAGGCCTTACAGAGCAGCGTTATAGATAAATAAGGTCTTGCAGAGCAGCTTTGTAGATAAATAAGGCCTTGCAGAGCAGAGTTATAGATAAGTAAGGTCTTGCAGAGCAGCTTTGTAGAGAAATAAGGCCTTGGAGAGCAGCTTTATAGAGAAATAAGGCCTTGCAGAGCAGCGTTATAGAGAAATAAGGTCTTGCAGAGCAGCTTTGTAGATAAATAAGGCCTTGGAGAGCAGCTTTGTAGAGAAATAAGGCCTTACAGAGCAGTGTTATAGATAAATAAGGTCTTGCAGAGCAGCTTTGAAGATGAATAAGGCCTTTTAGAGCAGCTTTATAGATAAATAAGGCCTTGTAGAGCAGCTTTGTTGATAAATAAGGCCTTGCAGAGCAGCGTTATAGATAAATAAGGCCTTGCAGAGCAGCGTTATAGAGAAATAAGGCCTTGCAGAGCAGCGTTATAGAGAAATAAGGTCTTGCAGAGCAGCTTTGTAGATAAATAAGGCCTGGCAGAGCAGCTTTGTAGATAAATAAGGCCTTTCAGAGCAGCGTTATGGATAAATAAGGCCTTGCAGAGCAGAGTTATAGAGAAATAAGGCCTTGCAGAGCAGCGTTATAGAGAAATAAGGCCTTGCAGAGCAGCGTTATAGAGAAATAAGGCCTTGCAGAGCAGCGTTATAGAGAAATAAGGCCTTGCAGAGCAGCATTATAGAGAAATAAGGCCTTGCAGAGCAGCATTATAGAGAAATAAGGCCTTGCAGAGCAGCATTATAAATAAATAAGGTCTTGCAGAGCAGCTTTGAAGATAAATAAGGCCTTTCTGAGCAGCTTTGTAGATAAATAAGGCCTTGCAGAGCAGCTTTATAGAGAAATAAGGCCTTGCAGAGCAGCGTTATAGATAAATAAGGCCTTGTAGAGCAGCTTTGACTGTCTGCACATTCTGTTTCTTATGCAATGTCAGAAATAGCTGGTAATGCATCTAAATAATACTCAGTTTGTGTTTCGTCATCTCGCAGCTCAGCACAACAGTGTGAAAATCACCAAAATGATGACAGGGGTCCTCAGGATTATGCACTCAGCTCCAGATATTGACCCCTTTATGCAGTGCAGAGCACATTTTTCACATGGTAGAAGATTATGTGTTAACCATTATAGATTAAGGAGTTAAATAGAGAAGCTAAACAGAAGTCTGCAGCCATTGAGTTAGAGTGGGGAATCGTTTATTTGTTGTGGTAACCTAAACTCTTGCCTGAAGAGATTATTGCTACTTTTACACACAAAGGTGAAAAAACTTATTTTAATTTTTACATTTGTCTCCTCCTGACTTCCTCTCTCTCTCTCTCTTTCTCCCACTCTCTCTTTCTCTCTCTCTCTCTTTTTCTCTCTCTGCAGGCTGAATAAGTCAGGTCATGTCAGAGTAAGAAGCTATGCTAACAATCATCCAATTTACAAAGAAAGGTGAACAAAAAAAAAAAAAGATTTAAATTTTTACCTATGCGTACTCCTGACTTCATCTCTTTCTCTCTCTCTCTCCCTCTATAGGCTGTATAAATCAGACATTATTACAAAGAGAGACTGTGCTGATCTGATTTCTGCTCTGACTGTAAACCCCTCACACCTGAGAGAGCTGGATCTGAACAAGAATAAACTAAACAAGTCAGGAGTGGAGAAGCTCTGCAATCTACTGATGAATCCTGACTGTACACTGGAGAAACTGAAGTGAGTAATACTTTAGTAAAGGGTTAATTACATGTGTTTAAGAGCTGTAGGCCTGAAACACATCAGCTAAATGTTTTATGGGACTGAAAGTACTTTAGCAGGAAAACACCTTTATATTTCCATTAATTAATTACACATGACCTCTGTAAGTACATGTAAGTACTGTATGTGTAATTTATAGAACACTTTTCATACTGGTAGCAGCTCCAAGTGCTTTACAGACAGGTGACAAAGTTTAACAGTAATAGAGATTTTCTTCTGTTGTAGTTACTATTTTGTAGCAACAATATAAGGGAAAAAATGACAAATTTGAATTTAACAGTATTAATTTAATGAAGTTAAAATGAAAAGCTAAATGAAACAGAGATGTTTCCAATTGTTTATTAAAAGTGTGCAGTGAGTTTGACTAATAAAAGATGGAATTGAGTTCCACAGCAGAATAACTGAAAGAGTCTCTCCACATTTCTTGTTTTTTACTGAAGGTGTTTGAAGGTCAGAATCTGCAGATCTGAGATCATAAAGAGACACACATTCAGGAGCTTTAAGGTCATTTAGAGCTTTAAAAACCAGCAGCAGAGCTTTAAACTCTCTCTAACTGATCCAGGCGGTCAGTGCAGTGTGTAACAGGGAGATATGAGATCTCTGTGTTGGTGCTGTGAGGATCCATGCTGCTGTGTTCTGCATGGGTTCTAGAGGATGGACTGTTTTCTCCAGTAAGAAGATCATTACAGTGATCAACTCTGATGAACAAATGCAACTACAAGTTTCTCCATGTTGCTCTGAGAGAGAAAAGGCAGAATTTTAATGATATTTCTCAATTGATAAAATGCTACTTTAGTGACTGTGCAGATAAACCAGAGCTCAGAGTCTAAGACCACAGCCAGGTTGGTGTATGAAAATAAAGAGCCAAGCTTTTCATAAAGCAATTTCTCTGAGTTTTAGGACCAAGGATCAATATTTAAGTTGTTCCCTGATTTAGTTGCAACATCCACTGAGAAATATCTGACACACAGCTGGTTAGTCTGTTTACAGAGTCTTGATCATCAAAAGGAATAGAAATGTGGGTGTCATCAGTATAGTTATGAAAATTCATGTAATGTTTCCTAATAACATCGCCTAATGGTAACATGGACAAAGAGAAAATCAAAGGCCCTAAAACTGAACCTTGTGGGACTTCACACAAAATGGTACATTTTTTTGTGGAATGATTTTTCTCAGTGAAACCAAGAACCATCTGTTAACTAAATGATTTGAACCATTCTAAATTTGTACCTATGAGGCCTACACAGTATTTAATATGGTGGATTACAATATTGTGATCAATGGTATCAAAAGCTGCTCTATGATCCAATAAGACCAGAACAGAAAAATTCTGTGCATCAGCGCTGAACCTGAGATCATGAACCAGTGCTATCTCAGTACTACGGTTAGCACGAAACTTGATTGAAATTTCTTTGAGGATTTGTTTGATATCACATATGCATTATTTGTTTGAAAAAAAATCTAAATGTTTGTTTAAAAAATGTTTGAAATTGGTCTAAAAATATTTAGTACTGAAGGATCCATGCTGCTCTTTATTAGTAGAAGCTTCACTAAGCTATTCGAATATCTCAGATGTAGGTAAATATAAATATGTTTAAGAAATGGCAAAATTCAACTAATTAGACTAAACCTCTATTCTACTCTTTTTTTTGCAACAGTTTAACAAACAAATACTGAGGCTATTCCACTGGGTGGTCATTGGATTTTTCATCACCTTACATAGTAATTTGTTGTTATGGCAATTAAAGAATTAGATCTATAACATCTGTAAAATATTTGTATGTTGCTGTAGTGGGATTGTGTACTCTAATTGTCAGGGAAGGAGTCAATGCTGTATTTGATACACTAATATAAGCATTTTTAAACTTATCAACTGTTTTTGGGTTAATGTAATTTTTTAAATAACTTTCAGACACTTTCGTCCTAGCTTGTATATTGATACAGAAATGTATGTAAAAATACATCAGAGATTCATTAATGCATGTGTACAGCATATATATATATATATATATATATATATATATATATATATGTATACACACATACACACACACACACACACACACACACACACATCATTATTAATCAATGATTAATAAATAGTTCAGCTAGTGAACATGTAAAAGTAGTACAAAATATACTCGTTTTTATTCCCTCCCACTGTGTGCTGAGATTAACCATAGTTCCACAGTATTTAGTACATTTTATTAATTAATTGTTGATTTTCTTGAAAACTGCAAAAAAAATTAGTGTATATATTTTCAGTGATTTATTTAATACTCATGGTATTTTTTTCTATGTTAGTTGTGTTTAATTTACTCTTGCTTCTCCCTCTCGATCTATGTTGTAGCATTTGTTTTACAGTAATTTATGTATTACACTTTTTTTATTTTGTGCTAAATGTACCCTTCTCTCTCTTCCCCCTCTCGCTCTACAGACTTGCTAACACTATTACAGAGGAATCGTGTGTAGCTCTGGTTTCAGCTCTTTGTGTAAAGCCCTCATATATCAGAGAGCTGAACCTGAGTGAGAATAAACTGGGAGATTCAGGAGTGAAGAAGCTCTGTGATCTACTGAAGAATCAGGACTGTAAACTACAGAAACTACTGTGAGTAACTTCATCATTACGGCATTAAACTAATAAAACAGCTTTATACCGACTGCAGGTCATTGAGATTATTGTGTTAGAGTTTTTTCCTGTGAAGTTCCGATTATTACTGTTACATAATAATAAAATAGACAAGAATTTCATGATTATAGTCATTGAACAGCTTTGCTAATGTGACATGAACTGTACTTTCAGTTGAATTCAAATGATATTCAAATGAATAGTTAACTGAAAGGACCAACTTTACCCAGCTACACCCTCTTACCCTCTTGAAGTTTGTTTATTTAGTTTTGTACTGGAACTAATATAATAGAAATCACCAAAGATTTTGTGTCACATAGATTTCTATTAGTAGTTAACTATATTAGCCTCATAGCTCCAGTACAGAACTGAATCACAGTCTGTAAGCTTGATTATCCTTTAAAGTACTTTTTTTTTAATTATACATTTGTGGCATTATAGCAGACACTCACATCCACTGTGACCTACAAAAGGGCTTTGCTGTCCACAGTGTATTTACCCTGAGAGTCCAAACTACCCTTGAGCTAAGATACTGAAACAAAAGTCAGTGCTGATACCTAGAAAAGACAAATAGAAGAGACAAGACATTTCAGTAAGTGCTGGATTAGTGTTTATTTAAAGGCTCCACAAGGAGATGGACTCCAGGTGGTGTTTGAAGACAATGAGTGACTCCCTTGGAAGTTCATTCCCCCTTGAGTGCCCCTCAATACATGACTCAGACCACTTTAGGGCAGAGCCAATGATTCCAAGATTGGTGAGGATGGACAGAAGGTTATTGTGGTTGACTGTGTCAAAGGCTGTAAAAGCTCATGAAGAATCAGTTTCTGTAAAGTGAGCTGGTTTAAACCCAGATTGTTTGGGATCCTGGAAAGACAGACAATTGGCTGTATAGACTGCATATTCAAGAATCCTTCAGAGGAAAGAAAGGAGTGATACTGGTTGGTAGCTGCAAGTCAGAGCTGTGTAGTGTGGGCTTTAGGTCCTGGAAGACGGTCTGAAGCAGTGTGGATGGGATGAGTGGGCAGGTGGTTGGACTGCTGGATGTCAGTAGCTGTAGGATGTCATTTGTGGAAACAGGATAAAAACAGTTTGATAACTAAGAGCTTAGGAATGAGGACTGATGGGGTGGACACAAGCTAAAAGAACTGGTTCTGTTCTGTAGATGGATGTCAGAACATACTAACTGTGACTTCTGACAAAATCGATGGATTTTATTATGGAATTCATAATTATTATGTTTAAGTAGTTTTAACACAACTTTTATTTTTTCTGTTATTCTGTGCTAAACTAAAACATCTTTTTAATTTCAAAGTTATTGTTTATAATTATGTTTGTCTAATTGTTGTGAATCCTTGTTGTTCTTCTTCATCTTCTTCTCATTATTATTATTATTATTATTATTATTATTATTATTACTATCATTCCTTAAAAATGTGTGACTAAAATATGGTTGATAGTGTTCTGGAGTAAAGAAAAAAGGAATGTTTCATTTTCTGCTGGATTAATAATTGCAGTATAGATAATAAAGGCTGTGCTGCTCGGCTGATTTCTTTAGTTGAATAAAGCATACATATTCTCCATAATGTACCACATACTTAATAATAATAGGATACTTAGTAAAGCATGTATACATTATACAAATATTTTTATAAAACCTATTACCAATGATTAATAAATAGTTCAGCCAGTGGATGTGTGCTGAGATCAACCAGAGTTCTATAGTATTTAATACATTTTATTATTTAATCGCTGATATTTTTAAATACTGCAAAAATGTTTTTGTATATATTTTCAGTGATTTATTTAATACTCATGGTATTTTTTCCTTTGTTAGTTGTGTGTAATTTACTCTTCCTTCTCCCTCTTGATCTACAGACTTGTTCAGAGTTTACCAGAGAAATCCTGTGCAGATCTGGCTTCAGCTCTTTGTGTAAATCCATCATTTATCAGAGATCTGAACCTGAACTGGAATAAACTAGATGAGTCAGGAGTGAAAGAGCTCTGCAATCTACTGAAGAATCCTCACTGTAAACTGAAGAAACTGAAGTGAGTAATATTCAATAAAGGAGATAATTATATCTGTAAGAGCAGCATATCCAAGTTTAATCAGTTAACAGTGTTATGAAACCACATGTTTATTCAGCAGAACAGGACATTCATAATACGCATAATTTAACCCTTATTCAATAATAGCAAAATATTTACTAAGGTATATATGCTTGATATTAATGTATATATTTTCATAAAATGAATTATTGATCTGACACATCTGAAAAAAATCTCATCTGAATTAGATTAATATCTGATCTGAATTAGATTAGTCAATGAATGTGTAAAACTACTACAGAATAGACTACTTTATTCCACACAACCCATAGCATTTATAACATTTTATGATTTAATCACTGATACTGATGTAATGTTGTAGCATTTATTGTAGCATTTGTTTTACAGTAATTTATATATTACAATTTTGTGCTAAATGTACACTTCTCTCTTCTCCCTCTCGCTCTACAGACTAGTCAACACTATCACAGAGCAATCCTGTGTTGCTCTGGTTTCAGCTCTTTGTGTAAATCCCTCACATATCAGAGATCTGGATCTGAGTGAGAATAGACTGGAAGATTCAGGAATGGAGAAGCTCTGTGATCTACTGAAGAATCAGGACTGTAAACTACAGAAACTGCTGTAAGTAACTTCATCATTACGACATTAAACTAATAAAACAGCTTCATACCGACTGCAGGTCATTGAGATTGTTATTTTGTGAAGCTCAGATTATTAATGTAATAATAAAATAGACAAGAAGTTCATGATTATAGTCATTACAGCTTTGCTAATGTGACATGGACTGTACTTTCTATGGGAGGCAAATCCAGACAAAAAAGAAATTAAAATTAAGACAATAAAATGTAAATGCAAACCTCTTTTTGCCATTTCTTTTTCCAGAAATGGCAAAAAATTTAAAAATGAAAGAAACAGGGGTTGATGAGGGTCCTTTCAGTCTGCCTCCATCAAAGTGGACGAACAACCCAACCCAGTGGTGCGAGATGTCATGTTTACGATTCTATTCCCTAAAGTTTTTTTTATCATAGCATTGTTGCAGCATTTAAACACACTTTGAATTTGGATTATTATGACGATGATCATGACAATAATTTTAGGGAACAGACAGGTGAAGCAGTCAGTGCTAGTGAGTCTGCTGTTAGTTAACTTAGCCTTTTTGTTACAGGCTCACATTAAATGGGGGATTCCTGGCTCTTCACTGTGTTCTATGTGCTGCCCTTTCAATGCAGCATCAACATTCACTACTTTAACTTTTAACATTAGAACTGTTGACTTTAACATCATAAACCTACCTATGTTGAAGTGTTTGCCACAGACGTGCATGTATTGACCGGGTGGGTCCCACTGTTTGCCATTTTCCTCCTCTCTGTGGACGGCCTGAATCCACATATATCTCCTTTTGGTGTCTGTCGCTCTTTGACGAAAAAAGGAAAATCATAAACTGGATATTTTTTTTTATTGGTAACTTTTAGGCATGGTGTCACTAGTATTCCCAGTTTGCCACCAGTACTCTGAGCAGGTTTGTTTTTGCCGAAAAGGGGGCGTGGTCATATGGACAACAGGGAAGTGACATATGCTTGCTCTGATCTATGGACTGCATGAGGAGATGATGTAGAGGAGGTGATGGGATTGAGATTCCTGCTATGGTGATGGTGTCTTATTGAGTTCTGTGGAATATTAGAGAAAAGTATTGAAAAAAACGTGATGGAAGTGAAAAAAATACAATAAAGTAGAGATACAAATGTAGAATAAATGATATTTAGCTGACATTGAAAAGTGCAGCCTCTATGTAATGATAAATGGAAAAGACAAGATTGAGCCGTCTACCTAACAGCTACAGCTTCTTATACGGGTCTTATACAGATCACAGTGGTTTTACTTTTCATATTGACTATAGAGTCATCTAAGGGCTCCATAATCAATATTAATGATTGATCAGAATACACAGTCTGAGTGCTTTCTTTAACTGAGGCAGGGTTATTGTTGATTCCTCAGATCACTTGCAGGTCATTCGTGAGGAGATGTCAGAACATAGTAACTGTAATATGACAAAATCAATGCAGTTTATCATGGAGTTTATTACGTTTTCATTAATGGTTTTAGCAAATTTTTACCATTTATTTTCTCTGCTATTCTGTGTTAAATTAAAATCTTATGTTTTGATTTCAAAGTTCTAGTTATTGTTATTTTCAGATTTACTGTTTATATTAATTATCTGTCGGTTTTATTAATTGTCTCAATGTTATTAATTTTTTCTTGTTTTTATTCTTCTTTTTATTATTATAATTGAAAATGTGTGTCTAAACTTGGTTCATGTATGTGTTCTGGACTAAAGCATTAAGGAACCTGTTTTACTGTTTGCAGGATTAAGTATTGCAGTATAGATGATAAAGGCTGTGCTGCTCTGACTTCAGCTGTGAGTTCACATCCCTTACAACTGAAACATCTGGATCTACGTTGGAATAAACTAGGAAAGTCAGTGAAGCAGCTTTCTGAGATAATGAAGGAATCAGAATGCAGGATACGGTAAGAGAATGAACCAAGTACACTTAAATGTAAAACTGCCAGCTGCATCCAGTGGCATACAGTTTTGCCGCTCCACCTACGGACACACACACACACACACACACACACACGTGTGTTACGCATTCAACATCTCTCTACACAAGAAGAACAAAATAAGACAGAATTAAACAGCAAAGTTGTAGCAGCAGCAGCTGATTTACCAACCAATGCGAATGAGTGGCCTGCTTAGGCTAGAAATCATCTGACCCAAGAAACTCAATCAAAAGTTGCTCTTTACATGGACGGATGCTACATCCATTATAATAACATAAATTATGGCACACAAATTAAGCTATTCTCAAAACAAGGGGGGATTTTACCCTGTGCACCCATAAGAAACAATTTAACAATTTAGACATCTAACTCACAAAGTTCAATTTTACATGCTAACAAAAACTTAAAATCACACGTTCATCAGAAAAGAAAATCTACAGAATAACATCTGTCCTTCTTATCAGTTCTTAAGATAATATTTAAAGCAGGATTTAAAATATTTTTATTATTAAAATATTTAAATATTTATCTTCAGGTCCTCACTGGATCGCCTCAAACAGCAGTGAGGTAGCCAATTTGGATTTTTCCCCCCAAACATAAAATCTATCAAAGTAATATCATTTTGTTCACCTTCTAACTTTCCAATAGTCCAGTGTTACTGAATCGTTAAATTTCAAATCAACTACTAACAGGGGAGGAGAATATTAACTGAGGACCTCGCTAGCAACCTGTTCTGAGAATGTGCAGATGGACCTGTAAACGCATTGTAATCTACCAGAGGAGTTAAAGCACATGTTCACGTTGGCTCCATGTAGATGTTGATCAGAGTTTTTTCTGTACTACCATGTTTCCTATAACTGTGTAAAAGAAGCACTGAGCTGCTTTATTGTTGGATGGACTGTGATGTTGTTCTGAGTAAGCATGACAAACTCACTCAGATCACAGTTTACATCAGCAAGAGCTTAGTATTGATTTTTTTACTTAAAGATCTACGAATCTACAGATTTCAGCTAGTTAAAGGGCTAAACACATTAAATAAGGTTGAGATAGCAACTACAAAACAAAGCAGTTAATGAAAACAGCAGCAAAAAACTGCAACCTACAGTAGAGTCTAGGTCTTATTGATTTTTTAAACCCTCTACAAAGAACACATGTATTTAATGCACAATTACTGTTTATTTGCTGAATTTAATATTTTGGGAATACAAAAATAAAAAAATGTGGCCTGTGCTGAAGTTATGGCAAATATTTTATATATATATATGTATATATATATATATATATATATAATATATATATATATAATTCGAAAACTCCACAAATTAATAGAAATTGAAGAAAGTAGAAAAATGTCATATTGAAGTGTGTTCTCTATAGAGGAATGTGTACATGAAACTTGTTTTCACATAGAAAATCAACAAAAATGTGTTTACACTTTTGCATATGTTAAATACACATTACGCTATTGTATATTTTTAGATGTTATCTGGCAAAAATATATTGAAAAAAATAACAGTTAAGTCATTTTTCTATCCAAATTTCTGTGCTATTTTGATCGTGTCCAGTTCCACCCCTTGGCCAGGTCTCCTCCATCACCATAGTGTCAAATCCTCATTCTGATGTGCTGCACTGACCACAGATACAACACTGATGCTTCTTTTGCAGCAGTTGAACATGCACATACATAAATAATAATACATACTATAATATTTTATAATAAATAACTTTTTTATTCTAATTGTAATTACAGATTAAATACTTCTATGAGTTGGATAGGTTTTCCTTTCCTTTCCTGGGAAGTGGTAACAGAAGAATCATCAGAAGATGAAGACAGAACGGGATGAACTGTAAGAGTCAGGATAAAAAAGGACCTCTTTTTTTTGGAATGTCTGAATAGTGGTGAATGGTGGATTATGAGGTTTAAGGTTTTGAGTTAATTCAGTTTTAATTGTATTGGCGTATAACAAATGTCTCAGAATGTCTTAAACCTCGAAATGCGCGTCTACCCCTCAAAAGAGTGACACCAAGGGAGATGAGGGAGCACAAGGAAGAACTACTGAGCAAAACTAAGACCCTGACTTTGACCGGTTTTCTCACCATTAGAGGTGAAATCTGATCACTCAGTCTAAAAATTTGACTCCCTGCAGTGTGAACAATGCCTAAAATGCTCCACACCACCCCGCACTGCTTACTAATTACCCAGTTGATCCTTATTCATTTGTTATTCATTATTTAGTAAGTATATAGTATACTTGTACATAGTATATTCTCTCTGGTTTGTTTGTGAAAGCTTCCTAATACATCCCTGGAATTCTAAGCCAGGTGTTTTGTTTCAGTGATAACTTTTGGACATAATTCTTAGTTATGGATTTTGATTGTGAATTTGCCTAGCAGAGCTTTCCTGCTTGTGCTGACTGTTTAATGAAAAAGCCAAAATAAGGCTGCTGCCTCTCACTCTTCTATGTTACACATTCTCATTGAGTATTTAAATAAAACTGGTATTTTTGTAATATTATTGCTGTCCTAATTATTATGAACCACAAATGTGTAGAAGGTTCAAGTTATAAATACATGCATTTAAAGTTTGGAATTCTTACAGTTTCTAGGGAACTTCAAGACATTACTGAGATGCACATGTAGCAGATGATTCCCACTTTATTCACTTATTTCACATTTATGCCATAAACATTACTTACTTTGAGCTTCACTCAGGTTAGGGTGTTCCTGTGACCAGAATGTGATAATTACATACACAACCAAACACAGCATAGCTTTAATCTTTAATAAAGGGTCATTTATTAATAAATTAATATTAACAGCAAGGTGAATAGGTATTAAAGGTAGATTAATAGGTATGCAGAGAGAAACTAGAGATATGAGGTTCACTGTATGAACATACTGTGCTGAGACTCGTAAATAGCTATTTGGTGGGAGTTTAGTAGTACTAATGGAATAGGGTAATGACTGATCTGGGTTTAACTGAAAAAGGGGACAGAATAACACAGTACTGGGTCTGAATCATATGGAGAAGTTGGTTGCCTTACTGTGGGCCTGCAGGCTGGTTAGAGGATGGTCCTTGGGTCACAGTGAAGCCCCCCGGGCCCCCAGAAGCAACACAAAAACCAGCCTGGACGAATGAGCACGGTGAACCAATTCATAAAAAAGGCTCACAAGATTTCACAATGAGCTATCGTTGGCCAATCAAAACCTGCAAAATGATTACTGTGCGAGTGAAGAATAAATGAAATAAAGAACTCAGTAAATACATAATAAACATAATAAAATAAATAATTCAGATTTAGGGTACAAAATATGAGCTCTTCTTTTAAATCGTTCTCTGTTTCTGTGTATATCAGGCCCTCCCCCGGGTGGAGCTAAGGTGGGGCAAAACAGGTTTCACGCTTAAATTCCTAATGAATATGCAATTTCTTTGTTTGAGTTTCTGCTCAAATTCACCATAAAATGACTTCATATACATTGATTTTATGATTTTATAATAACATTATAAGCATTGTTACTGTTTTTTTGTCTAAATACCTACCTGGGCTAAGTACCATACCGGTCACCCCTCTACAAAGGTGTGACAAAGCGCTGCTGTTTGCCACGGCCTTAAGTAGAGGAGTCCACAGGTGTGCCAGGTTGGGCCTAATTAGCCCGAGGGCTTCTGGGAATTGGAATTCCCTGAACTTGTGGCACATCGCCACCATCGCTCTCTGCTGGTGGCACAGGCTGGACCATTACAGAAATGTCAGGTTTATTGTAAACAACATCCAGGTGTCTTTCATGTGCTTGAATTATATCTGTGGTAAGAAAACTCTTTATCCTCCACTTCCACTAAACATGACCTGGTCACCAGGTAGAAACGATTGTATGATTTCTCTATTTTTGGAAGGACTCTGAAACGTGTTCAGAATCTAATTCTGAATGATACTGATGCTGTGTCCCACCACCCAAGAGCTGCTGAGGAGTGTCGTTACTGTGCCCACCTTGAAGAGAAAGTGGAGAAGAGCACGGCTGCAGCTGCCACCACTGCCACCGGTCTTGATGTGGTGAGCCCCGAGGAGTTCCTTCAGGCCCGAGAGGAAGATGCCTAACTCTTCCAGTTGCCAGGTGGGGCGAAAACCGGACTGGACAGATGTGATGTCATACAGTCCCACCACTAAGGCACGTGTGCCAGCTTGGACAGCCTTCAGATGCATGGCAAACTGCTGTAGTGTATGTGAGAAGAACCGGTGCCCAGGAAGTGTGTGGCTGTTGCTGGTGCCGTACAGTTTGTGGAAGACGGTGCTAAGTGCGGTACATGGCACAGCTGGCTTGGGTTTTGTGTATGTTGTGTTTTTCAGGACAACAACATTGAAAAACACAGAGAAGTTGCTATGTATTGCATGGTCAGTATATCTCAGAGAATAAGAACAAGACCGTTTCAAAGAATATTTGGTAGGAAAACTAAATCACAATGACTTTGCATCTTTTTTATGTTGAGCTCAAAGTGCACTTTATTTGTTGTGTTTACTTTTCTTTAAAATGCATGACAAATATGATGATATTGAAACTGAAATCTTGAGTCTGAAATTTTCTCTATCAGCATGAAAAAAGTGGAGAAAAAAGTGGAGGTCTTAGAGGGGAGGTTATGAAGATCACAGTCAACAAAGTGCCAGAGCATCTGTGCATGTGTCCTCAGTCTGAGCTAACAAAGGTAACTGAGGCATACCTTTGAGGTTTTTCCTTAAGGTTGCACCTTAACTTGAGTGGACTGAAAGCTAAAAGTAACATCTACAAGTAAGACTTTAATGTACAGATTTACTGTGAAATGTCGGAATTTCACAGTGAAATTGTCACTGGTTTTATTATGTACCTTCACCCAGGCTTTTTTCTAACGAAAGGTAAACACTGCTTTTTCCAGCATGTCCAGGGTACTGCTGGGGGCAAAAGGCCTTTACAAGACTGAGAAGTGACAGTGAGATAGTTAAGATTACTGAGCTAATTAAAACTAGCAGTGTTCAGGAAAAAAAAGTTGCCGAGTGTAGCCTGTATTTTTGTGTAAACATACATATATACAAACAACCTAACTTAACTGAGATGCCATTATTACTAAAAAAGGGTAAGGTAACAATTTGCATGGACATTTTTGAGTGCAACACAAACAAAAAATGATGTTATACCAAATTAATTCATTAGAACCTAATTGAGTTTTATAATATTCACCAAAATCAAGTTGGTGGAAAATTAATTTATTTGTGTCAGTGAAACTAAACAATTAAATTGACATTCAGCAGGTTCAAATTATTTTAGCTTTCTAATTTTTAAGATTTTCATATTGATAGTATGTAATTTTATGTAATAGTAAGTATTAATAGCATATGATCTAGTGAAGTTAGTTTAGTTAATTCTAGCTGATACAACTTTAAAAGAATGCATGCAAATTGTTACCTTCATTTTTTTAAGTATATATTATAATATTTTTTAGATTCAGCATGTCTTTTTGTAGTTTTTGTTTTTTTTCTTCTTTTTTTTCATGTTTATTCTTGACGCTTATTTTGTTCTATATAAAACCAAATTTTTTCTCTCTGCTGCCCCAAACAATCAAGGGTCCTGGATCTATTATGGGTTCCAGGTATTGGAGAAGAATGAAGAGGGTGTGAACGAGACCAGCACTTCCACATGTGCTCTCAAGGGCGATCTCACCACAGTCTTCCTTCATCGTCTTTATTGTGGGGTTGACCACAAACGCCATGGCCATCTGGGTGTTCCTCTTCGGGATGAAGAAGAAGCATCCAGCATCCATCCTAATGGCCAATCTAGCACTGGCTGACCTGCTCTTCATCGTGTGGCTCCCACTGAAGATCACCTACCACTTCAACGGCAATGACTGGACCTTCGGGGAGCCACTGTGTAAAGTCCTAGTGGGGTTTTTCTATGGGAATATGTACTGCTCCACTATCTTCATAGCATGCATCAGTGTCCAGCGCTACTGGACTGTAGTGCATCAACTGAGTAACCATGTAACAGTGTGTGTATGTGTTTGTGTGCCCACACTCAGAGTAGAAACTGCAGCTCTGACTCCGCCCACACAGAGCGCTACTTGCTAATCCAGCGTCAAGCAAATAATGACCTTGCACAGCTCTAACCAACTTGTACTACTTGATCATTTATGACGAGCTTGCTAGCTGGGTAGCTATGCTATCTGGAAGAAAGAAATGTCTGGGAATCTTAATAGCAGAATTTCCAATAAGCACAGAGTGTGTTATTATAATTATTGTATATATGGTACATCTACATAATGTTGAACTGAGTTGTTGTTGTACACGTAGTATATTTACATTATGATGCACTGAGCTGTTGTCAGTATTTCTATATTGCTCTGAACAGAACTGTGTCAGACTGAGAGACTGTGGCTGAAATGGACGCCTACACCCTCATTAGTGTTGTGCTATGTAGGGTGGAGGTGCTGGTAGAATGCAAAATGTATTGCTGTTGGCATCTTAAACTACTTTATTTTAATTATCATTTAATGAATCAATCATCTCAATTGAAGAGTCTTTACGTAAGCCAAAAATCATCCTAATCTTCTTAGAGTCTAGGAGAACTATTTACTTTACTTAATAGCAGTAAAAACTCATAAATCAATAAATGAATTTGGACATGTTCTCATCATCAGTCTGGGTCAGTATTCTATCAGTGGCCTAAACAAACAAACGCAAGTTGCTTGCAAGGCTGACGTTGACTTTTTTCATAGCCGTGGACATGGATGTAAAGTTTTGAAGAGTGCAGAGGATGAGGAAAAAGTAAAAACTTGAATAGAGTAAATGTTTGATTCTTGGTCCATGACTGCAGTGGGCTGTAGTTACCCATCAGTATTGTATGATGAGTGTTAGGCTCTTTGTTTTTAATTGTAGTCGGCTGTTTTGTAGTGTTTTTCCAGAGAATTGAGAAAGTCTGAAAAGTTTTCGGCTCAGTGGCCTCCATTAACATAACATACCTCTCACTGTTATTTAATTAAAAGCGATTCACAATGCACTCTGGTGCTCATCCAGCTGATGTAGTGACCCACAGTGTTCACTAGAAATTACCAGTGCATTGTGCGAGATTTAGTGCCCTCAAAATCACTCTGGAATTCCATTTTATGATTTAAACACTAAGAGATAATGGCAGACGTACTTAATAGTGCTCTAAAGCACAGAGATCCATTTCAGTCACAGCCATCATGTCATTCTGAAAGTATTTTTTCCCCCTTTCTCTTCCTCATTGTGTAAGTTTGTTTGTTGTTTGTTTAAATGTTCAGTTTACTTTACCTAGTCATTAAAAAACATAGCAAAGACGGACATATTACAATTAAACTTTACCATATCAATTAAGTAAAAAAAGTCTAACTAGTTGTAATCATTATGTATCCAGTTCCTTAAACATTTGTTCTTATTGTCAAGCCCACAAACGCACAGTAGGTAGCAGTGATGTCAATACAGTGCAGTGTCAGCCTTCATTGAAACTGCACTCTATTTGGGTCCAAGTTATATTGTTCTTGTTCATACTCTTAGTACGAGATGTCATGGATCTGCATACAGAACCCGCTCTCATTTCACCACGCTGTCCAGGTGTTTTTAAGAGAAAGAGAAAAGGAGAAGTGAAAGGTAGTCTGGATTAGAACTGAACTATTTTACTCTGATGTTTCTCTCTAAAACCTGTGAAAGTGACACATTCTGTGTTACATTAACTCCAGGCTGAAGGGAAAGAGGTGATTTAGAAGGTGCAGCAGTTTTTATTAATGTCTCAGTTTGACAGGCAGGTTTATTCATTTCCCCATAAACTCTCAGCTCAGGAGTGCTGGACTTTAGTCAGTTTGTTTAGGTGAGGTGAGAAAGTGTGTGGCTACTTTATATACATCTCGATGGAGGTTTGTATAAAGTAGTAGAATTATATTTTGTCATATATAACACAGGCCTAAATCATGCATCCTTAAACTGCTCCACACAAAAATAAATATTAAAATGTATATTACAATTGGACTGAACTAGCAAAGTTTTCATAAACTTCTATATAAATGTGTGTAATATATAGGAAAGTCAGTTCTCTTTGGAGTTGTTTTTCTGTCTTTAATATACAATTTCCCAATATAAAGCGTTATTTTCCAGTAATTCCTATTGACTTTTGTACATGCGCAGTGTGTCTACTGACGGGTATGTAAAGAGCACAAAGATCATGTGTAGTATAATGAAGAGGAAACAGAGATAACAACATTAACCTCTGTTGAAATCGTAGTATATTGGGTCCAGAGTTCAGTGTTAAAGATCTGTAAATCATTTAAAGATAGACACTGACAGTCTCTATAGTTTTCTCTGTTGTTTACACTGTAGTGAGAAATAAAATATATTTCATTTTAAAAGTATTTCATTTAGTCAGATTTGATCTGTTCTGATATGTATAGTTAATGATGAAGTATTTATTTACTTGATGTGACAAATGGAAGTGTGATGAAAATTAACAGCATCAGGCCTGTTTTATGTCTTATTGTTGTGCCAAGGTCAGTAAACAAACAGTAACAGTAGTAAATGGATTAAATTGTGTAGAAGTGTGTTCAGAGGATGTTTTAACCTATTTACACTTACATAGACTTACATTTACACAACATAGAATTTATTGGGTTACCCAAACTTTTGGCTGCATGAGTGCAGTGTGGAGACACTGAAGACTGCAATCTGATCTCTGTGTTAATGGCACACTGCATAAGAACAAACAAGCATTGAGAGCAGGATCATTACAGGACAGACGGAACTCTGTGGGGAATTTACTAGGCCTGAGATGATGCTTTCAGCTCAGAAAGGGAGAGAGAGAGAGAGAGAGTGAGAAAGAGAGAGAGAGAGAGAGAGAGAGAGAGAGAGAGCGAGCTTCAAAGCAGTAAACATCTGTGATGTGGCGTAAGGCATGCTTGAAGAGAAAATGAAAGTAAAAGAGTGAAGAAAAGCTGTGCAGATATTCGCCTTCATCGCATGGTCATTATAATCTTATCTGGTACAGGAACCCAAAAACAGAAACATTATTCTACACTGATTTTATCAACATCCACAGAACCTTCAGACAGGAGTGATGCTGAGGCAAAAAAGAAAAGGTAAGAACTGCAAAATATCCACAGCTACAATCAGAGTGTCTAAATATTACTAACAAAACAAATAACTGGACTAAGCACATCGTAGCCATAGTTGTGGTTATGTTGTAGCTTTATGCACTCAGTTTCAGCCACTTACATAAACCTGCTAAAACTGATAAGGAAGTTCAATTGCGGTGAGATCAAATACAATTTATTCTAAAACACAGACCATTTCTGGGAAACACCGTGGCGTGTTCAACTGATATCTCAGTGGTCTGTTTCTGTTTGTAGACCACCTGGGAGAAAACAGCCAAAGCCTTTCATTTCTAGAGTGCATGAAGATTTAGAGAGCTTTATGAAATTAATTTATTTAGTTATTAACTCAGGTCATTTCTTTCAGAATGGAAAAAGCACCACACCAACGATTCTGGGCCGTTAGGGTGGGGACACCAGATCTGAAACAACGAAAAACAAATTTATGCAGAGAGCTCCTCCCAGCTAAGATAAAAATAATTGTTGGATATAATATGAATGTGCATTTTAAAAACATGAAAATTACTTCTCACTTGCTGTTGACTAGACCTTTACTTGCAAAGATGGATAATTAAGTTTAAAGTTAGGAAAAATAAGTTGAATTTAATGGATATTTAATTAAATGTAAATTAAAGGTAAGTATCTACAAATCTTCTGAAGTGTTCTATCCAAAAACTGAACTTTGTCACAGTTTATGATATTGTCAGGGTATTATATTAAGAAAAAAAGAAATAAAACACTACACATGTAAGATAATACATGTACATACATGTAGCGTTCTGAATGTCATTTTTTAATAGCAGCAACGTGTTTGGTTTTATGTTTTGGCTCTTTGTATAATGTATAATTTACATATAAAATAAAAAAAAAAATCAAGATTCCAGTCTAATTTCTGAAATCTTTGTTTTCTGTGTGTGTCTTATTGGGCATATATTTGGTTTCCCTTAATTTAATTTCAGCCTCACTTGAACATCCTTGGTAATTTAGATAGTAAATGTAATAAGAATGTATAGCATTATATTCTGTATCTTGAGCTCTGATAAAGCTCAGACCAATAATACACTAAAACAGCTGCTCAAACAATAAATAAAGCAAATATAGCTGCAAGTGTCAATCATAGGGGTCCAAGCACAGAGCAGTTAAATTAGGTTAAAATGTCGGACAGGGGCCTTTTCACAGACAAAGGATAAATGATAATATATTATTATTATTGACTCACAAAGATGATGCCAGACAAACATTTCTATTTCTGATATAATTTGTAATTGCAAAATTGTTCAGGTTAAAAAAACAATCACGTTAGACCTGTTATTTATCTGAAGGAAGAAGAAAATAATGCTATGTGCACTTTAGCACCTCAGAATCTTTTGACAAACAAGCAGTAGAGTTGGACCCCCTAAAACTTGAGCTGCTCAAAAAAATCTCTGGTAAAAATGCACCTTGTTTGACCATGTGTCCACAATTACACTATTGCGCATGTTGAATATACCTTATTACTGAATATCAGCACGTCTAATTAAAGTTGTTAAAGTTTGATGTATTGCATCCTATAGAACGAGGATCACTTTGTCAGTTAGCATGGAAATGGCATATTCCCACTTCTCTAGTGCAGGAACAGCTCAGACTCTTACTATAAACAATAGATTATTATGTGCATGGTATATGGCTGCTGCATAATTATTCAGCCACCCTTTACCCTATCCATCAGTGGAAAGAGACCACAACAGGTCCACTGCTGACCAGATATTATTTGGGAGGTGGACAATTCTCTGGTCTCAGTAGTGACTATGATTAGGTAGTGAGATGGTAGTGTATGTGGCGCTGGTGTAAGTGTGATGTAAGTACACTAGCAACATCCTAGTATCCATGCATGATACCATAACAAATACCTAGCAACATCCTAGCAACCACCTGGGATATGATTCCACGATCTACCAACACCCTAGCAACCACCAGAGATACCATAGGAAAAACATAGCAACATCCTAGAAACTACTTTGGATACCACAGAATTCACCTACTGAATCTAGGAACCACCAGCGATGGCATAACAACTGGTTAGCAATCACCTAGGTTACCTTAGCAACAATGTAACACCATAGCATCCCCATTGCAATTACCTGGAATAGCATAGCAACACCCTGGCAACCATTGGAACCATTGTACTTCCACTAACTGGTCACTTTATTGGATCCCTCTAGCGTGTGCTTCCACTCACTGGCCACTTTATTAGAAACACCCACCTTTTATTTCCACTCACTTGTCACTTTATTAGAAACACCTTCTATGCTGGTACATCTTGCTGGTTGACAATGAGTCCAGAGCTCATTTTTTTCCTTGTCACTATATGTTATGCAGCTGGAATTTAAAGACATGCAGTTATTTTGGTACGCACTGTGCCCATGTCCTTTCTTCCCAACACTACAACACTTTCTCCACTAAATATACTGTGGTTCAAGAACTGCAATATACCATATTGTGACTTGAACTTAGGCAGCCTGTCACTGACTGCAGTTATCACATGTTCAGACCCACCATTTCGAGGCTATGTTTATTTTTTTGTCTTCTCAAAAATTGAACCATGTTAAACAATGACTATCTATTGTTCTTCCCCACAGATTGATTCCCACCACCGCATACCTGTGCTGATCACTGACCAACAGCAGGCAATCAAATTTCTGAAACAATGTCAACAAAGCCTGAGAAGAATAATGCCTCTACGATGAGTGACACAGAGGATGCTGACATTCAAAGGTCTGGCTGAGTGACCTTTAGGAATCCATAGCCATATAGATGTGTCTCAGTCTTGCTGTGTGCATATTCATATGTTCAATGAAAATAAGTATCCAAGTAATTGAGACTGATCAAGAATCAAGGGGTGTACCTGCGTACAACTGTGCATAGTTATTGCAGAATATTCATATAACATTACCAATCTATAATCAGCTGATATCAGAGTTTATTCAAAGCTTGAAGACAGAGATAAAAGCCTTGAAAATCTCAACTATGGTCCCTGGCATTTTTGGCAGATGCACTCACACAAAGTATAGCTACTGTATGTAGCCTTAGCCTGCATTCCAACTTGTCAATAGATATGGCAAAACAGTAGCCTATATAGTTCAAAATTATTTTGACTAATACTTTGTAAGTACAGGTAATGAAATTAACACAAAATACTGTCTGAGGCCTAAATGTGAATGGGAAGGTGTTTGCTGTAGCGAACAGGTCTTTCAAATTAGAAATTAGGCTGTGCTGCATCACAGACTTTGCAAGTGCTCATGCACAGTACATTTATTGACTATGATATTTTAATGTTAAGATCTTACATGACCAAGCACTTCCAAATTGTTGCTGCAAATGGGACATTTTGTGAATGTATAAGAGTGTATTGTGGTGTTCCACAAGGTTCTGTTTTAGGCCCTTGACTGTTATTTACAGACCTAAATTATTATTATTATTATTGTTGTTGTTGTTGTTGTTGTTAATAACAACAACAACAACAAAACAACAACAATAATAATAATAATAATAATAATAATTATTATTATTATTATTATTATTATTATTATTATCATCATCTCCAAAACCAAGAACAGGTTAAAAGGCTGAAACTGACTCAGCTATTGTTAGGTTATAGAAGAGTGTAATAAAACATATATTCATTTTTCACGGTGACTCAAGCAGATGCCAGTGATCGCTTGATTTTGCAAAGACACCTGCAAACTTTCAGGACAGTGTTAATGATTTTGATGTGAGCAGAAACTATTGAGGGTTCTATTGGTGAATGAAAACAAAAAGCATTCTACTCTGGACTGTCAAGATAGGACTGTTCAATCATTTCACAATTAGGTTCATCACCTAAAACCTTTTTTTCTCTTCTCAGCTGTGTGTCCATGAAGAGTGACCAATCAAAAGACCCTCCCCACAATTTCATAGAGGAAAAAATACCCAAAGATGAAAGGTATATAAATGGTTTTCACCAATCTCACCCTGAGGTGCATGACTTCAGCTCATGATTTACATACTCCAGTTCTCATGGGCCAAAGCAATGCCACATTCAGTGTTCTGCCCTTTTAAACACTCCTTACAAAAGACTGATCTTTTATATTTATCATGTACTAATAAAAGACTGGTCTGACATTTAGTAAGTAAGTAAGTAAGTAAGTAAGTTTATTTATATAGCGCTTTTTACAACAGGTGTTGTCACAAAGCAGCTTTACAAAGAAATCAGCATTACAGAAAGAAATCTGGGTCCAAGCCCCCATGAGCGTCGCCAGTGGCGACAGTGGCAAGGAAAAACTCCCTAAGAGAAACAGGAAGAAACCTTGAGAGGAACCAGGGCTCAGAAGGGGAACCCATCCTCCTCTGGTCGACACCGGATAGTAAACATTGTTAGTATAAAGTATTATAGTACAAAAACAGGGTAAAAGGTGGAGCAAACAATTCATTTGAATAGTTTAGTTCATGCAGCGGCAGCAGCAGCAGCAGCATCAGTGGGGTCAGGTTGTGGGGGTGAGGTTTGCACGGTTAGCAGTGGCACCCGATCAAGGCAGCAGAGGCAGCATCAGCATCAGGATGGACAGCTGTTCAACTCGGCAAAGGAAAGAGAGGAAAAACACAGTCAGTTCTGCAATGGGTGATTGATTAATTTGAATTATTTTGAATGATTGATTGGTTCAAGTGAATAATTTTGATTAGTTCATGTAGCAACAGCAGTAGTATCAGTGGGGTCAGGTTGTGAGGGTGAGGTTGGCACGGCGTTGTACAGCAGGAGGCTCAATGTTGGTAAGCCGGTCCAGAGGGCTGGCAAGCAGTGGCACCCGATCGAGGCAGAAAAGGCAGCAGCATCAGAACGCACAGGATGGGCAGCTGTTCAACTCAGCGAAGAAAAGAAAGGAAAACACACAGAGTCAGTTCTGTAATGGGTGACCGAGCACAAATGACAGTGTTAGCAGAGACTCTGGCAGGTATAGAACTGACAGGGAAAACTAATTACCAAAGGCTTGACTATACAAGTAAGTTTTTAGCTTAGACTTAAACACTGAGGCTGTGTCTGAGTCCCGAACATTAACAGGAAGACTATTCCAAAGCTGGGGGGCTTTGTATGAGAAAGCTCTCCCCCCTGACGTAACTTTATTAATTCTGGGTACTAATAGTGAGCAGCACCTTGTGATCTAAGTAGGCGTGATGGTTCATAGTGGGAGAGAAGTTCACTCAGGTACTGAGGGGCGAGTCTGTTTAGTGCTTTATAGGTCAGTAAGAGAATTTTATAATCAATGTGAAATTTTACTGGCAACCAGTGTAAGGCTGATAAAACTGGGCTGATATGGTCGAACTTTCTGGTTCTTGTAAGGACTCTGGCTGCAGCGTTCTGGACTAGCTGAAGCTTGTTAAGGCTTTTGCTGGGACATCCAGCCAGCAGGGCATTACAGTAGTCTAGCCTTGAAGTAATAAATGCATGAACTAACTTTTCTCCATCCTGTAGAGAGAATGCATTTCTCAATTTAGCAATATTGCGGAGATGCAGGAAGGCTGTTCTAATAATATTAGTTATATGTGCGTCGAAGGACAGATCAGGGTCTATAATGACACCAAGGCTTTTTACAGATGAGCTTGATGCAACTGAGAAATTGTTAAGTTTAAGTGTTAAATTAGACAGTTTGTTTCTAGCTGCTTTTGGACCAAGAAGCAGAACCTCTGTTTTATCTGAGTTTAGAAGGAGAAAGTTACTCAACATCCAGTCTTTTATGTCTTTTATACAGTCTTCAATCTTGCTAAGTTTAATTCTATCATCTGGGTCGCTTGCTAAATATAGTGTCATCGGCATAGCAGTGGAAGTTTATGCCGTGTTTACTGATAATGGTGCCTAGTGGTAGCATATATAATGTGAATAATACAGGTCCTAAAACAGAGCCTTGTGGAACACCATACTTTACTTTTGCTAGGACAGATGATTCATCGTTTATATTAACAAACTGATACCGATCAGTGAGGTAGGACCGGAACCAGGAAAGAGCTGTTCCTGTTACCCCTACAAGGTTTTCTAGTCTGTCAAGTAAGATAGCGTGGTCTATTGTGTCAAATGCTGCACTAAGATCGAGGAGGACTAACAGGGACACATGATCTTGGTCAGAAAATAATAATAGATCATTTACAATTTTTACTAGTGCTGTTTCTGTACTATGATGTGGCCTAAAACCAGATTGAAATTTCTCGTATATTTGATTCCTATGCAAATAGGAGCTTAATTGTTCTGCTACAACTTTTTCCAGGATCTTAGATATAAAGGGGAGATTTGAGATGGGTCTATAATTTGATAGTTCGCAGGGATCAAGGCTAGCTTTCTTAATTAGTGGTCTAATTACTGCTAGTTTAAGAGATTTTGGGATGTACCCAAGGCTAAGAGAAGAGTTTATTATTGACAGAATAGGCTTGGTTATTTCTGGCAGAATTTCCTTGAGTAAACCTGTAGGAATCGGATCTAGCATACAGGTAGATGATTTTGCGGAGGAGACTATTTTAAATAGTTCATTTTCTTGGAGTAAGGTAAACGATTCCAGCCTCTCTGCAGGAATTATAATATTTTCAAGGTTGAGGCTGGCATTATAAGGCAGCAGGTTTCTAGAGTTTAATTGCGTATTCTGTATTTTCTGCCTATTTTTTTCAATTTTGTCACTAAAGAAGTTCATAAAATCGTTGCTGCTATAGGCTAATGGCATCTGGGGTTCACTAACTGTTTTGTTCTCTGTTAATTTAGAGATTGTGCTGAAAAGTAATCTAGGATTATTCTTATTGTTTTCTATGAGAGAGGAGAGATAGGCTGAGCGTGCTGTAGCAAGTGCTCGTCTATAGTCTATAAGGCTTTCCTTCCAGGCGGACTGGAACACTTCTAGCTTAGTGAGGCGCCATTTTCACTCTAGTTGTTTGACAGTCTGTTTTAAAGCCCAAGTGTGGTCATTATACCAAGGGGCGTGTTTTTTCTGCCTTACTATTTTACTTTTTAGTGGGGCCACACTATCTAGAGTAGATCGAAAACTATCCTCTAAGAGCTTGGTCATAGCATCTAGCTCAGTAGGATTAGATGGACAGCTGAGAGAGGCTGATAATTTAGGAAGGTTTCTAATAAAGCTACCAGCTGTGGAGGGAGTTATTGTCCGCTTGACACAATAACATGGTGATGAAAGCACATTACCACTAAAGTGAATTTCGTATGAGATTAAGTAATGGTCAGAGACTGCTGTGCTCTGGGGGAGAATGGCTAAGTTATCTATGTCTACACCAAAAGTCAGTATTAAGTCTAGAGTGTGGTTGTGGTAGTGTGTGGACCCCTTTATGATTTGGGTGAAACCTATGGAGTCTATGATAGATATAAATGCCTTACTTAGTGCATCCTGAGGATTGTCAAAGTGGATATTAAAATCTCCGACAACTATTATTTTATTTGAAAGTGTTATTAGACTTGATAGAAACTCAGAGAATTCCTATAAGAACTGAGAATTCGGCCCTGGCGGCCTGTAGACTGTAATTAGTGTAAAGGAATTTTTATGTGTTCCTTGATTACTTATATTAAGAAAAAGAACGAGAATTTATAGTCTACTTTCTGGCTCACGCCTAAAGCTTTAGTATGGATGGTTGCTATACCTCCACCTTGGCCGCTTAAACGAGGGCTGGGGGGTATGGCTTAATTTAGACTAAAGTAGTCATCGGGTCTAATCCACGTTTCTGTGAGGCACAGAGCATCAAAACTGTGATCGGTAATAATTTCGTTTACAACGACGGCTTTAGGAGTAAGGGATCTTATATTAAGCAGTCCTAGTTTTAGACCAAAGGTGCTGTCACTGCACTCTGGTATAACTGGTTTGATATTAATCAAGTTACTGAAGCAAACTTTTCGAGGCTTTTTGATGTTTTGTTTTATTCGGGGAACAGACACAGTCTCTATCGGGAGGAACCTATGAGCATTTAAATTTATAGAATGAGTATGAGTTACCCTATTTACAGTATAAACCCTATTTACAGTATAATTTAAGAACTCAAAACAAAGTTTTACAGTGTGGATGAGCTGAACATTTACAGTGAAACATCATTTTTGTACTTTGAAGCTATAAAATAACTTTGCAGTTGAGGACAATACTTTTCTCTCCATCATGTGATTCCTGGTAAAACAATGACTGAGGAACAAAGTCTTGACGTACAGCAACAGGTGACATTCTCAATAAAAGCAGTGTTGCTGTTAGAATAGGACTGCTATCAACAGCCTGTATCTACAGCCTACTACCAGTAGTTATAGTGACATGCATAACACTTTAAGCAAGACTATATAAGTAATATAATGCCATAATGCATTAGAATATCTGTTCATAAGAATATTGTAAATATGAAATGTTGTAATGCACTATAACACACTATAACAAGGTTTTGGCATATTTCCTGCATCACAACAGACCCAGGCATACAGTCAGATTTTATTAAGTGTTATGTACGTACCTGCAGGCAATTATACAAGCTTATGCCAGGTATTATGTATGCTATATAACGGTTGTTATTTATGACACATTGTGAATGGTGAAGTGTTAACGAATGGTTCACTAAATCTAATATACCATGTTTTCCCACTTATTCCAGATGTATTGTTACGAAAGACTATTTAATGAAAATTTTTTCAGCTGTCAGACTTCAATTATATTAGACCACTGTCCTTGTTTAAGAGGTACATTCTATACACCATACTCTATAATTGGGATATAGGGGAAAGGGGTCAAATTGAATTTTTAAGTGAATAATTAAGATTTCAAAAAACCTAGTAATTCTTTTTATTTTTATATTTTAAAGTATGTGCCTCTAATGAGTGAATCTGTAATTGAACGCATCTATATATATATTTTATACTTTTATATATCATTTGATACAACCCTGTTTCCAAAAAAGTTGAGAAGCTGTGCAAAATGCAAATAAAAACAGAATGCAATGATGTGTGAATCATATATACCCAATATTTAATTAAACAAAGACAACATAACACATTTTGAGAGTGAGAACTTTTTTTGTTTTTTGAAAAACATATGCCCATTCAAAAAAAGTTGGGACAGGGGCAACAAAAGACTAGTAAAATTGTGCAATTCTAAAAAAAAACACCTGGTGGAACATTTCACAACCAATTAAGTTAACATGATTGGGTATAAAAGGAGCACCTCAGAGAGAGTCTTTCAGAGGTAAAGATGGGGAGGGGTTCACCACTCTGTGATTGTGCAGGCAAATCCAAAAATAAATCTTTTCTCAATTTAAAATATTTCATCATCTACGGTACATATTAGCATTACAGGATTCAGAGAATCTGGAGAAATCTCTGTATGTAAGGTACAAGGCCAAAAACAATATTGTCTAACTGTGATCTTCAGGCCCTCAGGCAGCACTGCATTAAAAACAGACATAATTCTGTAGTGGAAATCACTGCATGGGCTCAGGAACACTTCTGAAAACCACTGTCTGTGAAAACAGTTCATCACTGCATCCACAAATGCAAGTTAAAACACTAAAACACAAAGAAGAAACCAAATATAAACAGAATCCAGAAACGCTGCCACCTTCTCTGGGCCTGAGCTCATTTAAAATGTACTGAGGTGAAGTGGGAAAGTGTCCTGTGGTCCGACAAATCAAAATGTAAAATTCTTTTTGGAAATCATGGATGGAGTGCTGAACGATATATGCAGGTTTTGGAGCAACATATGCTGCCATTGAGACAATGTCTTTTTCAGGGAAGGCCTTAATTATTTGAGCAAGACGATGTCAAACCACATTCTGCATATATTACAGCAACATGGCTCTGTACTAAAAGAGTTTAGGTGCTAAACTGACCTGTCTGCAGTCCAGACCTGTCACCACTGAAAACATTTGGCACATTATGAAATGAAAAATATGACAAAGGAGACCCTGAACTGATGAGCAGCTGAAATCTTATCTCAAGCAAAAATAGGGAAACATTTCAACTGCAGCAGTGTCTCCTCAGTTCTCAAATGCTTACAGAGTGCTGTTAAAAGAAGAGGTGATGCAGCACAGTGGTGAACATGTCCCTGTCACAACTTTTTTTTAATGTGTTCCTGGCATCAAATTTTTAAAAATGGGCATATATTAAAATAATAATAATAATAATAATAATAATAATAATAATAATAATAAATAAATAAAATTGATCAGTTTCTACATTTGATATGTTGTTGTTCTACTATTTTCAACTAAATATAGGCTTTAAATCATTTGCACATTGTTGCATTCTGTTTTTATTTTCATTTTGCACAGCATCCCAACTTTTTTGTAAACAGGTTTGAATATTCAGATACGGATAGTGCTCATGAACTATGGTATCATTTACAGCGCTCCTATCTCTGCTCTGTAATTTTAACAGGAGACCAAGCTCACCTTCATCCAGCTGTGTGTCCTTGAAGAGTGACCAATCCAAAGACCCCCCTCACAACTTCAGAAATGAAGAATCACGTACTCAAGAAAGGTATTTCAGTTTTTGATGTATATAAGTTAACAGATTCATATCTTCTTATGCTGGATTTTAGCAGTGCAACTTAGTGTATTCAAAGGTACTGGAGCGCTGAAGGTGAATGGTTTATACTTGCTGTATTCATTCGTTCATATATTCATTCATTCATTCATTCATTATTACCTTAGAAGAAGAAAACTGGTTTGTGGCCAAATCCACATACTGAAAAACAATTGAGATCATATACAGAACGTACCAGAACAGGTTGAATTTTCACTTGTCCCTTACTTGTAATAACATTATTGCACTTTGCATTAAAGAGTTTAAATCTACTCCACCTTAGGAAGTCTGCAGCAAGAGCCCGAATGAAAATAGTTGACATTTTGTAAAGACGTCAGAGAGCCTGAGGCCCACAGACAAAACACAGAGGGAAGTGAGGAATCTATGAGGTTAGAGATGGTCATACTAAAACATTCAAAACCTGAAAACAAAATAAAACAATCCCTCTAATTTTATTTTAGGTTTCAAAACATGGTTTTTACGTGTACCTTCATGTAGGCTAATGCTATCAAAAATGTTTCTATATGTGGTTCAAATTAGGGCTGTAGTCAAGACCACCATTGTTGAATCCAACACAAGTCCAAGACCATGACTAGTCAAGATTGAATCAAGACCGAATGTAAGGGGGGCTGAGACCAAAACACAAAATGAGTTCTCTTCAAATCCAAGTCTTAATTAGTTGCCCTTCAGGTGCAAATTACTGGAAAATATAAAGGAGGGACTTTCACTCCACAAAGCAAAAAATGTATGTACAAATGTAGGGCTGTAGTACTTGAGTCCAACACACATCTGAGACAATTAAAAAACGTCTCAAGACTGGACTCGAGTACTACAGACCTATTTTTGTACATACGTTTTTGTTTTGTGGACAGGAAAGGTTAGTGAAATCAGATGGGTGGTGTTAGAAGAAGTTATTAATTGTTAAGACTTTTTTTAAATGATAGTTGGACTCTGTTTAGACCAGAAAATAAACATGATATGACCGAGACAAGCCCTGAGTCCAAGTCCAGGCACGAGTACTACGGCCCTAATCCAAACTGGCGACTCGATGGAAAGTGCAATGAATTCTATTTGACTTGTTGATCATTAAATACTCAGATTAATTAATCTTTTTTTTTAGTCTGATGAACGCAAATGACTTCCAAAAAAAGGCCAAGTTTTGAGCAGAACCGAAACTTGCTGAATTTCCTGAAGGAAAACAAATCACAGGAAAAACATTATTAGGAGTCAGGCTAACATGGTGTAGAAGTGTTAACAAATTTGAGTGACTCAAGTCAATATTCAGCTACAATATACTGCATCATGTATAGTGCTCTTATCTGTGCCCTGTATTGTGAACAGGAGATCAAGCTCACCGTTATCCAGCTCTGTGTCCATGAAGAGTGACCAGTCTAAGGACCCCCCTCACAACTTCAGAAATGAAGAAGCACCAGCTCAGGAGAGGTATTTCAAACCTTTATCTCATGTTCAAAAGGATGTTTTATATTAATACCTGTAAAATTTTATTGGTCAAACAATCACAAACAACTAACAACTGTAACATAATGTTCTTATTTTTTATCTCTTATGTATGATAGGTATATCATAGGAGTGCATGCTGTTCTCAGAAATGAATCGGTTGTACACAGAAATCAGACACATGTAATCAGTATTATTTTCTCCAGAGGCTGTATGTACATGACTTTAGTGAATAATTGCTTTGTCTGTCTGTAGAAACCATAAGGTTTGTTTTTTGTTGTTGCTGGCTGTGGAGCCTTAGCATGCCTGCAGAGTAGCTGTCATGTACAGTGGTATGCAAAAGTTTCCACACCCCTGGTCAAATTAAGTTTTATTGATTTTGTGAAAAATCATTTTGTGAAGTGAAAATAAGTTAACACATCCCTTACATATAGAAAATGGAATTGCAAACTTTATTGAACAACTTCTGATTAACATATTGGAAAAAATCTAAACTTAACATGTTAAATATATCATAACCTTTTGTACATACCTATTTTTTTTTCCCCAATATGTTAAATTCAGTAAATATACAGTAATTAATGACTCATTTAACAAGCTTTACTTGAGCAAATATATTGATGGAATGGCCTTAAGGGCATATAAAAAAAGTGTTGAAACGAGGGGTGGGGCACAGAGAGAGGAGACAGTTTGATAATCATTAATTCATTAATTATTCAAGATGCACAATTTAAATCATTCTAATCAAGCCACTTGCTGGCTTCCTAGAAGCTGGAGGCTGGTTTTAGCAGTGCTGTTAAGGAGTGTCTTATTCTTAAAACCAAGTGTTGAATGAAAATGTCAAGCTGTGAATCTGTTTTTGAATGTTTCTATACTGTATGGTGTTTACAGCGCTCCTATCTCTAATCTGTAATTGTGACAGGAGACCAAACTCCCCTTTATCCAGCTGTGTGTCCATGAAGAGTGACCAGTCCAAAGACCCCCCTCACAACTTCAGTGGTGAAGAATCATCTACTCAAGAAAGGTAATTCTGACTTTTCCATTGATCTCAAGTTCAGATGCAGGATTATATCTGATTTAATTAGTCAGATAAGTAGAATTCAGTTTTGATGTTAAAATATAATGTTAAAAGTTAAAATATTCCTATGTTAGATTTTTACAGTGCATCCAAAACCGCTCAAGCAGAGAAGCCAAATTATTTATGTTTGCTGTATTCATTCATTATTACTTTACAAGGAGCAGGCCTGGATCATCCAGTGGGTTTTATAAGGGCATCTAGGGGGGGTTATAGGGGCATCTAGGGGACCTCCTGTAATCAATTAGAACATCTAAACAGCTGTTTTGACTTGCAGTGAGAACTTCACTAGCGGCAAAGCAAAAAAACTGAAGATAATTTGATTTTGTGTTGTGGCCTGATGCTCTCCACATCTTTTCTAAACATCCATTTTATTTAATTTTTTTCCTTTAATCACCATTTAGCAACTGTTACATTAGGTGCCATTACTTCTGTCAAGCTTTCAGGTTTCTCAGCATTGAGCCAGCTTTCCTGTGAATGTACTTTGGATTTAAAGCTTCAGATATTCAAAATACGCCACTGTAAAGTGGGACCTGACAATTCAGCAGAATAAAGGACACCCATTTCATTGCCGTCGGGACAATTTAGCATTCAGAGTACAGATGTTAGAGTACAGATGATCACGTGCATCCCTGACCACCTCTGAAGGTGACCCGAGTTATTAGAACACAACACATCATCAACACGCATCAGACTCCTTTCACACCTGGTCTCAATGCTGTCCATTTATGATCAGATAACCCAGGACAGATATTAATGATAGGTGTGAATGGACTGTCTGGCTGAAGTGCATCAGTATCAGAAACTGACCAGATTGATAAATCAATATTAAGCAATCCAAGTTGGGGTTCATCCCTCACATCCTGCAAATCTGTCATATTATTTTTGGAATTACAGAATGTGGTTCTCGTCGTTGACTAAATGCATCTATGAATTTGATGGTGTTATATTTCAGGAGACCAGGCTCACCTAGAACCAGCTGTGTGTCCATGAAAAGTGACCAGTCAAAAGATCCACCTCACAACTTCAGAAATGAAGAATTACCTGCACAGGAAAGGTATTTCAAGCTTCATAACGAGCAGTTACTCTTAATATATAAAACTTTATTATATATATATATATATATATATATATATATATATATATATATATAGAATTTCACTTGCTAGTAGCATCTCCGAACACCAGTAAGCTATTCCAAGCTTTTCCAAGAAACAGGCCTAGTTACTGAACCAGAGAACATTCAAGCTATGGCATTTTAAACCATAGGTAGCAAGTAAATAAGATATCCTTGTATACGATAACATCCTCAGGGACATGTGCTTGCTATATAGGATGCACCTAGTCCCCCTTAAAATCCCAGGCTTATTACTAATACTAAGGCTTATTTTTCAGAATAAGTGAATCCTATGGCTCAATGAGACAACTGTCCATAACTTTATAGACCCATAATAATCAACTGGTGACAGACATTGTGGTTTGATGGCATACTTTAGCTTTCTTTAAATATAAACATGTCTGAATGCAGGAAAAATGACAAAAGCTGACTCAGAGTTTATTGCTCTGGGATTCACATTTTTCACTTGGTTTCCAACTTTTTGCACATTTTGCAAGTAATAAAAAGAAAGATTACATTACATGTCTTGCAGATTTTGCTGCTATCGACTCCTTTACATCAAATTAACTTAGTGATAAAAATGCTTTACATAATTTTAATAATTTATCAAATGAAAATGTTGACACTTTTCCACTGATATGTCATGTATCATGTATGTATCATGTACATCGCAAAACAGAAGTAGTCACCTCATTTTTTTAGAGTTGCAGAATGTGTTTCTAGTGGTTGAATGTGTTTTTAACTGAATACATCCATGAATCTGTCATTGACTAAATGCATCTATGCATATTATATTTCAGGAGACCAAGCTCACCTAGACCCAGTGGTGTGTCCATGAAGAGTGACCAGTCAAAAGACCCTCCTCACAACTTCAGAAATAAAGACTCACCAGCTAAAGAAAGGTATTTCATGCTTTTCCTCTGATTTCATTTACAGATCTCAGAGATCTATACACACTGCACTGTTTCATGCTTTACATGCACTTGAGTCTTATCATTTGTATCTGCTGAATCAGGTGAGTTACAGCAAGGAAAACATGAAACTTGCAGTGCAGATGGGAATAATGGACTGGAGTTGGGAAATAGATGGGTTTCCTGTTTACAAACATAACTGCGTCCATGCAGCCCATGCAGGGGGCAAAACTGCTTGGTAACTTAGCCGGTCACAAGATTTTAGTCAAATCAACTGTTGTAATCAATGTAAATTTTGCATTGTTAATAACATCTCATTGACTTAACAATCAAAATGCTGTTTCAGAGTTGGATCTGTTTGTCTTCTATTTGCATATTAATATAACAACATCATATAAACACAGCTAACAATAGTTCGCTATTCCTATCGGCTAGTCATCAGGTCTCTATGAACGCCCCACTAAGTTTGCTATTCGCTAAATGTTTAGTTAATAGAAGCTTTCCAAAATCACAAAAAACAAAAATATCTTAACATGTCATAGAAATTCCACCTAGCTTACCTGGTTTAGTTGTTTATTCAGCCTGTCTATCCACTCCTTATTTGACAATACCAGGAGCATGATGGTACCGTTGGTGTCGCTAAGCTAAGTAAACAGACAATTTAGTTGGCCAGTTAGTTAGGCTGTGACTTGCTGAACAAAAGCAATATTATTTAATTTAGCTATCATTGAAATGAATTATACGCAGTGCTAACTCATTACCTCACTAGTTAATGTTAGCAAACAGAAATGTACTCGTGTTCTGATGAAATGTGCTGTATATTTATAAGTAGAGCTCTACATAAAACTGTAGGTAGGATATTTTGATAGCCTTAGCCAAGTCGGCTTCTTATGAACCAGCTTCTTATTCAAATTTTCCCATTCCACCTTAAATCGCGCAGCAGTTACATTCTGGAGCCTCAAGCAGCTGCCCACCCTGGTACCATTTAAGGTGGAATGGGAAATATTGAACAAAAAGCTGGTGAATAGGAAGCTAACTTTATCCTCACCTCGTCTAAATCACATTGTTAGAAAATACTACCAGTATTACAACTACAGTTCAGATGTGTTGATGGCCAATCACCCTGACAAAAAAACACTACAATTGGATATGAAGTGGGCGCTGCATAGACTTTTGCTGCCTTTGAGACCATCAAAACCCCAGTCTGCCCTTTTGATGACCTGGACCCATAATCTTCCATGGAGTTTTGCAAAGGGATGCGATTGCCTTTGGCATATTAAATATTTTCCAACCATCTTCTTTGCAAGTTGTGTGATTTACTGAACAATGACTCCTTGTAATTGTCGCTTTCTGCCATAAAGAGTGCTGCTTTCTGTTGCTTCCTGCTCCCTAATTGCAAACACATCTCGCATTGCACTAAAACCCATCTATCCTGCCAGAGATCGTAAGAATGTAAGATTCTTCTTGGTGACTAAGAATTTCTGGATGTACATGCAAATAACTGTAGACCTAAATGTTGACTTGTAAAATTCGAGTTGACAATCTGGACGTAGCCCTTTGAGTGTCGTATATAGCAATAGAACTTGTGGCGAAACAAACCTGAGCTGGATAATGAGACCTAAACCTGCAGCCTTACTACTTGTTAGTGTAGATATAGGGTGTGTCCCAAAATCTAGTGAGCTCTCTAAGTAGCCGCTGTCTACATAGGCAGCTGTCTAAGTAGGCAGCGTTCCAACCGTCATCTATCCTTATAAGACAGATAAATGAGACGCTTTAGTTAGACAGCAGTGATGTCGCCGCTTGTTCCCACCCACTGCACAAGACCAGCATTTACTGACCTCAGCCGTCAGAATCACATTTAGCCAACATGGATCTGCTCTGGCTCTGGCGGGTCATACAGCGATTTTAATTGTATTTGCTTTGAATGAAACAGCAAAATAGACAATGGTTGTGGTCAAACGTGGAAATTAAAAGAATTCGAGCACTACTTGCTGGCTATTTGTTCACCTTTACGACTAGAAAACAGATAAAATAGCACAGAAAATCAGAATAACTTACATTTGAAGATGACGTCACTGCTTGGCGAAGCACTTCTGCCCGCCATTTTCAAACAAAAGTTGCGCCGCGTTGCATCGCGGGATTGCCGATGGTCCTGAACTTCCGTACTTCCAAGTTCCGCCTTTTGCGTTCCGTCAACATCACATTATAAATGAAAATTTAAAAAATTGATTTTTTACATTTTTACATCGATTCAGAATCGTACACATCCGCATCACAATGTATCTAAGAATCGATCTTTTTCTCTATGAAAAGTTATTTATGTAATAAATGCTCTACAGGAAGAGACGAGGCTCATCCAGACCCAGTTGTGCGTTCATGAAGAGTGACAAGTCTAAAGACCCCCCTCACAACTTCAGAGAAGAATTACCCACAGAGGAACAGTATGTCACACTTTTCATCTCTTTTTTTGATTAGCATTTCTTAACATAATGGAAAAAAAAATCCTGTAGTGTCTAAATAACAGACCAACAGAAGACTGACAATTATATAAATACATTTTACTGCGTTTACATTTAGTTAATTCAGGTTTCTTGAAGATTAATTACAGTAGTTTTGAAAATGTGTGCATAATTGAGTGTGTGAGATGTAAACAGAGAGATTCAGCCACAAAATGCAGCCACAGAGGAAAATTCATAGGGTTCTTTCTGTCGGGCTACTTTCAAAATTTACCCCAGCTGTCAAAATTTAGAGGTCACCTCATTAAGTCCACTTCCTTGTTTCTACACTCACTGTCCATCTTATCAGCTCCATTGACCATATAGTTTCACTTTGTAGTTCTACAATTACAGACTGTAGTCCATCTGTTTCTCTGCATACTTTGTTAGCCCCTGTTAGCCCTCCTTCCAGCAACACTGCTGTGTCTCATCTACTTATACCAGCACAACACACTAAAACAACAACAACACTATGTCAGTGTTACTGCGGTGCTGAGAACGATCCACTATCCAAATAATACCTGCTCTGTGGGGGTTCTGAACACTGAAGAACGGGGGAACAAAGTATGCAGAGAAACAGATGAACTACAGAACAAATAAGATGATTAAAAAAAATACTTGGTGCCATTTTGACATTGAAATCTTTAACTTGTTACATGTAAAGGCGAAAAAGCTTTGTACTACAGTGGATGCATGTTGAGGCTCTAATTGAGTTTCTAATTCCTAATTGAGTTACTTGTCTTAAACAGACAGTATTGTTAACTGTTTTTAAATGTAATTATTTCTGACTGCAGGGGTTTGCATGAAAAATTGGAGCCTAATTTACAGACTTTCGGTGACCAGGAAAGTTTTAAGAAGACCCCGGATCTTTGTCGCATCTTCTCTGTGAGACTTCTTTTGTATTTCATATTGGCATAACAAAGTAACAGATTTGCTTACTCACACTTATCACAGTGCTTTGTGTAGACAAGACTAAGCATGTTTAATGTAGACAAAACAAAATCCATACCAAAGTTACAAATTTAGATGTTTTGCTAAAGCCCATTACAAAACACATGGGAATTGTCTAGCTTGAAAATGGCAGGAACATACTAAACCTGACAAGGACGGAAGGATGGAAGAAATAATATCAGGACTAGTATGAAATGCAGTTCTATGGTTTTAATCAACAGTTAAATCCTAATGGAAAATTTAATAAAGATTTAGGAAGTACAGTCGTATGTATGACACCCATTGTTGATTTTCTATGTAAAAATTAAGTTAAAATATTTTCTAAAGATAACACACTTAAATATGGTACATATTTCTGCAATATGTAGTACACACATTTTGTTTAATTAAAAAATAGACCATACATTTATCCTCATTCTCATAATTTATTTCAAGGACCTGGAGAACAAAATAATTGTTTTCATCAAGCATGAGCTGGAGCGGTTCAGGAAGATTCTGACAAAAGAAAACACAAAATACTATGAAAAGCTGACAGATGACTGGTGCAGCGCTAAAGAGGGAGCTCTTAACCTTGCTTTGCACTTTTTGAAGAAGATGAAGCACGATAACATTGCTGATGCACTGGAGACAAGTAAGAGTTCTTTGATAGTAGTTTATGTGTATAGATGCAGTACAGTTTGTAAGTATTTGAACTGCCACCAAATGTTTTGTTTTGGCTCTGTACTCAGCACTCTGGTTTTGAAAATTAAAACTAATAGTAATATCTGGTGGGCCACAGACTTTAAGCGCTTGTTTCAAAGAAATTAAAACTACTTATAAAATTAAAAAGGAAAATCTATGATTATGTAAGTTGTGAATATTTACATACTTGTACAATATAGATGTAAAAATATTTAAAACAGTACTAATAGTAATGGCAATTTAATAATAGTAAATCTTAATTATGTAGCACATTTCATTTTAGCTACAAAATCTAAAAGTGCTTCACAGTAAAATTACAGACAGGAGAAAATAAGCCACAATACTTCTAAACTAGACAACTATGTTTGTAATCTAGATTTTCAAACATCTATTGAGCTTGCATTCCTTATATTCTCTGGAATGGTGTTTTTAAGTGGTTTAAATGTTATAAACAAGAACTTGTAGTCAATGTAGAACGTAACCGGAGTTATATGCTCAAACGTTTTCCTAGAAAGCACATGGGCTGCCGCATTCTGAGCTCGCTAGAGACAATTGAGAGTATAATGGAGTTATGACTGAAGTTAGCTGAAGTTTGAGAAAAGACCACGCCTAAAACTCCTCCTTCTCAATTCCAGCTTCCTATAAATACCAGTCCTTCACTCCTCCTTCTCGTGAAAAACTTTCACACCCCACCTCCTCCCCCTTCTCCTCCACCTTGTCCAAGCCTGCCTTTGATCTTTAATATAGGGGAGCTGGTCTTCTCATGACCCACTGAACTCCAACCCAAAAATCCCTCAGAGTTCCCCTCCTCTCATTATCTCATGTACCAAGGCGTGGTCTGCATTCGCAAATTGCAGTTTAACAGGAATCCATGCTTTTGTGTCTTTTAAAACAAGCTTTTGTTATATATAATTGTCACTGTATCTGGTAGTGCCTTAATGCAATATTAACTATTAATACCATAAAACTGAAAACTGAAAATTGTGTCCTAGGGGATGTAAATAAAGGAAAATCAGAAGGGGCCCAAAACAGAGCCTTGTGGGACACCGCACTACACACTTTTGTGTCCAGAAAATTACCCTTTTATGCTGACAAATTGGTAGCGCTCTATCCAGTATAACCAGGCAAGGCCTCTGTCTACACCAACAGGGTTTTCAAGCTTTTCTATAAAAATATCATTAGCAAATATATCAAAAGCTGCACTCAAATCCAGCAGTACCCGAAGAGAGACCTTTTTGCAATCTGAGGCAACCATTAAAACACTGCTCACCCAAGCAAGCCCTGCTTCTGTACTAAGATGTTTATTACCCAATGTGTTGGAGTACAGAACCTAAACAACAAGAACTCTCACTATTTATGAAATACACCGTACATACTTACATATTTCCAAAATGTAATGGATCTTTGACTTTTTTGCTCATCATTCTTAATGTTCTTGCTTTTTGTTGCTTAGATGAGCTGGTTGTCATTCGTCAGTGTGAACTCAAGTCCAATATGAAAAACAAGTATACACGTATATTTGAAGGAATAGCACAGAGAGGTGGTTCTAGTCTCCTAAACAAAATCTACACAGATCTCTACATCACAGAGGGTGTTAAGGCCAAAGATGAACCTGAGCTGAAAAAGATTGAGGCGGCATCCAAGAATCAGGAAACAACAGAGAATCCAAATTCAGTGCAATGACATGTTCAAACCGTTAAGTGAAGAAGACAAACCCATCAGAACTGTGATGACACAGGGCATTGCTGGTATTGGAAAATCAGTCTCTGTGCAGAAGTTCATTCTAGAATGGGCAGAAGGAACTGAAAATCAGAGAATTAAGTTCATCTTCCCACTTCCATTCAGAGAGCTGAATTTGAAGGAGGGAAAACACAGTCTGATGGATATTCTTAACCAGTTTTTCCCAGAGACGAAAGGACTGAGATTTCGGGAAAAGTACAAAGTCATGTTTGTCTTTGATGGTCTAGATGAATGCCGGCTCCCTCTAAATTTCAAGAAAAACGAGCTTTGCACTAATGAAACACAGAAAGCATCGTTAGATGTTCTGCTGACAAACCTCATCAAGGGAAATCTGCTGCCCTCTGCTCTGATCTGGATAACCACTAGACCAGCAGCTGCTGCTAAAATCCCTGCTGAGTTTATCGACCGGGTGACAGAGGTGCGCGGCTTCAATGATGAGCAGAAAGATGAATACTTCAGAAAGAGAATCAGTGATCAGGACCTGGCCAACAAAATAATTGATCACATCAGAGAATCAAGAAGTCTCCACATCATGTGCCACATCCCTGTCTTCTGTTGGATCTCAGCCACTGTACTCGAGCGACTTTTGGAAGGAACACAGAATGAAGACACTCCAAAAACACTGACACAAATGTACACACGATTTCTGATCTTCCAGACCATACAGAAAAATCAGAAGTATGATGAGCACACTGCTTCGGATGTACCCTGGGATAAAGATGGCATATTGGCCCTAGGAAAACTGGCTTTTCAGCACTTGGAGAAGAACAACCTGATCTTCTACAGCGAGGACCTGAGAGTGTGCGGTATTGAGATCAGTGAAACTTCAGTATACTCTGGAGTGTGCACACAAGAGACTGGGATGTTTCTGGGCACAGTGTACAGCTTTGTTCATCTGAGCATTCAGGAGTTTATTGCTGCTTTGTATGCATACATTTGTCTCAACAATGACAAGAAGAATGTCTTTTCCCACCAGAACACATCACAGGAAAATGGAAATGAGACCAGTGTTAGTTTGCTGAAGACTGCAGTCGACAAGGCTTTAGAGAGTGACAAAGGCCACCTGGACCTCTTCCTTCGCTTCCTTCTAGGTCTCTCACTGGAGACCAATCAGGTGCTCATACGAGGTTTGTTGACCCACACAGGAAGCAGCTCTGACAGCAACAAGGAAATAGTCCAGTACATTAAAGATAAGTTTGGGGAAAATCCATCTCCAGAGAGATCAATCAATCTCTTCTACTGTCTGAATGAACTGAATGACCGTTCTCTAGTGCAGGAAATGCAGAAGCAAATAAAAGATGGAACACTTTCTATGAGTGAACTCTCACCTGCACAGTGGTCAGCTCTGGTCTTTGTGTTGCTGACCAGATCAGAGGAGAAGCTGGAAGTTTTTGACCTGAAGAAGTTCATCGGATCAGATGAATGTCTTAAGAAACTGCTTCCAGTGGTCGAAACTTTTAAAACAGCTCTGTAAGTAAAACATAGTTTCCTGCTAATGAAAACATTTTAATAATACCGTGGTTGTACCATTATATGTCTTTTACAAATTACTATGTGTGTAGTAATAATAATAATAATAACAATAATAATAATAATAATAGTAATAATAAAAATAATAATAATAATAAATAAATAATAATAATAAAACTTTATTAACATAACAGTTTACACTTGCATGCTTTACACAGAAAAGTAAAAAAAAAACACTGGAAAGAAAAAAACACTACAATCTAAAGGAAAAGAATGCAAATAGCATGATTATAATACATTTCTATTATTCTCTGAGAGCTATTCTAGTCTTTATGAGCTCTATAAGAAAATGATCTTCCTCTAACTAAGCTGTAAGAGATCCTAGGAGTTTGGAGTGAGGCTGCCTCAGCTAAGTCAAGCGAACTGGACATGCTATAACAATTCACATCACTTCAAAACTTCACTTCAAATCAGTCAGTGTGGAACTGAACAGGAAGCCAGTGCAAACTTTTCCTGGTGAGAACATGGTTTGCTGCCCTTGTCATCCAGGCTTTAATGTCTTTAACACAATCTTCCACTATGTGGAATTGTGTGTTGCTGAAACTGGCTAAGCTGACATGTATGAGTGACTATCAACAGCACATAAGTGAAGTGCAACATTGTGTTTACATAATATGTATTCTAGGAAGAATAAAGGGAGAATAGTAAAGGCCCTAAAACAGAGTCTTGTGGGACATGATACTGTTCAGAAAACTCCCCAGTTTCATTGACACATTTGTAAACGCAGCAGTAAAAGGCTGCCAGTAAATAACTGACCACCAAAGTCAGCGATGACTCTGTGCTGTGATGTTTTTGAAAGCTTGACTTTAATAAATCATGTTTGTCATGAACATGGCTGTTGGCCAACAACTTTCTCCCAAATCTTAGATAGAAAGGAGTGTTGGACACTGTTAATGATTTAATGTTAAACTATATGAACATAATTATGGTATTTATGAACCAGTACCATCACTCTAAAAAATCTTGTTGCATTAACGTTTGGAAAAAAAAAAAACATTAAGAATTTTTTTTCTCTAGAACAGTAACCATTTTGGAGATATAAGATTTCTTTCTGACAGCAACAGTATGATGTGTACTACGTTAAGGCAAGTTCTGTGGTCAGGCCGTGAGAGTGGGCTTTTTCCCTAGACCTGATGCCAGACCAAACACTGCAAAACAGTTTAACAGTAAACCAGCTTAGGTTTATTTATGAGGTCTCAATGACAAAAGTATTACAAGTATTTACCAAAATAATGAACAAATAAAACAACCAAGAGTTTAAAGAACAGCTAAACCTGAAAACAAACTGCCTACTTATAACTACAAGAAAATGGAAAGCAAAAGAAATGGTGCTCATTCCCTACTTTCCCAAAATTCAGTTTCACAAAGTCTAAACAAAGCTTCCATACTCAATTGCATACTCATTGAGGGGTACTCAAGTCAGAGGGGAAAGAGCCCTGAATGTTTACCCAGATGTTGCCTTGCTGGGCTTTTACATATTGGTGAGTGCCCCAATATGGCCAATCACAGACCTGCACATAATGCAAAATAGACACAAAAAGAGAAACACACATAAAACGGCTGCACCAAGCATACAGAAGAAATATTACAACCAGTGCCATGAGAAATATAATAAAGTAAAATAAGTATAGATTTAGAATAACATTTTTGCAACCAGTGTTAACAGCAAAATAAATGAGAAAACCCATGAATCAATGTGGTTAATATTCTTTTTTGTTTTATGTGCCTCAGCAAAACCATTTTTCATGACTTTAGATGAAGTTTCTTGTGAAAGAAAGTGCCTTTAAGGTCAAATTATCATTTTATAGAACAATGAACACATAAATTGGTTTAAACTTTAGGACAAAAATAAGTCCCCTGACATATTATTTTTCTTCTAGGCTCAATGACTGTGTATTGACAGAGACCAGCTGCTCAGCTTTAGTTAAACCTCTAAGCTCAGAATCGTCAAAGCTGACTGAGCTGGACCTTAGTGACAATGCTCTACAGGACTCAGGACTAAACCTGCTCTCTGCTGGACTAAATAGCAAAAACTGTAAACTGGAGGAACTGAGGTGAGTTAGTATTTAACATAAAGTACAGAAACTAGTGACAACATCTTTTTAGGATTGTATCATAATTTACTTGTTGAATTTTTGTGCTGGCAACTTGACTTGAATGATACGGATCACAATATGTGAGGTTTATTTTAATCGGGCTGTGTTCAGTCAGCTGATTCTTCACTTCAGTTGGATTAATATGACTAGACATTACTTTTTACGTGGGTCCAATTAGTATTAATAAACTTTATGTTCACGACTGGCCAAGCACATGGGTTTTGATTATTTTGAGTACTTCAGAGAGTCAACTTTTTCAAAAAGAGATGGAGAACATAGTCGTCACATAATGCACCCATTTGAGGCAAATATTACATACATTTTTATACCCTATAACACCACCCTCAGGCTCCCTGCCTCCTCCTGAAATGCCTCATTCTATACTGTTTTCACCAGTCAAATTCAGCCAGCTGCTTCTGACATCAGCATCTTAAAATGGGCCTCGCGGCCCTTCTGTAAAAAACAACTGGGCCCTTCTGTCTGTTACCACATATAACACAATGTTTACATTTGAGGAGGCCTTCAGAAAGACTTTTTGGTGCTCTACCCATAAAAATTCACAGCTCACAAAGTTCACATGCAAGAGAGCCCACAATGTCCTCCCCACATGGTGCCATGAGGCAGAGTAGATACATACACCACATCAAACATGTGGTCCAGCATTCAGCTCACATATAGAGTGAACTGCCTGGAAATAACAGTGGCTAACTAATATGTAATTGACAGAAAAATTAGCCTGTTTCCCTTGAGCTCACTTTGGAGACTGGACATTCCATGTTGCCCACTTTACCCTTTACCTGAGCTAATAAACAATAAAAAATGTTATATGGCAACCTAACTAAACTACTAACTGAAGTGCTTGGAGCAGTCTGTTCAAACATTATATACATAAATGTGTAAACAGAAGTGTGAAATTATACTTGTCATGTTATTTTGTAGGCTTAATAACTGTAGCCTAACAAAGGAAAGCTGTCCAGTTATGGCTTCAATTTTCAGCTTAGAGCATTCCAAGTTGAAAAGCCTGGAACTGAGTAAAAACAATCTGCTGGATTCAGGAGTGCGGCATCTTACTGCTGGATTGGAGAAACCACAGGTTAAGCTCAAAACATTGAGGTGAGGAATCATTTGATACAAAGTTTAAATCCTCAAACATTTGTCACTGACCTCTGGTAAAGTGCCACAGTAGTAAGCAGGGATGAGTCATGAATTCCCAGTCAGTGAGGTCAACATGACTTTTTTGGTTTCTTATTTATTGACTGTGAAGTATCTTCCATTTTGAGTCAAAAAAGACAAGATAAGATTCCATTTTTTTTCAGGGAACATTTATTCAGCAAGTGAATGAATAATGTATATTACAATAGAACACACATTTTTGTCTTGAAATGATGCAGTTATTCATTTTTCTTTTTATTTTTGCTTTCTGCAGGCTGTGTGACTGCGGTATAACAGAGCAAGGCTGTGCTGCTTTGGTTTCAGCTCTAAAATTAAATTCCTCATCACACTTGATAGAGGTGGATCTGAGTGAGAATAAAGTTGGAGATGCAGGAGTGGAGAAGCTCTCTGAAATACTGAATAATTATAGTTGCAAACTGGAAAAACTGAAGTAAGCAATTTAATTAATATACATTGTACTATATATATATATATATATATATATATATATATATATATATATATATATATATATATAGTAAAAGTTAGTTAAAGGGGAATTTCATAGATTATCTACATTTAATGGCTGAGATGTACACAGAGTCATTCAGAGTGGTTTGGTGTAAAAAGGTTAATTGTAGAGACTCAGATTTCTTTAAAGTGCTGATGATAGAAATCAGGGGTCACCATAACTACAACTTGTGTAAAGCCATTTTATTTATTACCCAAAACTTCTGTGTTTTTATATGGAATGTTGATGGTGGTATAATAGTGGAAAATCTGAAAAAAAAAGTTCTCTTTGGGGACTATTTTGCCTCGGAACACCCTGCATGTAGCTCTCCACCATGAAAGGATTTTAAGGTCAAAATCTTCTATCTCAGAGCTCTTGTAAAACAAACCCTGAGGCATCAGTATTCATATTAGCATTCATAACCATTTCATGTACTGGCTTTCTGTGATGTAGCTTTTAGGGGCAATAACCCTGCTGGGTATCTATAGTTTCTAAAAACAACTGGAAAACTCATGACAGTGAGATTTTTGTTTTGTTGCCAGACTCAGCAAATGTTGCATCACAGAAAAAGGATATGCTGCTCTGGCTTCAGCTCTGAAATCAAACCGCTATTCATGCCTGATGGATTTGGATCTCAGAGAGAACGATCCTGGAGATACAGGAGTGAAGATGATCACTGATCCAAAATGTAAATTGAAGACACTGAGGTGAGCATGTAAGCATGTGTGTCATTTAGCCTGCTCACCTTTAGTAAATTGCAAACAGCCACTACTTGATAGCAAAACTGTGTTTGTGCAGCAGAAAAGCTAATAGGCACTCTTCTGTTTAAATGCCTGGAAATAGAAATATGGTTTAAAAGTGTTAATATCTAAAATTTTGTCTTTCTACAGGCTGTTGAAAAGTTCTGATGCAGAGGAAGCCTGTAAGTTTCTAACTGAAAGTGTACATACAAATCCCATACTGCAGAGAGAGCTGGATCTGAGTTGGAAAACACTAGAAGACTCAAGAGTGAAGCAGCTCTCTGCTCTACTGGCAGATTCACACTGCAGACTTCTGGAACTTAGGTTAATAGTTTTTTAGTTTGCATCATTTTTTAAAATATCTTTTGTGAGCTTTGTTTATCTTTTATAGTAGTTAGTATTTTTTATTTTTTATAGTAGCTGCATAATTTAGTGTATAAAAAATAAATTAATAATAATAATAATAATAATAATAATCATCATCATCATCATCATAATCATCGTCATCATAATTATTGTCATCTTTATTTTTAGATGTGTAGATGATTAGTTATGTAGCTCATTCTAGTGACAGAAAATTTCAGAAAAGCTAAAACATTATAGTTTATATGAAAAGTATAACTAATGAATTAACAATACAATTACAAAATCTGCCCTTTAATGTAACATACAGTTTTGCCCAGTACACTACACAATTTGTAATCTAAAACAATTCCACTCTCCATCTATGATTAATCTAAAGACTCCTTGGGGGTTGCAATGTGGTCCCAGAGGGGCCATGAGAGCGGTGCTACAAGACATATATTTTATCAAACACAGAGTAAGTAAATTTGCATATAAGCTCTGCTGAATGGATACACCTACAGGCTATGGAAGATAGCCAATTATGAATTTCGACTGGGTGAGCCCATTAGTGAGGGAGAGTCTTTATTGACTGCTGAACTTGAAGCATTTTTTCAGCGCCAGTGAAATGCAGGCCAAATAAGAGAGTAGACTTACTATTTCTTGTTAAATTTCTTGTTGTAATTTCTTAAATGTGTATAGTCGTGTAAGGGGGTCAGTAGGGCTTTAGGGGGGTGAGTTGGCAAAAAGGGGGCCGCAAAATATTTTAACCGCAAAAATGTTATAAACCCCTGATCAAAAGTAACCCTAGAGTAGAGCTTGAAATATGTTCAAAAACGTAATCTTATTAAGCAATGTTCTTTTACAAGATAGCAATATTCTTTTAAATCTAGCACTCTTTTTTTGCCTGGCATTCATTCTATACTTGGATATTTACTACATACATTGGCCTAAGAGAAGAACAATGTGGACCTTACTCAACATACCAATGAAATAAAAATAGCACAGCTGTGATACAAAGAAGTGTTTTGTTTGTTTTGTTTTTTACCTTCACAGTAATTATATTCTGTACAGTTGGAGAGCATTTCTTATGTTTATCTCTTTTTTTTCATCTTTTCAGACTGAATAAGAGTGGAGTTAATGAGGAAGGCTGTGCTGCTCTTGTGTCAGCTCTTTGTTTAAATCCTTCACACCTGAGAACACTGGATCTGAGTGGGAATAAAGTTGGTAAATCTGGAGCGGAGAAGATTGGCACTCTATTGGAGAATGCTAAATGTGAACTGCTGAAACTAGGGTGAGATAATAATGCAAATTACTAAGGAAATATGTTATAATTTTTCCTGGTCTTTACATCAAACAAAGTCTGATAATTTGGGCTTTGGAAAAAGTTGGAAATTAAACTGTAATGCAGAGCATTCACTGGTTTTGCTGGTAGTCACAACCAGATTTTGGATATATCATTAAATTTCCTTTGTTAAAATGATATTATTAGATTATATTATTAGATGGGTATCACATGGCTAATATTCTATTTATTGAATATTAGCCATGTAATACCCATAAATGTAGTATTGCTCTTTCTTTTATTCATTTCCATTTGAAAATTTGATTGCATGGGACAAAATTTCTGTTCTCATGACAGACTCAGTAACTGCAGTATAACAGAGGAAGGCTGTGCTGCTGTGGCATCGGCTGTGGAGAAAAATCCTACACATCTGAAAGAACTGGATCTGAGTGGGAATAAAATAGGAGGTTCTGGACTTGATCAACTCTCTGCTTTACTGAACAATCCAAACTGCATCCTAGACACACTGAGGTAAGTTATGTCCCTACTTGAACTCTCCTCCTAAAAGCTTGTTTATGGCCCACTCTTCTGCAATTAGTACAAATTTAATTCAATTTCAAAATGATCACATGATGACAGTGTTCACATGCACCTTAAAAAATGAAGAAACCACTTGGAATTACTTGTGGCCCAGAATATCTGATATATACAGTACTGTACAAAAGTTTTAGACACCTGAGCACATTAGATTGAAAACGTTTATCTGGATAGTAAGTGTTTATTTGCTTTAAAAAAACACTCATATGGCAATAAATACAAATAATTACTACAATAGCTAATGGTTTAATGTATATTAAATACATAAAAGAATTTAGCAATTTTATGTATGACTGAGGGCATCGAGGAGAAATCTGGAACTAACTGTTGTTCTACTTTTGTGGAAAAAAATCTTGTTACTTTTTGCTGTACATTTTTAATGTACACTCATATGCAATCATTTGAATAACACTGGTAAAATTACTTGCTTTGTTAATTTTTACATGAAAATAAGTTAACACATCCTCTACAGGGAACAAAATTATGCACAAATTTTATTTGTTAAATTTATCATATTGTGGACAAAAATCAAGTATAAAATATAAAGTATGCCATAACTTACATATCTAAGACTATTGCACAATACTTTGTGCCATTTCCCCACTACTTTCATTGCTGTTCCTTCTGTATATCTAGACACTGCAGATACCCTGAAATTAAGCCTTGTCATAAACAGCTATATGTATACATACTTTTGCAAAACATCATCATGCTATCAGTATATTCACATTATTAAGGAAATTCTGAATGTTCTCCATTTTCCTTTTTACTCCTAGGCTCAGTTACTGTCATATTGCAGGGGAAGGATATGCTGCTCTGGCTTCAGGTCTGAAATCAAACCCCTCATCACACCTCCAAGAGCTGGATCTCAGAGGGAACGATCCTGGAGATACAGGAGTGGAGCTGCTCACTAATCTACTAGAGGATCCAAACTGTAAACTGAAGACACTGAGGTGAGCATGTGATGATTTACTGGACCAATAAGAAAGTACACTGAATGGAGGTGAACACTTTTTCCATGACTAAGAAACAATAAACAGAGAAATAAAAATACATATTTATTTTTTTCACTCTGCTTGTAAGTGTTTCTAATGTGATATTACCATCTTTGTAGGTTGTTGAAACGTTCTGAAGCCGAAGACGCCTGTTCTTCTCTGACTCAAGTTCTAAATCTAAACCCCTTACTGCAAACAGAGCTGGATCTGAAAGGGAAAATACAAGGAGACACAAAAGTCAGGCAACTTTCTCTTCTGCTCGAAGATTCACACTGCAGACTGCAAAAACTTGGGTTAGTCGTTTGACTAGGTTTAACTAACATTTTTTTTTGCTTACAGGCAAAAGGTTAGCATATAGATTTTGTTAGACATATTGTCAATTAAATGTTGTCAACTAAAACTAAGCCATGTGCAAAATCTGATGACTATCATGGCTATTACAAGAAACTTGCAAACTAGTTATTCTATAAGCAAGACAGACATGTCATGAACCTAAATAAGAGTCACAAGAATAAAAAATGTAATAACTATATTTCTCTTCCTTTTCAAGGATTTCAGACTGCAGTATAACAGGGAATGGATATGCTGCTCTGGCTTTAGCTCTGAAATCCAACCCTTCATCACACCTGACAGAGCTGGATCTCAGAGGGAACGATCCTGGAGATACAGGCGTGAAGTTGCTCACTGATTTACAAAAAGATCCAAAATATAAACTGGAGACACTTAGGTGAGCAGTTCGTTAAGCAGGAAAAAACATCTTGAGTTTATTACATGAATATTAGTCTGAAGTAATACTGTTTGTCTTAGTTTTTAGGTATGTTTAATTTCTTAATAAAACATGATATATAATATATGAGGTGATGTGTAAAATATACATGCTTTAACAAAACAACAAAAGTTGTTTTGTTCTAAACCATACTGCAGCACAACATCAAATATTATTGATTTTAATAACTTACTCAACATGTAGCTCCTCAGCTGAAAGAAAAAGTATCAGAACTCATTATTCCTTATGGCTGACAAAAATAGGAAAATAAACACATTTCTTAGACCTTTAATGGGGAATTCCACCCAATATTTAGAGTGGGGAATAAAAAGGAAGTGAGACTGACTAGGAGATCCAAATATGATTTCACTAAAAAGCCTTTGCTTTAAGGCACACTATATGAAGATAGTAACACTGGGGTATTGCTTAGTTCCATATTCCATTTCTTAATTTATCCATATAACATTACCATCCCTATATGTGTATCCTTTAACCTAGACATATCTGCCAGCATTTTGGCTTGTTTTACGTTCAGAATAATATTTACAGTTTAATGCTACTTTAAATGCTTACAAAGCTACTCTTACTGTGGAATACAATTTGTTATCAATAAACACTTATTTGTCTGTACAGACTATTGACAAGTGATGATGCAGTAGAAGCCCATGCTTTCCTCTCTGAATCTTTAAAAAGAGAGCCCTTGCTTCTAACAGAGCTGAATCTGAGCTCAAAAAAACTAGGACCTACAGAACTGAAGCAACTCTCTGCTCTACTGATGGACTCTCACTGCAAATTAAAGACACTTAAGTAAGTTTTTTCATGATTATTTTTTAAAATTAGAATCTTAAAGTACGGTGATGATTTCTTACATTCTAATTTTGCAATGATGTAGGATAAATCCTGTAGCAATTTTCCTTCAGACCCTACATTCATTTAATGCATGAATTCATTTAATCATGGAGATATATGCTGTCTTAATTTGTCAAGAGCAGGGGTCTCAAACTTCATACATCCTGTCAAATATGTATAATTTGTCCTTAAAGCCGATCTGCAAATCATACTTTGCATTTTCTGCTGCTAAATATTTCCATCTGATGGGTACATCTGCCCAGCAGACACTGTGTATGGTTCCCCAACATAAGCTCTATAAAATCAGCTCAGACTGATGATTACAATGTTAAAAGCAGAAACAGACTGCAAGAAGAACCATTTAAACCCGAACCTGACGCATAATGAATGCTACAACTAATTCAGCGAGTATTCTATTTCAGAGCAGTAGTTAGTAAAATCTACCTTCATGGATTCATTCAGGACACAGCAGGAGATACAGTGCAGCATAGTTAAGAAATGAATTGAATTATCTACTCTATTATCTAATCCATGCGAACACAAAATTAACCACTTTACTAACACTCCACTCATAATAACTTCAATGATATCGCAATAAAAGTCCCATATAATTCTAATCTTTCAGGTAAATTAACTTAAGACTTTATTAAACACTATGTATTTATATTACTATTAATACTACTAATGATTTTTATAATTAGTAGTGGTAGGAGTAGTAGTATAAATACATAGTGTTTTGAAAAAAAAATAGCATTCAATTAAACTGAGATATAGACAATTATATTTTGCATGGCTTAATCTAGAGTGCCACATTGTTACATGTTCCATTTCAATTTCAATCACAATTTTAATTCTATGGAGAAAAATATTTATTATTTCTACAACTGTGTTTGCTGCATAACAAGTTAGTTAAACTGAAGTGACAGCAAAGATTGATGTTCCCAGAACCAAAGATTATGAGCATTTTCACATCACCGTAAAATATCCATCACATACAGTGAAACAGCCAAGCACATGTCTCTTGTTACAGCCATATATGGATATGTTATTTTACTTTCAGGCTCAACAAATGTGACCTAACAGAGAAAAGCTGTGAATATCTGGCCAAAGTTCTCAGTTCAAAAGATTCCAAACTGACTGAGTTGAACCTCAGTAACAATAACCTAGGGGATTCAGGAGTGAAGAAACTCTCAACTGCGCTGAAAAATATACACTGTAAACTGGAAACCCTGAGGTAATATCTTAATGTCTTCTGTCACAATAAAATGTTGTGTTTTGATTGCAAAACAATAAGAACAGTATGTCAATGAAATGTCAAAAAAATACTTAAAAGCTGTTCTTAGTAATGTTAATGATGTCATCCCCCTTATGCTTACTGGAAAATCATCAGCTGGGAATGTTTGCTATACAACTGATGTTTGGAAGATGTTTAATTATAAATCAAAAGGACAACTAAAATGGCTCCATATTGTTAATAGTTATAAAAGACCATTTGCCTGTCTAACATAACATAATGAGCCAGGATAAGGCTTAATCTAGAAAATGGTTTAGGCACATTATGTTTTGATTTCACATTATGATTTCAGTGAATTAAATGGATTGAAAATGAATGCTTTTTATTCTTAATACCTTTATGTTAACTGTGTATTAAGTAAATGATAATGCCAAACACTAAATGGATGTGTGTACTCTGTCCAGGCTTTCAGACTGTAGTGTAGGCGAGGAAGGATATGCTGCTCTGGCTTCAACTCTAAAATCAAATTACTTATCACTCCTGAAAGAGCTGGATCTCAGTGGGAATGATCCTGGAGATAAAGGAGTGGAGCTGATCAGTAACACATCTTCAGGAAATAAACCAAGGAAAATAAGGTAAAGATTAACTTCAGGCTTAAGGCTAAAATAGATTTTAGATTTAGTAAAATTACATACAATCATTTAAATAAAAATAAACACAATAATTTAAATAAAAATGAACTAAATGCATTCAGGTGAATGACTTATCAAGCTTTGTTACATAAAAACCATACAACAAATGATAGCATTCTACATTTTATCTAGAATTCATACATTCATACATGTTCTACATTATCTGAATGTCATGAGAAAAATTTCTCTCCCTCTGCAGGTTGTTGAAAAATCCTGCTGCAGATGCAGCCCATGACTCTCTTACTAAAGCTCTCAGAAAAGATCCCTTATTGCAGACTGACCTGGATCTGAGGAAGTACCAACCAAAGGATGTAGGAGTAAAGCAGATATGTGGAGTACTGGAGGATTCACACTGCAGACTGAAGACCCTTAAGTAAGTGTTTTAATGAGTAAATTCATAGTTTTAAAATACTGTTTTAAGTGTTAAAGTGCTTGACCTGTGTTATGCTTGTTTTTCAAGTGAAATAAGAGGTTAACCACTATATAAATTAAAACATTTGGAGGATTTATAGTCATATAATTTCCATTTTGTTTTACATCTTAAATGTGACTGATATTCTCTCTTCTTTACTCTCTCTACAGGCTGTATAAATCAGGCAGTATTACAGAGAGAGACTGTGCTGATCTGATTTCTGCTCTGATTGTAAACCCCTCACACCTGAGAGAGCTGGATCTGAATGAGAATAAACTAAATGAATCAGGAGTGCAAAAGCTCTGCATTCTACTGAAGAATGCTTGCTGTAAACTGGAGAAACTGAAGTGAGTAAAAACAATCAGCAAGTTGTCAAATTGCATTTGGAAATGTAATTGTAACTACATAATTGCATTTTCACAATTCCATTTGAATGTGAATAAAGTCTGGAATATGCTGCAATACATTATATTAAGTTTCTTCAATATATTGTTGCTGTCCAATGAAAAACAGGTATCTCCCCTTTTTGCGATTTTCACTTTTCTGCATCATTTGAGCTCAGCAGCTGTCCTTTACATTGTGTGAAGATTTGAAGATGATTGGACCAATACAAATGCTCCAAAGTTGCTTAGAATTAAATCTCTTTCCATTAACTTACATTGAAAGTAAAGATGTTTTTGCCGTCTCCTGTGAAGTTACTATTTTGGAGATACTTGTTTTTCTTTGGACAGTGACGATGTATTAAGTGTGCAATATTACTTTTTTAGTTGAACTGAAGTAACTTAATTTGAATTCTCTTTCTGTAGGCTAAATAAGAACAGTATTAAGGGCAAGGGCTGTGCTGATCTGGCATCAGCTCTTTCTTCAAACCTTTCACACCTAAGAGAGCTGGATCTGAGTGAGAATGAAATTCAGGATTCAGGAATGAAGGATTTTTGTGCTGTACTGAAGACTCAAAACTGTAAACTAGAAAAACTACTGTAAGTAACTTAACCATTGTGTAACGCAAAGAAAATTGAGCTTTAAATTGTCAAAGCATGTAAGGAAAACCTTAGTCTTCACTGAAACTACTGTCTAAATGTTGTCATGAATATCTTTTTTTTGTCCGTAGGCTAAAGAACTGCGGTATAAAAGAGGAAGGCTGTGCTGCTCTGGCTGCAGCTCTGAAATCAAACTCCTCACACCTGAAAGTGCTTGATCTGTGTGGAAACAAACCAGGGACATCAGTGAATGACCTTGCTGAAGTGCTGAAGGATTCAGGATGCAAGATACTGTAAGCATACGCAGACAGACAGAAAAAGGCTGTTTTTTTTCTATTTTTGACAGGGGGGTTAACTCAGGATTTAACCAACTTAATCATATTAACTTACTTGTGTAACATGCTCTGGGGTTTATGTTGTGGTTTAAATCAGCTGAAAATGTCAAGTGAGTTTTACCTACAAAGCATAATAAATGTATGTACTGTAGCCTAATTAGTCTATTTATTTGAACTCTATCCTTCAGCTAGTAGCCTAAAAGCAAAACTATTTTTTTTTTTGCATAAGACGTACTTCTCTGAATAATTCTAGTGTTATGTATGTAAATGTTATAAAATAAAATAACTAAACTGACTATGGGTGTTTACATCAGTTCAACCGTAAAGCTGTGTAGGTGCCACAAAAAAAAACACAGTGAGATGGTTGGTAAGTAATGCATATAATAATTGTTTTGTTCCTTTTTTCCTTTCAGATTGGATGCCTCTTTTAAGAACATGATTACAGAAGGTGTAAACACAGTATTTTCTTGGTTCGGCTTTGGTTCTGAAAATTCAGAAACAGCAAATGAAACCTTGACTGCAAACACTGGGAAGGAAACAAAAAGAGAAGGTGCAGGTGGCAAGCGATCAACCCCAAGTAAAATGGATGAGGCAAAACAACCACCATCATGGAGTGGAGGGGATGAGGCAAGACCGCCTTTAGTGTGGAGTGGAGGGGATGAGGCAAGACGGCCACCAGCGTGGAGTGGAGGAGATGAGGCAAGACGGCCACCAGTGTCGAGTGGCATGTATGAGTCAAGAGAGCCACCAGTGTCGAGTGGCAAGTATGAGTCAAGACAGCCACCAGTGTCAAGTGGAGCAGGTCTCGACTATCTAGCTGAAGTGCCTAAAGGAGCAGAGACTAAACCTAGACAAGCAGAGCAGACTTCAAAGAAGTGGGGTGACTATGGCAGAGGGGAGCAGGGCACTAAGAAAAGTTCAGAAACAGATCACACACAAGATCCACTCAAATCTACTCTGAAAAAATATAGGAAAAAGTAAATTGATATGTCAAATGAATAAACAACTTTACAGTATCAGAAATAAATCACAAATCATCATCACTTTCTTGTTATTACAGATTCCACACCAGCCCCCCAGGCAGGTGGTACAGTAGAATTTCCTGTGTTGCAACTTGGTGCACTAAGCTCCTCTTTATAAAATGTTTTTAAGGTTAAGGTTATTATACAGTAGTACTTGATCTCCTTTGAAGGGCACTCAGATAAACCTTTAAACTTACTGACATATTTTATTTGTTGCTGTGTTATATGATTGTTTTGAGGCATATTGTTGTTGTCAGAAATGGTAACTTTATTGGAGAAGCAGAAAGGTTTTAATTTCAGTTAAAGTTAGCATAGAGTAATTTTTGACCATTCCTATTGGTTCATTACTCAAGAAATGTTACACATTGTAGAGGGCAGTTTTAAAAATAGTGTGAAAAAGAGAGTAACTAAGTTTTGATATGGCAGCAAATTTATGTACCTTACTTTATTTGTCATTTTCCAGTAACACAGACTCTTCTATTTGGGCTTAAATAAAATATCTGTTTTAACTTCTCTTTGTCTGGAAGCATTTTTTTTCCACCAGTCTTGCTGAAAGTCTTGTTGAGTTAGTACAAATAAGCTGCTATGTAATACGTGAGCTTTAACATTCTGTCATCATTGGACTATAACATATTTCTCATTTACTTTAGCCTGTTCATGTACAAACTAAAGCATCTGAGAGTTTGATTACTGTAGCTTTAGCCATAGCAAAGAATCTTCAGTTATCACAGGACATTGTTAGGCAGTAACATTATTACAGACTAACATTAACACAGTTTCTCATTAGGCTGAATGAATAACTGACTCTAAATGTAGGTATTGTGATATAAACTGAGTCTGTTCTACAGTTTCTCATTAGGCTGAATGAATAACTGACTCTAAATGTAGGTATTGTGATATAAACTGAGTCTGTTCTACAGTTTCTCATTAGGCTGAATGAATAACTGACTCTAAATGTATGTATTGTGATATAAACTGAGTCTGTTTTTCAGTTTCTCATTAGGCTGAATGAATAACTGACTCTAAATGTAGGTATTGTGATATAAACTCAGTCTGCTCTACAGTTTCTCATTAGGTTGAAGGAATAGGTTGGCTCTAAATGCAGATCTGGTCACCAGGTAGAAACAGTTATATGCTGTTTCTGTTAGGTTTCTGGAACATGTTCAGAATCTGATGCTTGAAAAATGTAATAGCTCTGAAGCTACACTAGAGGGCACTACATGACACTTCAGGATTAAGAGAGCAGGTGGAGTGACGGAGGTATGCATGTTCCTGGCTAGAGGTCTTTTGTGTGTGTGTGTAGTGTAAGCAGTGCTGCAGTATTTGATGGTAATCTCTGAAGGGATTTATGAACTCATTCATTAAATCTGGTGTTTTAATAATGAGCATTTGACTTTCCATAACCTTCAGAAAAAAAAAAAAAACAGTGAACTGAACGTGACATTAGAAGATTTTCCATCCCACACACCTGTAATTCAATCAGAGACTGTTTCCATAATAATAACTCCTGAACACACTCCGCCACTGCATCGATTGTGCTTGTCAAGTATTCATAGATCATATCCAAAACAAAAGATTTTGACAGCAGAAATTACCCAAACAATAAAAGGATTTAAAGATACTGTTTTAAATAAAATGCAAAAGAGACAGTGAAGGGAAACAAATAGCCAGACATTTTCGTTTTGGGTATCCACTTAAAATGCACACAATGTCTTTCCTTTGACTTTGTGCTTATAAATATGGGAAAAATTAACACATAGCTGTAATACCATATACATGTTGTATGTTTATATATATATTCAATTATTGTTATTTCAAGCTGACCAAACGTTTGGGGTCCCAGTTCTGGACACAGAGATCCAGCGGATGGCTCAGTTTAGTGATGTTCATTTGTTGTGAATGAGGTGTGAGTGTAGAACCTTCGTTAGGCCTTTAAAAGGTTGTTCACACTCACTCTTTTTCAAACTTGGGGAACCAAATGTGGTTCTTCCTTGGTGTCATTCAAAAAGAACCCTTTATAACACCTTTTTTTTAAGAGTGTATATCGCTGGCTCACAACACCTGCATGACTTTTGATTCAAACAAGTCATATATGAGAGTAATTGGGGGGCGTGTCATTTGTAAATATGTAAATAAAAGGTTAGTGCACAGGTTTCTTGCACAGTGATATTCAGTTACACTGTCTGGTTGCTTACTGGTCCTCCTTCTCCACACACACACACACACACACACACAAAATCAATTCCGACTAATGATCTGGTCCTGATGGTGAGTGTAGATGCTATAACTGATCTTAATGAATAAAAGCCTGATGGCTCAGTAAATGTAAGCTGTTAATTATAGTTTTTGTGACATTAATCTGAAAACTTGAACTAAATCAGCTCATTTTTTAGTCTGTGTTCTGTTAGTGGTACTGATTGCTATAAAACATGGCCTGTGTGTGTGTGGGTGTGTGTGTGTGTGTGTATGTGTGTGTGTGTGTGTGTGTGGGTGGGTGTGTGTATGTGTGTATGTGTGTGTGTGTGTATCTGTTCTCTCTGCCACTTTCTGATTTATTGTTTCTGTATTTTATGCCATTAACAGCTGAAACCTGTTATTTCTCTGGCTTTGTAGCATCTACACACAGCCAAAAATGTGTGTGTGTGTGTGTGTGTGTGTGTGTGTGTGTATGTATTTTCATACACTTACAGGACAAAAAAATCTCCTGATTTTTGTCTGATGAACATACATAAACCTAGAAAAACAAACATGAAAAACAAGAAAAACAAGCCTTACCTACAAGATTCTAAAAAGTGCTGAGGTTAAGTTTAGGGAGGGATAGATGATACAAAGTCTTGTTACTTAGAGATAATTACACATATATAATGCATATGATACATATTATTATTATTATTATTATTATTATTATTGACTGCAGATACTTACACACACCATACACAATATATACGGGAACCTTACATTTTCATTTTTGTATTACAGAATTTGAAAATGGCAGTTGCCCTTTACGGTGTGTTGCAATGTTAGGATAAATGGACCAATAGAATGGTCTCAAACTTGCTTGACTTCCATTCAAAGTAAAATGTTTGTTTTTTTGTTTTTCTGCTGTAAAATTGCCATTTTGGACATACAATTTGGAAATATGAGGTTTTGTTCCCATAATACACACACACACAGACACACACGCACGCACACACACACACACACACACACACGCATACACACACACACACGCACACACACACACAAACACACATATATGTATATGTAACACCATTTCATAATCAATTTCCATACTGATATCTCCACAATGATGGGACATTCCAGCAGGATAATGAACTATGCCATCAGGCCCAAGTTGTCCAGAATTGGTTTGAGGAGCATTCTGGAGAGTTCTGACAAATGGTGTGGCCTGCAAATTTGCCCCAATCAAGTGTTTATGGGATGTGGTGGAGAGGATCATTCACACCAGAGATCCTGTACCCACAAGAAAGTAGTCATTGCAGGGTGAGGCTGCTTCCACTAAAGCAATAACAATAGCAACAATGATGAGCAGAGCGTGTCCAGCTCACTCAAGTATTAGAGCTTCAAGCAAAAACAGTCTCATCTCAGTTTCAGTGGTTTGTCAGCTGACGATGATCAGAGGAAAAACAAGTTTGTGTCATTAATAAAGGAACAAACTTTGTCATACAGAGGAAAAGAACCTCTGTGTCTGCATTTCAGCGCTGCTGTCTAACGTTACACTGAATGCAGTTTGTGCTTGAAAGTTGCTGCTGCAGCCGCTTTCAGAGGAACAGTTTTCATTTTCTCCCTCAAAAACGATCAGCTGAGAGAGCGAGAGCTCAGCGGGGAGCAGATGTTCGTTCACTGGAGCCGGTGGTTCCACCTTTAATAGTGCCTGAGCCGCCAGAATGTAACTGCTGCACCATTTAAGGTGGAACAGGAAAATTCGAACAAGGAGCTGACTTCAGCCTCGCGACTTTTTAGTGTTTGACAGTTTCTTGTTGCAGATTAAACGTGTCAGGAAACCAGCTGAGTGATTATAAATGCAAATAAGAAACCATCTACAGTGGCGCTGCAGACCCTGATGACCCACCATGCCCCCCTGCAGGGATGTTTAGCTTTTTGCTGCTTTAACTAGTTTATTGTTAGTGAGCTGTTTCAGCATCTCCAGCTAACATGGCTTTCACCTCCACATTGATTTATCACTCTGTAGTCATTAGCAGACGTTACTGTGCTCTGACAGCTGTGAAGAAAATTTTCCACAAATCATTCATCATATCCTTTATTTCGTCTGGACTCCCACATTATTGTGTGTCTGGTTCTTCAACAGTCTGGATTCATCCTCGAATTTAAGTCTATGACAAAGATGTGACTCACCTTTCTGTGGTGCTGAAGTGATATGAACACCTGTATTTCTGAGGTTAGTAGCTGTCCGTAAGGCAACAGTGGAACTTGTTTTACCCAGTGCTTCTGACACACTTCTGTTTCTTGTGAAAGGGGCCTATTAAAATGGAGTGTTACTGTACTGTTTATGAATATGTTATGAATGCTTTGTGTACATGTTGTTCCTGTAGAACATCACTAATTATTCTAGAATAATTTCCTAAAAAAGTAACTGTTGTTCTGAATATTCTTTTGAAATAAGTGTTGTTATTGTATTAGAGGACACTGGAGTCAGTGTAACACTGTAAAAGTGGGTCTGTGTGTGTAACAGAACATGACTGTCAGCTGAATGTTTCCGCTTGATTGGCTGATTTCGGTGCTCATATTCTCCCAGCATGTGGGGCATCAGGTCAGTGACCTTTGACCTTAGAATCAGCAGGTATATGAGCTAATGAACATCATCACCTGATTTGTCTCTCTCTCTCGCACACCCGCTCTAGAGAGCCGCTGGCCGGGTTTAATGAAGTGTGTGATGAGCTTATGATCCCACAGTGATTTGCTGAGGATTTTCCTGCACAGTGATACAGTGTAATTGCTCGAGAAATTATATTATTAGACATATTCTTACTGTTTCAGGGCACAAACACTATCACTGCTGTGGAACCCTCAAGGATACATCTTCAGCACCTTTAGTTAGAGAATATATGGCCAAAGGTATGTGGACAGGCCTCCTGATTACTGAGTTCAGGGGTTTCTGTCACACGCATCGCTTAGCAGGTGTATAAACTCAAGCACACAGCCTTGCAGTCTCTTCGAACAAACAGTGGCATTAGAACGGGTCATACTGAAGAGCTCAGTGGCTTTGCATGGCACTGTCATAAGATGCCTCCTCTGCCACAAGTCAGTTCATGAAATTTCTGCCCTGCTAGATCTGTTGTTAGTAGATCTACCAACAACAGCTCAGCCACAAAACCCTAGACCACACAAACTCACAGAGCAGGCCGACAAGTGCTGAAGTGTAGCGCATGAAAATGACCTATCCTCTGCTGCATCATTCACTACAGAGTTCAAAACTACCTCTGGAAGCAACATCAGCATGAGAACTGAGCATCAGGAGCTTCATGAAATGGGTTTCCATGGCCGAGCAACTGCACACAAGCCTAAGATGCCAAGCGTCAGCTAGAGTGGTGTAAAGCACACCGCCACTGGACTGAGCAGTGAAAACATTCTCTGGAGTGATCTGGGATCGGCGGATGTCAGGAGAACACTACCTAATGGAATGCAGAGTGCCAACAGTAGAGTTTGGTGGAGCAGGGATGATGGGCTGGGCAGTTTTTCAGGGTTTGGGCTCTCAGTTCCAGTGAAGGGTGATGTTGATGCTGCAGCACAAAGACATTTTACACAGTTATAAACTTCCGACTTTGTAGGATCAGTTTGGGGAAGAGCCTTTCCTGTTCCAGCATGACTGAGTCCCTGAGCACAAAGCAGCTCCATAAAGACATGGAGTGACCAATCTGGTGTGGAGGAACTCCAGTGGCCCTCACAGAGCCCTGACCTCAACCCCACTGAACACCTTTGGGATGAACTATAACGGCGATTGTAAGCCAGGCCCTCTTGTCCAACATCAGTGTCTGACCTCACAAATGACTGAATGGTCACAAATTCACACAGATACACTCCAAAATCTTGTAGAAAGCTTCCCAGAAGAGTGAAGCTGCAAAGGTGGTCAACTCCATATTAATGCCCATGGTTTTGGAATGTGATGTCCAACAAGGTCCTCTCTGTGTGGAGTTTGTATGTTCTCCCCATGTCTGCATGGGTTTCCTCCCACAGTCCAAAGACATGCAGTCAGGCCAACTGGATAAGCAGTTCAGAAAATGTGTGTATGTATTATTAACTTATTATTACTATATGAACAATTAAGTTAATTACTAATGTAAACATTTTCAAAAATACTTTTGTATAGATTTACTGTTTTTTACTGTAAATATCACAAGATATCCCCCATTTTGTGTGCAGAATACTTCTAATAGTATTAGTAGTACTACTAGTATTAGTATTAATTAATATTAATTAATATTAATATTGGTATTGGTATTGGGATATTAGCCTTTGTGTTACTGGGTAGTGTGTTATAGATGCGTTTTGGATCAGAAGAAAGATCAGTGGCGTTATACATCCCTAAAAGGAGTCATCTGCTGTGGAAATACCTCTGACCTCATCTTCCTCTCAGCCTCTGCTCCTCTCATCCTGCTCTTTCTTACTCTCTCTCTCTCTCTCTCTCTCTCTCTCTCTCTCATAGCCACAGCAGTACAGTTGCCTCTGCAGTGAAGAGCCCACCGGTCTGATGCAGGAAAGAAGAGATAAACTGATGAAATGATGGAATGATCTGCTGCATTTGGGCAGCACATGTTGGAGGATCTGTGCGATGGTTTGGGTTTGAAAGGCTCCAGATCTGTCAGACAGTTTGACGACCTCAGCGCAGTGATGATGAGGAAGAGGAAGTCTGTCCCCTCCACTCTTCACCACCTCCTCATTCACTGTGATCTGTGCAGCACAGACTCTCTGCACGTGTACGAGTGCATGTGGGTGCTATGCCAGTTTATCAAAAACACTTACCTTGAACCTATACTCACTGGCCATTTTATCAGAAACACCTACCATGTACATGTTGTGCAAATTTATTTAATTTCCAGTAGCAACCGCCATTAGATACAAATTATTCATTTTTTAGTTTCAGGAAAAAAAGAAAACACTGATTTAACAGAAAAATCACTTCAACCACTCCAGAGTTCAGTCTTAGAAGCTGGTTGATGATTTTCTGAAGTAATCAAACACATTCAGTGGTGTTGAGGTCTGGACTCTGGGGTGGTCAGTCCATTGTTCAGCTTCTTTGTTTGATGTGTCCGTCTCCTTTTCTCAGTGAGGTTCTTCTTGAACAGCTACACATCCTTTCAGACCCACAGCGCTGAGTCGTCTTCTCACAGTGGAAGGATGGACAGAAACACCTGTGGATGTTTTCAGATCTGAAGCAGCTTGATTTTCTCCTCTCTCTCAGAGATGAAAGCTTTAAGTGCTGTTTATCTGATGGGGGCAGTTTTGGGGTCTACCAGCTCTTCCAGGTGGTTGTTAGGAGCCCCATTTTCTCTGGAGCTTTTACTCAGTTTTTGAACTTCAGTTTTGGAAACTCACTTAATTTCCCTTTGACTTTTTTCTGGTGGTGATGAAGATGGTTGTCATGATGCTTATGAAGAGTATATTGGTGTTGATGTGGACAACAACAATGATGATGGTGGTGGTGGTAAAAACTCTTCAGTATCATATTCATATGCTCTTGCTTGGTGAGTAATATGTTGTAAGCATGCTGTTGCTCAGTAATGCTGCAGCTGCTGGGTGTTGAGGCATGTTTACAGAGACTGCCGGCACACACACACACACACACACTCGCTGATAATAAATGAATTGTACAACATCAGTTTACTTATAAAATCACTGCAGTAAAATACTGAATGCAGAACTTTCTAATAGTGACATAAGCTTTATACATTTATTACTTTATTTATATGCTTTACATACATCTGTTAACAGTAGTTATTACTTCACACATTAGACATTACATTCATACATACATAATGTCACTATTAGAAAGTTATACATTTCAATAATTTGCTGAGATGATTTGTATACATGAACTGACGTACAACTATTACAACTACTAATATACATTTCTGAATTTTCAAATTTCTTATTAGGCCACATTTTGTAGTTCTTTTCAGTGAGTTGGATCAGTCGGCTCAGATCACTAACAAGTGCCGGCTTACAAATAGCTCTTCATTCTATAGTACTGTCAGTTTTTGTTCCCAAAATTAGCCCAGTTAGCAATATAATCCACCATTTATCTGTCAAAAAACCTCAGTTCACCTATTAATTAATCAATTAACAAATACTGCATTGTTTGTTATTCAAAAAAAGAACGTCAGATGTTGATGAGCAGTTTCACAGGATAAATTCCAAGGGGCACCAATCACAAGATAGTCAGGCACAGGCAAGTCTATCAAGCTGTCAACAGACAAAGACAAAAGTCAGAAGATCTAACAAGGCACACTTGGAAACACAGCTAAGAACCACATAAACAAAACCAGAGACAAACTAACACAACAAGGAACAGGCGTTGGGGATATTGGATGGTGGTAGTCTCATAGTAGGAGAGGTAAGCCAGCAGCCAGAAGGTTATAGGGTTAAATCCCAGGACTGCGTGGGTGTTCCTGGTTGTGTCCACGGACGAGGCACTTAACCCCCCCACTGCCCCAGGTAATGCTGCTTTGCTTGCAATGCTATGTTGCTCCCAGACTGGGCATAGTTAGGAAGCAAAATGACAAATTTCCCTCAGGGGATCAATAAAGTACATAACATAATAAAAGGGGTGGAGCCAGAATGTTCCAAGGAAATCCAGAAGAGGTTTTTGTGATTTTCAGCTACACAGTCATAAGATCTACCCATTTGTTTGTTTTCACTTACACACAAAAAATGTTGCTTCAATGTCAATGATGTTCACAAACAACACATCACTACAGCTTCGGTCCAACGTCCTGACCACACTTTGGTCAGGCCTTAATGTAGTACAACATGTAATGATAGAGGCAAACATGATCAATCTAGCTGGCATTCATGCTTGCTGTTATACTTACACTTACTCCAGTCATCAAGACTATAAAGACAGGAGTAACCTAATATCTTTCAATCAACATAAACCCCTTAAAATCCCAGGCTTATTATTCAGTAACTACAGAGACTTCAGTACAAGCAGGCTGAGCTATTCTTAGGTTGTAGAAGTGTGTAATAACACTTTGCGCCCACCGGCGGGCCCTGGCCATTCAAGGGGTTAAATGCCTATACCAGCTAATTCCTGTTAAATCCAAGAATCCTTTATCTCTACCTGTATCTCCAAAAATGCACCATTTTCCACAAAAATCTGCTTTATTTAAGGATACAGTAAACTAATCAGTGAGCATCAGTGAAAGCTAAAAAAAGGGGAAATAATGTGTTGAAGTATGTTCTGTTCCTCAGAGAGGCGCTCCATTAGGTGATGGAGATGACTGTGACAGGATGAGTAGAAAGATGGGGGGAGTTTTAATATTGTTAATGCAGATTTATGGCTGCAGACAGGCTGGTAGAGGTACTGCATTAGAGTAGGTGTGATTAAGCTAATGCGCTGCTGTATAAATCAGTGAGTTTGACTGATTGATTTTATGTTGAGAGTAATAAGCTTAATGAAGGCCCAATTCCCTCAGGACCCTCAGTATGTGATTGGTTATTGAATAAGAGGTGTGGTTATTACTCATTTATTGTTCACCACAGTGGAATTTTGTCTTTGGCTTCTCCTACAAAACATCCACCCTCAAAAACTCTACCAAAGACGAAATACTCTGTAAGACAAAAGACTTTATAGGGTAAGTATAATATAGATTGTAAAGCTGCATTTAGCTGATTTTTTAAACCCTTTAAGACTCCAAGAGGAGAATACAGTGTGTCTATTTTATAAGAAACACATACACTTATCTACATCCATTGGCCATTTTATCAGAAACACCTACCATACAGGTTTAGAGTTACAGACTGTAGCTCATCTGTTCCTGCACAGTTTATCAGCCCCCTCTACACCATCCGTCAATGAAAAGAGATGCCTATAGGACCACCCTTGAGTACATACTGTTTGGGTGGTGGACCATTCCTGCCCTGTCCACTTGATTAGAAACCACAGAGCTGCTCTAGGCTGGATATTTAGGTTGGCTATTCAGCCCAGCAGTGACAGAGCGACACTAAGAAGTGTCTATTTCAGCGGTTAACCTGCTCCTCTGCATTAATCATGTGATTATGTGCAGTTGTTGTGTTTGATATGTTAAGAGTGTGATCTAACAAAGTGGAGAAATTGTAGATTTTTATTTATTTTCATTCATAACTACCATTTTGAATAAAAAAACCCCCACATCAACAGGTATATTAACCATACATCAGTTGTGTTTTATCTTTATTCTGATTAAACAAACCAATAAAAAACCCTTAACTGACTTAATGAGCTGAAAAATGACAGTACATTCAGCACTAAAGGGGCCGTGTGCATCTTTTATATAGTGATAAGAAACGTGGCTGATATGTTTCACTGTGACAAACGTGGACATGCAGCCAGTGTGCGAAATACCCCTTGGTATTTGGGGGGTCCCATGTTGGCTAATGATTGATGCTTCAATGGCAACAAAATATTTGGTTTAACAGTTCTTCTTTAGGAAGTACTCTTTTCTAGTTTGCTAGTGCAGTCTTCCAAAAAAAGGGTTCTGCTTTTGTTACGATGTCAAGCTTGGAACAATGGAAGAACCCTTTTTGGTGCTATAGAGCCCTTTTTTAAAAAATGCTCTATAGAACCATACAGTATGTTCTCTATCAAGCTGAAGAATCCATTCACCATGCAAAGAACAACTTAAGCATGCAAATGCTTCTTTGAGTGTTCGTGGTTCTGCACAGAACAATTTATTTCCTGAGTTTTTATATGGAATGTTGATTATGCTAAAATAGTTGTGTATTTGAAAAGAATTAATAAGATGTTTAAGGCCAAAACCTTGTTAATAACTTTCTGCGAGGGAGCTTTTAGAGGTGGACGTCTATCACCACCACTGTGAACAATTCTGACTTGGTGAGTTTCTCTAGAGCAGAGCAATTCACACCAAACCGGTGGAATTCCCCTTTATTTATGCTACACATTTGTATTCAATCAAACACATCAACACATACAGTCATTGTTACCCCAACATATCATTTTTCAGTTTGTAAGTCAAACATGCTCCTTGTTTTATTTTTTTCTCCATGATTGTTCTTCTTCATATTTTTTGAGATTTCTTCTGTGCATCTACAAGAAAAAGTCCAAACATGCGTCTTCAGATCACATAAAGCATTGATGAATAAAGTCTCATGAGCCAAAGTCAGAATTTTTTTTTCAGCAGGAAAAACAGTCGATTGCAGACATTTAGGTTTGTCAGTGCTCTCTCTCTCTCTCTCTCTCTCTCTCTCTCTCTCTCTCTCTCTCTCTCTCTCTCTCTCTCTCTCTCTCTCTCACTCTCTCTCTCTCTCTCTCCCTCTCTCTCTCTGTCTCTCTCTCTCCCTCTCTCTCTCTCTCTCTGTCTCTCTCTCTCCCTCTCTCTCTCTCTCACTCTCTCTCTCTCTCTCTCTCTCTGTCTCTCTCTCTCCCTCTCTCTCCCTCTCTCTCTCTCTCTCACTCTCTCTCCCTCTCTCTCCCTCTCTCTCTTTCTCTCTCTCTCTCCATCTCTCTCTGTCTCTCTCTCTCCCTCTCTCTCTCTCTGTCTCTCTCTCTGTCATTCTCTCTCTCTCCCTCTCTCTCTGTCTCTCTCTCTCTCTCTCTCCCTCTCTCTCTCTGTCTCTCTCTCTCTCCCTCTGTCTCTCTCTCTCTCTTTTTTTTACCTCACAGAAGAGTATTTTCTGTCATCAGGAAAAACAAGACTATTGCCATACTCATAAATCATTCACTCCCCCCACCATAAACTGTGTTCATGTTGTGCTGAAGCTGTAATGCTGACGGAGCCTCACTGGATCATAAACAGTGTTTTTATCATAGACATGTTTTATCAATACTCCTTTATTAGTGAACTGAAGAGGGGAGAAGTCCAAACATGCAGCTGCTCTGCTCTAAAATGACTTTACTCTCGCACTCTTGGCCTTTACTGTTAACTGTATGTCACAATTCCAGAATTCTGTTAGTTGATACTGATACCAGTGATTCCTCATGTATTTTGCCTCATGTAATTGCATAAGTGTATCTTAATAGCTGTAACAGCCTATTTTCTCTCACATAAACACACAAGGGTAATAACACAAATGTAATTACATTTATTATATTATATTTACTTCTCTATCTATCTATCTATCTATCTATCTATCTAAGTTGTGGGTTTTTTTCTTCTCCTGTAAAGTTACCATTTTGGAGATATGAAGTTTAGATCTGACAGCAGTGATATGTTGTGCTTTAGATGCTGGTATGCTGGTCAACCACCACAACCATGCTGGGTGACCAGTTAAATCAGCATGAACCAGCTTAGACTAGTATAGAATTCATTTCTGTCTTTTTGCAGCAGGGTGGTGGCATAAAATGACCAAATAAGTAAGCTAAACAGTAAAAAGGACTTGGCTAACAGTAGCAGCTATTACCTGCTGCTGTTCTTCTCCAAAACCAATTTTTACTCCATACTACCAGTAAAATAGAAAAATAGGCACTGTTACCATCACCGTTAGCATTGACTTGGCACCAAAGTTTCAGTTCATTTGTATTTCTGGATAAGAACTCGTTGTTTATTAGTCATCAGGCTGAATTTGATGAATTACCTCCTTCACTTTCAGATTAGATTCTATAATCTAAGAATAGCTGAGCTAGTTTGCATTGTAGTCTGTGTATTTACTGAATAATAAGCATCAGTAGGTCATAAGCCTGGGATTTTAAGGGGTTAAACGATGACATCACACACAGTTTGTGATGATGTTGTCTTCATATTCTGTCTCAAAGCACAGCTCGATTTGTGAGGTCTGCTGCTTTTCCTCTTCATTAGTGTTACTTGGTGGTTCTGTCGCTGCAGCTGCACGTTTGGATGTAGTTATTATGTTGTTTTGCTCTCATGTCAGTGGGCGTTTCCCAGTTCCCTTCAGCCTGCAGTTAGAGAAGAATTTGGTTCTGTGAATCTGTTTTGTACTGTTACCTTTTTTTACTGACCTGCCACTGAAGTTTCAGTTCTCTACTGCCAGCTGATATTTCAAGATACTTCAACAGCGCAGTTCATAATTAGAAACCAGTTGCAATACATTTTACATCAAATACTTGGTCCCACTTCATATGAAGTGTCTGTAGTAACTGTGTAGTTACACATGAATAACATACGCAACAACACTGTAACTACTAATGATTTAGTCAATGTTACAGATGGATTACAGAAGTACATCTTATGTAATTACACATGTGTATCAACTTCAGTTTTGCCTCATATAATTACACAAGTGTATCTTCTACACGGGAACTTTCCTGTAGTGCAGTGTTAAACTTACACTTTAACGTAAGTGGGCAGTAACTGTGATGTTGTTATGTAGGTACTGTGTAATAATGGAGTGGTAATATAGAAATTGCTTTGGGGCTAATGCAACACATAAAAGTTACATTTTAAGATAAGGGGGCATCTGCTGTATTCCCCATCTTTCAACTGTAACTGGTTAGTTTTCCACAAAAAAACTGCTGTTCCAGTCAGATTACAAATGTTTTTACATTAATGTTATTACCCTTGTGTAATTACATGAGAGAGAATAGGCTGTTACATCTATTAAGATACCCTTGTGTAATTACATGAGGCAAAACTGAAGTCGATACACGTGTAATTACATAAGGTGTACTTCTGCAATCCATCTGTAACACTGACTAAATCATTAGTAGTTACATTGTTGTTGTATATGTTGTTCACATGTAACTATACAGTTATTAGAGACACAATATAACGTGGGACCAAATACTCTTAAGAACAATGGTTACTGGCTGGATGTACAGCCAGTACTTTTCATTATGTGGAGGTTCTTTAAAATGGTTCTTCACTCTCAAACACCTCATTTAACTCATCTCAATTTGTTCAGTTTGTTTAACCCCTTAAAATCTCAAGCTTAATACATACTAAGGCTTATTATTCAGTAACTACAGGGACTTTAATGCAAGCTGGTTGAGCTATTCTTAGGTTATAGAAGTGTGTAATAAAACTGACCCTAACCCTGGGCATATAAGGGTTATTAAACTCTGAGAAGTCACCGTTTTCACCTGTGATAACAGTATCATGGTGTTATTTGATATTATTTCTCACTTGTAGTTCAATGAAATGAGAGGAAAATTCTGTTGACAGTCCAACTCCTACATTTTCAGTCAACACATTTGTGTTTGTAAGTAGAAAAGAAGATAGAATTTGAAAATTAACTAAATGTAACTAAATGTAAATGTAATTTATTGAGTAATTAGCTGTGTAATTAATTATAGTAGTTATGCAACTACATGTGGGGTAAATTCAACGTAACACTCATGACTTACATTGACTTCTAAGGGTTAACAGTAACATCAAAGCCAAGCTTAAGAACAAGCCTGGTGGCTTGTGCTGGACATCCAGGCCAGGAATGACCCAGAGCTGACCATCAGAAGGCATTACAAAGGCCCAATATGGGGGATTAACACTAGGCACCTTTGGAATGGCCTCTAGGCTCAAAACAACTACAGAAGATAAAAGAGTGTAATAATAACAGCCGATGCGTCGCTGCCTGATTGACTGAGTGACTTCAGTGGCAGGTTTGACTCTAACAATGCAGGTCATTCAGCCAGTGAACGTGGGGAATTTGTCCTGCAGCTGTGCGGAGGAGTGAAGCACAGCTGGCCTCTTACTCAACATGTGACCATCCTCAGCGCCTTTATACATCAGTGACTAAGTTCCTGAGGTGTCAGTAGAACCAAATTGCAGTTATTGTTCAAGTAAGATATCACTTATAAGGTATATGTTGCTCACATTACGACAGACATAGTAAGATATCGCTTGGAAGAAAACCTCGTATCTCCAAAATGGTAACTTTACAGGAGAAGGAAAAAACCTACTTTACTTCTAATGTAAGTCAATGGAACCAGATTTTTTTCAGAGTCAATTTGGGCTGTTTCTTTTGGTCCATTCATCATGGACAACAGGCATTTTCAGATTATGTCAAAAACTGAAAAATGACAAAAATGGAGATAAGGTTTTTTTTTTTCCAACAACATCTTTGTAATGCATTAAATGGAGTCAACTGAGGGCAGGTGAAAAAATGGCATTAAAAAATATAATAAAAGATGAAATAAAATTAAAACAATCCACATATCCACTGATTTTTGTTGTGAATACAGCAACCATAGAGTACTGACAGTCCAACAGTGTGTAATGTGCCAACAAAAGTCAGACACTTAGGGTTTGAAAACACAACAGAGGTTTTACTATCAGAATCAAAGTCCAGAATCGTAGTCAAAAAACAGGCATGGGTCAAATCCAAAAAGCACAGCAGAATGACAATGGTAAGCATAACACGATGCTAGCAAACACAATGGGGTAGGCAAAAGATGTAGTCAGAGAAACAAGCAAAAAGGGCCAAAAACACGAATCAGAAAAGTCCAGCAAACAGTCCAAAGGGCAGAGCGCAAGGCAGAGTCGAAATAACAAAGCAATGGTCAAAAAATAGGATACAAATGATAGAATAAATGCTCAGTAGTTTACAATGGAAACAATACCTCACAACTAGCCTATGCTAAAGCCCGGGCTTATAAACCTTACTAAGGTCATATGACATTACACAGGTGCATAGAATCAGCAGAGTGAGAGCGCTGATAGGAGTGTGAAGGGAGATCAGGAGTCATGTGATCTCCCAAAGGATTCTGGGAGATGGAATCCATATGTTGTTCATAGCCTGATGGGTTGGTGACACAGTGGGTAACCCCTCCATGCTCTGCCCATAAATGCATTCTTCCTTTAACCAGCTGTTGTGTGGTTGGTTTTACGGAGCACTGACCAAAATCTCACTCAACCTAATGAGAAACTGTAGCACACAATTCGATGTTTAAGGGGAAATCTGGTTATAAATTTCAAATGATTTATAAATTTCAAGTGTTCTATATGTGTGGAAGGTCAAACTGTCACAGTCTGAACACTACAAGTCCCAGAATCCTCTCCTCCCCTCCACTCACCTGGAGCCAGATTCTCAAAGCACTTAGGATGGTTAGAACCCACTAGGACCACTGCACCTCCAGAGCCTCAGTCAGAACTGGCTGCTCCAGCCATTCTTAAAACATTTCAGCTGCTTTTGTCACATCATCACTGGTCCTATCTGTGGGGGTGATGTCAGTAAAATTTAGGACCACCTCAGATTCCAGGCAGATAAAAGCAGGATGTATTTAAGATCTTTTAACAAGTTGGGACGTGTCAATAATGAAGCGACAGTAGCTGCTGATGTTTGTAAACCGGTTGTGTTTCAGTTAATAAGAATGTTTTTATGGAATAAACTTCCTACAGAACCAAAGTGTCCATCGGAAAGAAGATTCAAACTAGGTTTGAAAAGATGTATGTTTGGCAACAGAACAGAAATCTGAGCTTATTTTTTTCATCTTGCAATGGACAGAAGGTCCACTCTGCCGTCCACCTGCTGTGTGCAGTATTATTGCTGTTTATTCTGTATGTGATCACAGACCACAATAGAAGCGAGTAGGACGCCCTGAGAGGCCATGAGGTGGTTATAATGTTTTGCACTGTTAACTTAAGATAATGACTTAAATGTCTTGTGATCTCAAGATAACAAAAGAGATCACAACTTATTTGTCCTGTGATCTCAAGATAACCTGTGTATCCTGAGAAAACAACTTTTGATATCTTGAGATCGCAAGAAAATAAGTTGTGATCTCAAGAAAACAACTTTTGATATATTCGAAATCACAAGAAAAATAAGTTGTGATCTTGAGAAAACATCTTTTGTCATCTTGACATCCCAAGTCATGATCTCAAGATACCAGTGCAAAAATGCTGACTACCTCATGGCCTCTCTGGACGTCTGTAAATCAGCTTTAAAGACTTTATCGTGCGTTAAACGTCTGACGTGTTGATGTGTGTAATGTATATGTATTTATTCATCAAATAATATCAGTCAGTCTTGTTTGTTGGTGCAGCTTCCTGGTTTGTTTATTTTGCCTTGGTTACATTAACAGTTTGGTTTGTCATAACATTAGATATCTCTAATCAAACTGCAGGACTGTTTCTGATTATGTTTACACTGAGCTCCTGCAGCCTCAGCATCTGCATCTGCATCTGCATCAGGACCCTCAGCTTCCTGACTGTAACCACATTCTTGGCTGATGATGCACTGATTTCATAAAACAGAAACATGTGTCTCACTAAGCAGTAATGCAGGTCATCAACAGAGTTTTTATCATAGATTTATTTATTTTATGCTATTTCACAGTAGTAATAGGGGTCTATAATACTGCTTTACATCATAATGTTTTGGATTTGAGTAAATAACCAAAAATGTCTTGCTTTGTTATTATATGTGTTGGTCTGCTCATGTTTTTGTGGATTTAAAATCGAGGCTACATTTTAAACCTTTGGAAATCTTTTAATACTATGAAACCACTGGGCCTCATTCACTAACTGTTCTTAAGAAGAAATTTCCGCAGTTTTCCCAAAGATTCCGACATTCCCCAGTGTTCTCTTGTGTGGGGTTTGTTCTTAGGTAAGAACAGAATCTACATACACTCAAGAGCACAAAGGTGAGAACGGTTCTGCGCTTTAAGAACACGTCATGAATCTGACGGAGACGTTTTCTCAGGGTCTTTCTCAAGAATGAATTTAGAAAGATATCGGTGAATGTTGTTGCAGGTACATGTGTTAAAAGATGCTAATATTCTCGGTTTCAAACAAATTAAGAAATTTGTGATGAATGAAGCTACAGATGATTCCATTACAATTAATAAATCTGTATAACACTGAGAATAAACTTACAATAACATTCATATCTAGAGTGCCTCATATTTGAAAAGCCATGACCAAACCGCACTAATCAAACAGCTATTCATAGATATTATGTCAAAAATAAATATCTACTACTTTAAATTGTGCCTTCTGTGCAGTATTGTGTGTCGTCTGATAAGCAGACAAGGAAGTAAGTGCTTTACAGCTTTAAAAGCTTGTTAAATGAGGTCATACAGTTTTGAACCAAATGCCTCATTTAACCTGATGCTGCTGAAGTTTCTGAGAGACTGTTGATGAAGTGCATTCCAGAAATTTCTGGAAATCTGTGTACTGCTGGTGCTATGAAACTGCAGGTGGCTGAGCTGAAGCTTACAATACAAATGGAGCAGTCACGCAACGCCAGGGCACCGGCCGAAACCACACACTGCTGTTGAGCCAGCTCACGCTCCAGTCTTCAATACTGATCCTCTACAGTGAGAGCACTTAAAGCCAGTTCTACTCAGTCTCACTCTGCCATCTGGACAACGTCCAACAAGCAGACTCTCCGTTCCTCCTCACGAGTCACAGATGGGGACAAAACATCTCACTTGGCCTTTAAAAGAGTTAAAAGTGAGAAGAGCTGATTGATCAGAGCACCAAACCAAAGTCCTTCTCACTGTCAGAACACACTACGTTACTGACATACACCACCATTAACATTTAGGCTTTGCCTCCTTCACACTCACATTTGCCATGAAGGTCCTTTTAAATAGGATGTGAAGGCAGGCCCAGTGACAGGGGGTCATTGAGGGGGGCAATGCCCCACCAATCAATCACTTTATAAATGCTTCTATCACACCGTATAAAAGACTCCACTGATGAACACTGGAAGGTTTGAAGGCGTTACTCTGTACTGGCTGTATTTGTGTTGGATGTTGTGGGAAGACAACCAGACAGATTTTCTTAAATGAGCAGATCTTTGGTCATCTCCTGTAAGTGTGGATCTCCTGTTGATTCTCTACTGAATGTGCAGCACCTTTTTAGGCTGCATGGATACCCTAAATGTTGATCTCAGCACATAAATTGAAGCTGTGACCTAAAATAGTGTAGAAACGTCATAGTCGAGTGTGTTCCCTGTAGAAGATGTGTTGACTTATTTAAAATTGGAAGATCAACACAAACATGGAATTTTAACAGGTGTTTATGTAATTCAACGTACATGGAAAAAAGATGATGTCATATCTAACACTTGTACAGTTGAAACACTCAATCTGAAGCTCATAAGTTTTACAAGGCAGTGTGGGAATGAATTTCGCCCCATAGTGACTGCAGAGTAACGTCCTCATTGCCTTCCCCTCCCCTCTTCCTGTTTTTGGTTTATTTAACCTTTATTTTGCATTAATGAGCACAGTGTCTTTTTGTATACTGTATTATGTATGTATACAGTTAAAATATGTGTATAATAATAATTTTAATAATAATACTTTAGCTACCACTACTATCATTATCGTGATAAATGACGTCACAATATAATACAGTGCGCATTTCTGATCATATGGTGTTTGTCGTCAATGTTTGTAGAAACCAACTGTATATTTCATTATAAAGAGAGCAAAATTAGAAGCAACACAGTGTTTACAGTGTTTGGTAGTATGTTTTAAAATGTAGCAGTACTAGTTATTTTTTCTCAGTTCCAACTGATCAGATGTCAGAAAAAATAAATATCATGACATAATGTGGATTGTGAAAATTTCCTGAAGTACTGCAATATTATACTTTTGCCATATTGACCTTCACTATCTACTACCACGACTACTATTACTACTACTACTACTACTAATAATAATAATAATAAAAAATACACATAAACTCTCACAACAATGTTAAAATCACTTCTTAAGTCTGTATTCCATCAGACACGTCTTTATTCTCAGTGTACAAACACACAAAATAAAAATTTAAATATTAAACCTGACAAAACTGGTTCAGATTTCCTTAATAACACATACAAAGTAGAAAAAAAACACTCAAATATAAGTCATTTGTCAGACTGGGAAGATGTACTGTCTAAAAACATCCACCTGTTTAATGCAGTCCAGCTTATTTACAGTGAATACAATTCATTTAAAAAGCCCCCCAAGATTGAGTTCAGAGTTGCAGAAGACTACAGAAAATGTACCATTAGCTTTTCATTACTGGGAGCTGTTATAGAATATATTACACTGTTTACATATTAGTTATGTAGTATTTATCTCTGAGCTGGTCTTCTTTATATACGTGTTCTTAACAGATTATTAAATTGTGAGACTTCTTAATGAATCATTCCCTCCTCTTGACCGGCATTCCTGTCATAATCAATCACTGAGAAAAGTTGAATTAAATACTGAGACGTCCATATTTGCCATTTTGTGAATCTGACCTTTGACCCAGTCAGTCAGACAATGGCTCAACCTGTGCTCACAAAAGTGGTCCAGTTAGTATTTCACATATGATGGCAGGAAGAACGTACATTAAAATAGGTAAATAAATGTTGCATCTATTCTGTTTTTAGTTATTCTTTATGCAGATGTCATTAAATGTTGTAAAATATAGCCTCAAGCTATTTAAGTCATTGTAAATGTACAAGTTATAACGACGTTTTAATCCAGACACAAAGAAATTCTTTGTATGAGCTTTGTTTGGATGAAAATGTAAACATGGTGTGATACAGTCATTTCATTCAGGTACACTTAAAAAATCTTCAAACTCTATTTTCTACAGCTTAATAACTTGCTTTGGCTTAAACCTGTTACTATCTGTTATTCTAGCTCCTATTCTATTCTATGAAGCTGTATCAGAAGAGTTGCTGACTCAGCTACTCTACTGTACAAACAGGGTAAAAAAAGAGTGTAAAAGTAAAAGTTCCCCTTCATTTATTTGATTTCGAGTCAAAACATCCATGAAGTCCAAGTCATTTTTAGGAGACACTTAAAGGCAAATAAGTGGAAAAAACAAGAATTTCCAAAACTGGAGTTTAAAAACTGATTAAAAGCTCCAGAGAAAATGTGTCTCCTAACAACCACCTGGAAGAGCTGGTTGACCCCAAAACTGCCCCCATCAGATAAACAGCACTTAAAGCTTTCATCTTTTAGAGAGAGGAGAAAATCAAGCTGCTTCAGATCTGAAAACATCCACAGGTGTTTCTGTCCATCCTTCCACTGTGAGAAGACGACTCAGCGCTGTGGGTCTGAAAGGATGTGTAGCTGATCAAGAAGAACCTCACTGAGAAAAGGAGACAGACATCAAACAAAGAAGCTGGACAATGGACTGACCACCCCAGAGTCCAGACCTCAACACCACTGAACTTTGGAGGTGTGTCTGCATATTCTTTGAGGAACTGAAAGTGAGTCTCCTGAAAAGAATGGAAGCTGGAATAAAGGGAAAGAGAGACTCACTGACTGAACACAGCTGAGAGGAGAGTTAGCTGCTGAGGCTTTGGTACATTTTTTTTTTTTAGTGGTCATGCTGATAGGAAATTAAATAAATGAAGGGGGTCTCTGTCTTTTGCACTTCACTGTATATAGATTTGTTTTTTAATGAACGTTTTACATTAAACCCAGTTGTTATACAACTGACAGTGAGACAGACGGTTATCAACATAAACACTGGCCAGTCAGGAATATGAAACCATAAAGCAGCAGGGTGTAAACATCAACCTGAAAGTGGTAATTCAACTGCATTACGTTTGTCAATTGTAATCAATAATAATAATAATCTGCTCTCATTAATTTTATTTGGTTGTAAAGAAATATGGTACATTTTGAATGCAAATGTGCTGAAAATGTACTTCTTGGTGTCTTGTTGTTACTGTCTATATTGCAATACTGCATGATTATAATACCACATTTCTGTATAATAATTTTTAATAATAACACTGAATTACAGTGAGGAACCTTAATGGCCTTCTAGATCAGAGAAAGCCTTTCTATGAACTAAAAATACATGATTCATTTTTAATAAATAGAATCATGATGATTGTTGTATTCAAACTCCAAGTATTGTAGTGTTTCACTGTTTAGTTTTGGTAGTTAAAATCTTGCCCAGTGGAAAATTCTCGGTGGTATGTAGGTAGATACAGCCGAGTAAGCCCTCCTTTGGTTAGGACTTCGGGAGCTGGACTGAAGGCCTTACACATTAGATTAACTACCGAGGAATCAACCAATGGCACTTTGCTTTTACAATGGGGTGGGACTAATTTACTCAGTAAAAACATCACTCTAGTCCTTCTGGAGGTTCTAGATACGTCACTGACTGTGAACTCATGTGAACATGAGTCGTAGTCTAAGACAGCGACGGCAGCTCAATACCAGGACCTTTACTGAAAGAGTCAGTGTAAAACTGATACACACAAGCTCAAATATAAGTTAATGTCTTTACAAGCTTCAAACATCTGTGTTTAATTTAGGATGACCAAAATCAGAACTAATGTAGTATTAGAATCCCATAGGGGCGCTGGTAGAAATTAGCATTATCGTATTTACGTTTTTGGTCATTTGTGGCCCAAACTGAAGGTCTACTTCTAACCAATTCTCCACTCCCGAACTGTACCAAAAACACTGAGCTGAACTATCGTGAAACCAGAGAGTTCATGATGCACTGAATCGTTAAATAAAGAAATGTAAGTGTATTTACACCCACACGTAACTGGCAGATTTGATGAGGTCATTTCTGATCGCGCTCTAAGAATGTGATGTTGTAGGTGAGCTGGTGTCCGTTGTCCCAGGCAAACAGAACCTTCTCCTTCGGGTTGTAGTCGATCTGCGTGGTGAAGGAGTATTCGTTAACAAACGGTAACCCTGGCGACCTCTCGGCACCTGTGTGTGTGTCGTACGCGTATGAAACTTGGGCATCTCTCCGGTCATAAGCATCAACAGCATACAGCACGCCGCAGGCGATGAAGCAGTTCCCGTAAGAGTTCCGTTTCAGCCCTGTCCGCCATGTGGTCTCTTTGCGAACAGACAGGTCATTAGGATCCAGTCTGGCCACCACAATCACCTCAGCCTGGGCATAGTCATAGTCCGCAGATGGATAGATGATCCACAATCCACTCTCATCCACGGCAAAGTCGATGTCTGAGTGACCCCTCCATTTCCAGGGCGTGGCGTCCTCATAAACGGCATCATGGAGCTGCGTCCAGGCCGCGACGTAGCGCTGCCGCAGCTCGTACTTGATGATGTTCTTGGTGAAGGCGCGGTTGTAGTAAAACGCCCCCCTGTATACGACATGGCCTGTTCCGATCCAGTTATAGGGCAGTTTGTACAGGTTACTCCACCGACCTGCACAGATGGGAAAATCATTAACATAGAAGCTTAAACTGAAACTGGGTGAGCTCTGTATTAAGATCTTTTACACAATTACAAAAATCTAAAATCATATATTTTGATATGAATAATGTGTAACTGAGACATTTTTAATGAAGTGATTATGCTGTTCCTCAGTCTGGCATTAGCATCAAAGGCTTAAACTTCATTTGCTAATTCAGTACACTAGGTGACAATGTAGCGCTCACTTACTAGATGGAGAAGAAGTCTAGCCATTCACTTGTAACAGCACAAACCAATGTGACAGGACTGTAAGCTAGCTAAACAGCTATCTTCAGTGCTTAAAATATGGGGAGTGCAGGTTCTAAATGTTTTTAAAATATTATACTTATTATAAATTTTTTATACATTTTATAATATTTTAAAATATTGTTTTAAAAACATTAGAAAATTGCATATAATAAATACTCATAATTATCGAATGATATACAATAATGTAGTGTGTTAAAATTTGTGTCTGTTTTGCCAGTAAAACCTCACACAGGCCCAAACATGCAGAGCGTAACTCTCTTACCTTGTTTGAAGTTTTCCAAGTTTCTGAACTCCACCAGACTGTTGCCATAATAATAGTTGGTGATGTAGATTTTGGAGTCCTTTGCCGCGGGATCCTTCATCCATGCGCCCTCGTTCCTCCCGTAGCTGTGCTGTTTCACAGGTTCAGCCACTGACGCTATCGTCCCCTCACACAGGACCTCTTTACCTACACAACAAACACGTATTTCAACGTTTACGACATTTTTGTGGTTGTGCTAAAGACCAGCCACTCAGATTAGAATTCTTCCCTTGTTCACACAATGCATGTCAGAGCATGGTGCAAAAGTAGCTAATGACACTGAGCCTTTTATGGTTCCATATACATTCACTGATTCACACTGGAATATTGTTGTAACCATAACTCCTATGGTTACAACAATATTCCAGTGTGAATCAGTGAATCCAGTGTTAGCAGGGCAGTTGTACCTCTGTCAGGATGCATGGTACAGTGTCTCTACATTTACTGACCACTTTATTGGACACTTTATCAGTCACTTTCTTACTCCTTAGTTATTGATACTACATTCAGCAAACCTTTATATTTAACCCCTTAAAATCTCAGGCTTTTTACATACTAAGGCTTATTATTCAGTTACTACAGGGACTTCAATGCAAACTAATGGAGCTAATCTTAGGTTATAGAAGTGTGTTATAATTTTGGGACGTGGCCATTTAAGGGTTTAAGAATACCTGGTAGCATCTGTAACACTCGCACTAAGAGACCAAAATTTTTAGTACAACTGAACACTTCGAAGCTCACAGAACAGAACTGTGGAGAAAGAGTTGTGGCCAAGCGTCGAATGCGGGACGGAGAAGTCGGTCTGGCTGAACCAGCAGGCTAAGTAGCTGATTATGTTCACCTGTGCCTTGTTTCTGCCAGCCTACTTATAGTCATCTCTTCCCTCAGTAGGGGGCAGAGCCCAGAGAGAGAAGGAGACCTGTGAAGGCGTGAGAGCTGAGCTGAGCTAAGCTAAGCTGAGCTGAGCTGAGCTGAACTGAACTGAACTGAGCTGAGCTGAGCTGAGCTGAGCTGAACTGAACTGAGCTGAGCTGAGCTGAGCAAAAAAGAAAAAGAAAAGAAAGGACTGAAAAGTCCCAGCGAGCGTCTTGTCTTACTTTGTGGGCTGGAAAGCCGAGTGGTTTTTGTGTTGTGTATAAATAATAATAAAAAGCTCTCCGTCTTCACCCCTGCCCCCCGGTATTGTTCCTCCACCCATCATTAAAGCTGTTACAAGAACATTCAAAATACTTTATTATTCAAAAGGATGTTCACTGGAGACATACATGACTGACAAAGTTTCATTGTCAGTTAATTTAAAGCTAATGAACAAAGCATTTTGTAAACTATGTTTACATTAGTTCTATTACACACTTCGATAACCTAAGAATAGCTCAGCCAGTTTGCACTGAAGTCCCTGTAGTTACTGAATAATAAGCCTTAGTGTGTAGTAAGCCTAGGATTTTAAGGAGTTAATAAACGGAAGGACAAGGTTCAGTCAATTAACTTTAAAGTGGCAGGTGTCGTGTCTAATAAGGAGCAAGGTACAGTGACCGAAGCTGCCCCTTCAGATGAGCTAATGCGAAAGATAACACTAGAGCTAATCAGAGCAGCTGAAGAGATGCTGAGGAGGATTCGTCATCATTTACACAAGATCTTATAAACTTTACTGAAACAAGAATGGCAATGATATTGATCTCTAAACAGAATGTTAATGTGAGCGCCTGACTGATTTATCAACAAAGCTGTAGATAAATAAAGGATAATCTTAACATTGTTGTGTAACATAATTTATAGTTATATACCACATCAAAATGATATTGAGTAATTACAGCAACCCAGATGATGTTTATCCTACCTTAGAGTCTGATAATAGTTTAGTCATTGAGCTGTGAGTTTGGTCTTTAATCCAAAATGGGGGTTAAATAATATAAAATAAAAACAGCTCCGCCCTCAAGATGATCAGGATAGTGTGAATCAGCTATTAAACCCTTCTGTCTAACACCTCTCAACGTTTCTTACTCTAATAACTATGATTTACTACCACCACCGTTCTCACTGCGGGTTTGTTGTTTTGAAGACGACAAAGTGTTACATGGTAGGTGTTTCTAATAAAACGGCAGTCAGTGTAGATCCAAGATACCTAATAAACTGCCTATTCAGTGTATATGTATGATACCTGTAGGAGTTGAAGTGCCTCTTGTTCTGTTGAATGTTATCAGAATGGTAGCAGTGCATGAGGTTTATGGCGTTATTTAGTGCTAGAAGTTTGGCTGTACCTGCAGCAGTGTGCGTGAGGTTGATGGTGTTGTCCAGCGTTAGCAGGATGGTCGGAACTGGACGCTCTTCTCTGGCCACTGCTCTGCTGGTTGTTGTGCTTTGGGTTGTCATTGTGGTGGTGGTGGTTGTTTTTATGGATGTGGCTGTGTTGGTATATGTTGCCGCAGTAATAGGCATTGAGGCAGCTTCCTCCACTTCCAGTACCATGTCCACCTCATCGGGCTCCGCCTCCTGATCTGAGAGCCACGGACAAAATGTCAATCAACAGGCTGTAAGCATGGAAACTGCTAGGCTAATCAAATAGATATAACCAAAAAGACTGTCAAAATCTACTGTTACCATGGAAACGGCAAGACAAGAAGTAAACTTAAAGCAATAGTTCAGAAAAAAGAATAAAATGTAGACGGTTGTCTTTTTCTGATACATGCTTAGTTCATATATCCCTAATTAGCACTGTGTGAACCACAAGCCTAAATCATCAGGCACTCACTCAAGCCTGCTTACGTGTTTTTTTTACAGTGGCTTGGTCATGCTGGTTAACCAGTTTGGTAATGGTGGTCATGTTAGTCAGTGAGCTTGGTCATGGTGTTCATTCTGGTCAAACATCTTCGTCAAGCTGGTTGACCATCTTGGTCATGCTGGTCAACCAGTTTGGTAATGGTGGTCATGTTAGTCAGTGAGCTTGGTCATTGTGGTCATTCTGGTCAAACATCGTTTTTAAGCTGGTTGACCATCTTGGTCATGCTGGTCAACCTGCTTGGTCAAGGTTGCCATCAGCTTGGTCATGGTGGTCGATCATCTTGGTCAAGCGGGTTGACTGGTCATACTGGTTGACCTGCTTGGTCATGGTGGCCAACTTGATCAAGCACAACAGACATGCTGTCTGCCAGCATATTTTCACTCTCTTCACTTTTTTGTTGTGTAAATGTTTGTAACTTTGTTCATCTTCTGCCAGTTGATCTTCAAACCATTCTGATTTAGTGCTAGTTCTGGTTTGGAGCATGTATAGTTTGGGTTTTGCCCTGCATGCAGCACTACCAGAGACCTAATCAGGGTCATTACCATTAGAGCCTGACCGCTACAGGATATTTAAGACTGATACCGATTTCAATATTTGAGAATGTAAAAATGTGGTATATTCTAGATATTTTCATTGTAATCTATTTCACAAGACAATTTTCATCCTACCATGAATACAGATGATCTCCGTCAGGGGGTAATGTTACTTTGCTCGACTCTTTTAGGGTCAGCTGATTGTGACTTGTGGCATTACAAATACATATCTTGCCAACAGGGAAGTTGTACAGCGCCCTCTTATGGACAAATTACGCAACAACAACACTCATAACCTGGTTGAAGGATCTGCCCTTCACGTCTCCATTTCCTTTTCAAGTGACATCGGTCATAATGAACATCGATACCAATTATCTGCAAGCAGGTCATATCAGCCGATAATCATCATGGCAATTTATCGGTCGGGCTCTAGTTTGAGCACGTATTTGAGATTTTGGAGGTGTGCATGTTGTGGCCACTTACCCATGAATCTTTTTCATCTTGGCCAAGCTGTTGTGTTCTTTTCAGCACGGTTGCATCATTTTTGTCTTTGAAAAGTTAACCACACATATTGTCGATGCTGGAACCAAACCCTGAATCTCATTTTTGCATTTAAAAATGCCAGTTATTCTTTACAATGTGTTAAAACTTCATGATAAATGAAGCAATGAAAAACTGTATCCAAATCACTTGGAAAAAATGCTTGTTCCACTGACTTTCATTCAAAGTTATCAATGTTTTTCATTCTCCAGTACAAGTTGCCACTTAGGAGACACGAGATTTTGTCACTACTTCCAGACCACGACAGTATACTAACTTACACTACTTACAGTAAAACGAGAGGGGTCAAGAGTCTGTTTGTTGTGAGTCGTTGCTTTGTTGGGGTTTGATTTTGGGTTGAATGAACAGGGCACTGTGGAAGAGCGACTGAGAGGGTGAGATGATCAGAATTAGAGATGGTTATCATCTGTTCAGTGTATTCTTGGCCTGTATGTGAGACAGGAGTTTGGCTCAAGCTCCAGTTTATGTGCATGCAGGAGTCTATGTGCTGGCATCCACCCCACAGAAGATCTGGCTGGATGGATTTGTCGCTACGGGCACAGCAGATCTGTTTACAGTTGCTAGTGTGAGCTTGCTGAGTGAGCGCATGTGTGTGAATTATAGCTCATCATGTGGCAGATTTATTGTCACAGAGAGGGAACAGTGCATTCCTCTCTGGCTCTCATCTCTCTCTCTGATAAAGATCACAATTATCCACAGATGATTCATATCAGCCTTCAAGCCGCACAACACGCTCCACTGAAATATGGACGGGGACGCATATGTGTGTGTTAGAAATGTACTTTTTAACCCTTTTTGCTATTCAAATATTTACATGTTCAAAATTAATAATACATAAACACTACAATAAGAAAATATCTTGTATAATTACAAACCAAACACAAGATCAGAAGCTTTAGCATTAGTTTATTAGTTTTAGTGTCTAGAGCTATTATAGCAGTGACCTGTACCTGATCATGTGGTTGATTTACCTTTGTAATGAAATGATATGAGTTTGGATCTGCATATTTAAATAACTAGACTCATCCCTAATGTGTGTATACAACTGCTAACCTGACTGCAGCTGACAAAATTCAGTCTCTCTCTCTCACCCGTACTCTGTGGCCGTTCTGGTTTGTCTGCTTTGTAGTAGGTGATGCCGCGGACGTGTCCTGGCTGCTGCTGGCTGGGATGGGTTTTCCCTGCCGGATCTGCCCTCTCATGTTTAGCTTCATTGGACGCCTCCTGCTTGGACTTGACAGGCTTCTCTTTGGCGGCTTTGGCTGGCACTTTTACTTTCTCTGTTTTCTTTGTGACGAGCCTGCTGGAATCTTTTAATTTCCCACTGAGCGTGTCCTGCAAATACAGCATATCCAGCAGTCACAACAAACACACTGTCTCAACTGCCAATGTTGTAAAAAGACTGACTAGAAATACATGTGTATCCAAATCTGGGCTCAGTCTTTTTTCATTCCAGACTGAACCCCCAACCTAGAAACCTAGACAAAATGAAAACCTGATTATTTTTAGCCCTATATATATATATGCTGTATAAACACATAATATAGAAACGTTAAAACAAACTGCAAAACGTTTAGACCCGACAGCCTTTCTTTTTGTGATGGTCAACTACAAAGTTGAGTCCAAGAAAACTTTCCCATCAGGACAATAAAGTGTTGCGTGAGTGAGTGAAAAATTGATTTCAGAAGAATCAGGACTAAAGTACCTGTACCTTGGTGCTGGGGGTGGAGTCTCTCTGCGTCAGCTGAAGGCCCAGATTGGACAGCTCCTTCTTTATGCTCATCATGAGATTAGACTGATTCTCGTATTGCCGTAGCTGGTTGGTCAGAGCCGCCATGCTGTCTCGTACAAAGTCGTTCTCGCGGGTCAGGTTGGTCTTGATCACCTGAAGAAGTGAAAGATTGTGTCTCAAACAGGCCTTTAGTTCTGAACGTAGTAAATTACTCTCTAAAGAACAAAAGTAACCTGATTTCAGCAATAGAACACAAGAGGGGGTCTTTTATGAGAACAACATCATGGTTCCCTCTCAGGCAGTACCTGAAATGCGATGTTATTCATGATAATGCATAACCTGAAGAGTTCTACCAGTTTTATATTAACAACGTTTAGATTTGAAACATTAAAAGAAAGAATTAAAGCAAACAATCCCTGCACATTGTTTCAAATGTCCTTTTTCAATGTTGCCAATTTCTCTTACTAAACATCCAGTTCCTCCACAAACTTAACACAACTCCACCCAATTTATCCTAACCCAACATTTTAACCTAACACTACATTCAACATGTTACAAGACAACACAGTAACCCAGCACTCCAGCACTCTGCCTAACCCAGCACTCCATTTAATACAATATAACCCAACACTGCAACCCAGCACGATAGCCAAACACATCATAACCCAACACTTTAACTCAGCTTGCCTTTCAATCCCTTCAACACAATATAACCCAACACCAACCCAATGCTCCATTTAACACAATATAACCCAACACTGTAACGCAGCACTAAAACCAGCACAATATAACCCAACACTGCAACCCAGTACTAAAGCCAAACTTCATAACACAACTCTATATCTCAGCATTTAATCAATTCACTCAACACAATATAACCCAGCACTCTATACGACACAATATAACCCAACACTGTAACCCAACATTTCACCCAGCACAATTTACCCCAAAAATGTAACCCAGTACTATAACAAAACACATCATAACCCAACACTTTAACTCAGCATTCCATTCAATCCCTTCAACTCAATATAACCCAACACCAACCCAACACTCCATTTAACACAATATAACCCAACACTTTAACCCAACCCAGTACTATAACCAAACACATCATAGTCCAGCATAATAACACAGCACTCCATCCCTCAATTCAACACCATATGACCCAACACTGTAACCCAGCATTCCACCCAGTATAATATAACCCAACACTGTAACCCAGCACTATAACCAAGCATAGCATAACCCAACTCTATAACTCAGCACTCCAACACTCTGTCTAACACAATATAACCCAGCATTCCATTCAACAGAGTATAACCCAACACTGTAACCCAACACTCCACCTAGCACAATGTAACCCAACACTATAACCCAGTACTATAACCAAACATAGCATATCCCAACACTATAACTCAGCACTCTAACACTCTAACACAATATAACCAAGCACTCCATATAACACAAAACAACCCAACAACAAACTTAAACACTACATACTACACAATAAAACCCAACACTGTAACCCAGTACTATGACCAAACACATCATAATCCAAAACTATAACTCAGCCCAACTCTGCCCAACACAACATAACCCAACACCCCACGCATCACAATATAACCCAACACTGTAACCCAGCAGTACACTTAGCACAATATAACCCAACACTTTAACCCAGTACTATAACCAAACACAGCTTAACCCAACACTATAACTCAACACTCCACTCAACTCATTATAACCACACACACAGCCTCACCTCCTCCAGATTGTTCATCTGAGAAACCACTTTGTTGATGTAGGAGTGGATCTTCATGAGGTCCATACTGAACAGAGTTCCTTCCAGGAGATCTACCATGGACTGCAGCTGCAACAGTGGAGAGAATGAATGAGAGGATGACAGCAAGAAACGGAAAGAGAGAGAGAAAGAGAAAGACAAACAGAGAAAGAGAGAGAGAGAGATTAGTGTCAGACACAAATAACGCAGGTGTAAAAGTGCATTGTGTAGAAAACAACACTGTCCCGCAGCGCAGTAAAACAAACATGTCAGAAGTCTTTAATGGTTCTGACCTGGTGTGTGAGTGCGTAAGTGAGGTACCTTCAGCAGTTCTGGTGCTTGTTTCTTCAGTTTCTCCATCTTCCACTCGTTTTCACAGGGGTTGAGCGATGAGGGCGGGGCTGTACAGGAGCACTTGCAGTCTGCACCTGAACTCACCGTCTCCACGGTGTAGAAGTCCTCCACCCTCGCGCTCCCGGTGCGCAGCCGAGCACACGCATCCCGCGGCAATGGACGCATCACACACTTGCAGCGGCAGTCCGACCCCTCCGACGTCATCCGCACCTGATCTTCTCCAAAGATCTGAGAGAGAGTTGGGGACAGGAATTTACAGGTGTTCTTTGGGTGGTGGATCGTTCTCAGTACAGCGGTGACATTGACATGGCAGTGTGTGTTGCACTGGTACAAATGCAGCATTTGGAGTATTTTGGAGTTCACTGACTGTGCACTTTTATTAGACACTCCTTGAAGCTCCACCTTGTTGGTGTAGTTCATTGTTTTCTGCATAATATCAATCATTCTCTAGCCCTTCATCAGTGGTTATTTTCTGACCACAGGACCACTACAGGCTGGATAATTTGGACGGTGGACTGCTCTCAAATATGCTACCATTGCAATATTGTGTCAGTTTCACTAAGTATGGTCCACCACTCAAATATACCTGCGCAGTGGTGGTCCTTTGCAGTCCCTTTCCTTTGATGGATGGTGTAGATGGGGCTGATAAACCGCAGTAATGGATGAACTATAGTCTGTAACCGCACACCTACAAAGTGCCTCTATAGGCTAAATATTTCTGATAGATATAAATATTTCCCCACAACCAAAAACCAACAACTCCCTGTTTAAGGTTTGAGGACACTTTGCTTTCTTTTGAAATTATACAAGTAATATTTGATGTCCACTCATTCTTTCACTGCTGAGTAAGAAAAATGCCTTTTATTTGCACCTGTTACTACTGGGTATATTTAGCTTCAACACCCAGCTACATGCATTTGGATGCAAAAGTTTGTGCACTTTCAATTTCCAAGTTATTGTTGATTTTCTAAGTGAAAATAAGTTACATATCTTCTACAGAGAACACACCTCTGCACATTGTAATACATGATCACTGTTTATTTTGTTTTCCTAAAATAAAAAAAATAAAACATAAAATATGGCTTGTGCAAAAGATTATTTTATGTTTTATCTTTTAGAAACATGCGATTTGACCTCATAGAGCTGCACTGAAACACTTTTGAAAAGCGTACAAACTTTTGACAGGTGCTTTCCCAGTTAGCAAAATTTGTCTGGCCCACTTGTGGGTCACATTCCTGGTTTGTTCTGGCTCAGTATACAGCTGGGTCCTCAGCCCAGATCTGACCCACACACTGTAAAGTGAGTAGAACTAAAGGATATGGCCCAAATCTGGCGCAACTACATTGTTGGCCTACAACACTCAAAACAGAATTGTCCCACAAATGTAGCTATGAGGCAAAACAGTATGAAGCTGTCCATATGGATCTGGCCCTATTCTGGCCCACGTGCCAAATATCTACCCGGTATCAAACAACCCTCATGTAGGAAGGCCAGAATCGGCCCAAAACTGTCTGCTATCTGGGTCGTACCCTCTCTATGAATCCAGAGACCCTCTCAAAGCTCCCACACACACACATTCACCCACAGCAGAGTTCCTGCCAGTCTCACATATTTAAACCTCCTATTGTCCCTCTGCAGGTCAGAAACGTGTGTGTCCACTGTTGCCATGGTGACTGATTGACTGCAGGATCAGAAGCTAATCCCAGAACAACAGCTGCACACAAACACACAATCTGATACATAAAGAGTTGGGCAATTTTGACAGCAACACTAACTCTGCAGAAATCATCATGAAAGTGTTATTTTCATATCTGATAATGGACAGCAGTGTTTTTAACATAGAACAAACAGGTTTAAGTACATTTCTGATGAAATAGTTTACAAATAAGTGATTGTTTAATGACATCAAGGTTCCTATAGATCTTTAAAGAGTCTTAAAATAGATCTGACTTGACTCTTCACTCTTTTTTTGACTTGACTTCATTGTCTTAAGGCAAGAGACTTGATTAAACAGATATTTTTAGAGAGTAAAAGAGTTTTTAAAGAATAAATATTGAATCGGCATCAGCATCGGGCCGATACTTAACGTTTAAATATCATTATTGGGATGTGATCATGACATTTCTGTTGATGAGTTGAGCACCTGCTGGTTTACCCCTGATCAAATTAGATTTACCTGATTTTCCCATTCAGAAGCTGCTGAAGGCTTGAATAACGCAATCAGGTATTTTTCATTAATTGTAAAGAATTAAAAACTGATCAGTGTAAGGAACTTATCAACAAAGAGCCTGGAGTCTTTCTCCAGAATACAGAGTGCAGCACTGCAAACCAATGGAACATTCTGGATCAATTAATTTAACTCTGCTTAAATCTGATTGAAAGACCTCTGGCCAAATTAGACTAGGGCTACCATATTCAATTACATAACTAATCAAGTAACTAGTTGTTGGTTTAATGATTCGTTAGGAAATCATATACATGCAATTCACAGCAGGAAAGATTACATTTCTTGCACATTATTGAGATCCTGCTGGTGTTGGTTTCCTCTCTGTCAATGAGTGCTAACAGAGCCCCCTTGTGGAGAATGTTCAGAGTGCTAAACACGGCTTTATAATGACCTGCAAATTCCCTTTTTATCATTCAAATCGCTATCTAACTGCTTAGCCAATTCATCATGCATGTTTACAGTTCATACACTTCAATCAGCCATTTTTAAAATCGAGTAATTGATTTTAAGAAAGTAATCAGCCCTGAAACATTAACAAAAATGTTGTGTTGCTATGGTTGTTGGCAAATTCACTGTGAAACTGTGAAATAATGTATTCTTGGTCTGCCAATAGACACTAATAGGAAACGTCTCTGGGAAACTCTGGGAAGGTTTCACTCCCTCCTTAAACTCAAATGATTAGCAATTAATTAGCAATCAGCTTCATATCATTCTGCAGATCTGAACTGCTGCCCAGAATGGATTACATTCCCGGATCTTGAGAACCTACAAATTCTTGTGTTCTTGAGACCTTTTAATTGGTCTGCTCTCTCTCTCTGTCTCTCTCAAGGGTCCTAAAGCCCCTCCTGAAGATAAACAACACTGAAGCGCTACAGAATCTGTGCCTACAGTGGCTGAATGGAGGAGTTTCACGTCTTTCTCCATTTAAATACTGAACATTACAACACTGTTTTTGTGCTTTGTGTTTCTGTGATAGACACATTGTTAAGAGCTGCAATAATAGATCAAATTACCATAAACACAATGTAATGAGACTGACAGGAACTTAGTTTAATGAGTGCTTTCCTGTACGGGCTTGAACCCAGTCTGGGCCAGATGTGATCTTGTAACGAGAACTAAGAGAGATTTTGTGCTGAATGTGGGAGCAGCATAATTAAGGTAGAAACAAACTGAGAGTGAAGTTTCTAAACCATTCCAACACCTTATGAAGGCAGAGCTGACAGTAGGGGGCACTGGTGCACTTGTCTCCTAGAAAGGTTAGAAAACATGGTTGGAATCACAGGGACAGCCCTATCGTGGTTCAAATCTTACTTAACGGAACGTTATCAGTTCATAAAGGTAAATGACTTATCTTCCAATTATTCACAAGTAAGATCTGGAATTCCGCAAGGCTCTATTTTAGGACCATTATTATTTACATTATACATGTTACCGTTAGGCACAGTTATAAGTAGCCATGGCATTAACTTTCATTGTTACGCAGACGATACGCAATTATACATATCAGCCAAGCCTGATGACAAATACAGGTTAAAGAAAATAGAGGACTGTGTAAAAGATGTGAAAGGTTGGATGTTGCGTAACTTCCTCCTCCTAAACAGTAACAAAACAGAGGTTCTCCTTCTGGGTCCAAAAGTGGCAAGAAATAAATTATCAGATTTAACTTTAAATCTCACTGACTTTCCAGTTATACCAGGTTCAGCAGCAAAAAATCTTGGTGTAATACTCGATCCAGATTTATCATTCGATCAACACATAGGCAGCATCACTAGGACAGCTTTTTGTACATCTTCGCAACATCGCCAGAATAAGAAATGCCTCATCGCTGCACGATGCAGAAACATTAGTACATGCCTTTATTACTTCAAGGCTAGATTACTGTAACGCCCTACTGTCAGGATGCACCAGCAGGAATTTAAGTAAACTTCAACTAGTTCAAAATGCTGCAGCCAGGGTTCTCACTAAAACTAGAAAATTTAATCATATCAGTCCAGTTCTATCATCACTCCATTGGCTGCCTGTTAAATTCCGTATTGATTACAAAATTCTTTTATTGATGTACAAAGCCCTACATGGGCTCGCTCCTGAGTACCTGCAAGACCTTATTTCCCATTATGAGCCACCACGATTACTCAGATCACAGAGTGCTGGCTTTTTAATAGTTCCCAGAATTCAGAAGGTTTCATCTGGGGGAAGAGCCTTTTCTTATAAAGCCCCCAAACTCTGGAATGATCTTCCAGAAAATGTTCGGGACTCAGACTCAGTCGCAATATTCAAATCTAGGCTGAAAACTCATTTGTTTAGTTTAGCTTTTGGTAGCTAATGTTTCCCCTTGGATAAAGGCAGCAGATCCAGGGGTCCATGGACACAGGGAATTATAGTAAACTGAGACTGGTGCTGTCGTCCCGACCGCTCACACGCGAACACTCAGGTTTGTGGAAGGTGGAGCGGAGGGATGCCAGATTGTTTCAGGGTGCTCCCGTGTCTGTGTGCCCTTTTGGTTCGCTCCTTTTAGTTAAGCTGTTATAGTCAGATCTGCCGGAGTCGTTAGCCACACTCTGGAAATGTTTTACATACTACTATACATACACCTATACAGAACTAAACTAACTCCATTTCCCTACCTTTCTTCCGAGAAAACGACTGCCCACCTGTCCGGCCGGACACTGCTGGATGATTGTTTGTAGAGCTCTCCGGCTACCCGCTTCAGACCATTTACCCACAACCCAGTCACCGCCACCTGCCTTGGACTGGCTGCCCACTCTACACTGAAGTCTCCTAACTATTACTACCTCCTAACTATTACTACTACTACTATTAATATTAGTAGAATAATAATTTTGTAGGTAGTTTGACCAGAGGAGGGTGGGTCCCCCCATGTGAGCCTTGGTTCCTCCCAAGGTTTCTTCCTCAGTTCTGAGGGAGTTTTTCCTGGCTTGCTCACCTGGAGGATTTACATTTCATGTTGAAACTTTGTTCTAAACGGATTTGTGTGAAGCTGCTTTGTGACAACATCAGTTGTAAAAAGCGCTATACAAATAAATTTGATTTGATTTGATTTGATTTGTCAACACTGTCCAATGAACAAAAATCCGTCATTACAACATGAATGTAATGCAAGTTAGTACTGATGAAAAAGCCCTCAAAACTCTGTCTGCACTTGCGGCTCATCCAGCCAGACACACTATTTCAACCACAATTCATCAATTCTTACATCATAATCATAATATCTAACACCTTTATTAAACAGCACATTTTTATGTCTATGTCTTGCAGCCATATTTCACAAAGTATTCCCCATTCTACAGTTTGCAGCATGTTTATCTGTTGCTCTATAAAATATAAAACTAGTGATGACATGTCAGTATTGATGAGCATTGGGATGAAATTGGCAGAAAATGCTGGATGGGATATTTGAGTGAATAATAAAATGAATTCCCGGCAGAAGTAAAGTCATTCACTACACTCTCAGAAATAAAGGTAGTAAACTGTCACTGGGTCAGTTCCCCTCTTGTCACTGGAGTGGGACCCTCAAGGCTCCATCTCAGGACCTTTAGTCAGGGAACATAACTGAACCATAATCCACTGAAATGATATGTTCTAAGCTGTACTGACTCCACACACCCCGTCTCGCCTCCAGGCTTTTATTTTACTGTTCTGTTTTAAAACATTCGGTTATGAAAAGGTACAAATACGAACTTTTCACCTGGAAACACTTATTTAAGGTTCACAGTCAGACCTTAAAACCACTGTTGGAGCTTTGAGGGAAAGTTTACATTGTTTGTACCTTGATGAAGGAAAAATGTACCTGAACAGAACCTTTATTTCTAACAGTGTACTTTGAGCATGATAGTAGGGCTGCTTGATCATTTTGGTCAGTATTGAGGTCACAATTATTTAACATGATTATTCATTGATTTTGGAAACTTGCATTTATTGAACTAACACCTTTTTAATAGTGGATTTTCTTGAACTTTAAATATAAAACTTAAAAGCAAATAAAAATAACAGAAAAGCACTGGAATTGTAACACAAAACAATATGAGAGAAATATAAACAGATAAAAAAAATGTTTTTGAAATGCATGAACAATGTGCACTGCATTAGCACTGCAAAAAATGAGGTTTTAACTTAATTCTATTTTTAACATTCTTTTTAATAAAAAAATTTGAGTTTGAGTTGAGTGAACTTCTAATAATTCTATAATAACTTCTATAATATTTCATTAATTGCGCAAATGTAAGGCCAGAAGCGGGACTGTTTTTTTCCTCAATACCCCACAATCACCACAGTTTCACTCCTGGACGCCGCATCCCACAGTAGGCACCTCTTACTAATGAACCAACTCGACCACCCTGCATTTCCCCAAGAAAGCTGAGGCCTCTGCGTCCACTCAGAGGGACGTTAAGCCCTGATGGGTCCTGACGGCTTTTTTGTGTCGTCTCATTCATGGCAAACCGACCGTTTTAGCCGAAGTGACTTTCGCCGTGAACATGATCGGCTCTCCGGGCTTTTCATCCATCACGTGACCAGCTTGGAGGTCAGAAAAAAGCTCTGGAGAGCTGCAGTAAACAGAGCGGCCGGCGAAGAGCTTCACCTCTCTGAGGATAACTGCAGCAGTGTCAGCTGAAATTCAGAGAGATTTAATTAAACTGTCCTTTGAGCAGAGGTCACTGCACACCCAAATGGGATTAATTTAATCCACCTGATCAAACTGCTGCTGCTGGACTCCAGCGCAGTGACCTCTGCCAGAGAAACCAGCGGTCAGTGACCGTTAGGACTAATGAATGAGTTAATTAAAGTGTGGTCATGTGAAGTCCTTCCTGAGTCAGGGAGGCAGCCTCAGCAGTGTAAAGAATCCATAAGGCTGCATTTGTCTCTCAGACTAATTGCTATGGAATGCTGTCTCTTTGCATTTTTTTGGCCATCATTTGTCACGCATGTTTCACCACCCGCTGACCGCTCACCTCACGAGTATCAGTGATTGAAGCAGCCATAATATAGTATTTCAGATGAAAGTAGCACACGGTCTGTATTCAAATACCACCACAGAGGTACTAACCTCATTTCTAAAAAAGTTGGACAGTGCATGCAATGCTAATAAAACACAGTTATTTGTAAATAGGGCTGAGCAATATGACAATATATATTGTGACCGTGACAAATTATGTCACGATACAGTACAATATGCTTATCTGAACATATCATGTATATCATCCGCACTTGTAAACACTGATCAACTGTACATTTCATTATAAAGACAGTAAAATCTGTATTGAGAGCAACACAGGATGCCAAATATTGGATAAGTAATTTTTTTGCTAGTACTTTTTAAATGTAGATTCTTTTTTCTCAGTTTCAACAGATCAGATGTCTGAAAAAATAAATATCGTAACATATCATGTCATGCACCTCTATTTGTAAATCCACTTTGACCTCTATTAATACAAAAACAGTGCAAATCAGAATCAGAACCTTTAATTGTCAAGTGTACATTGAATCACTTTTCATAAAACGAACACAATAAAATAAATAAATTAATGTAAACAAATGTAGAAAAAGATATTTCATATATATATATATATATATATATATATATATATGTATATGTGTGTGTGTATATATATATATATATATATATATATGTATTTGTGATTCTCCGTACTGAGTGGTGGGTCTCCCCTGCTGTTTAATAAAAGAGCATTTGCTTAAAGAGCTATGTTTCCTGCATCTTCTTCTATGTCAACGCCACACTGGTGTCAGAAGTGGGATTGTCCCCTAGCGGACTAAAGGGGAACTGTGAACCTATAAAACCACCCATTCTGCCTACAGCAGTTTAGCTCCACCCTTTCAGCTTACAGCAGTTTAGCCCCACCCTTTCAGCCTACAGAGGTTTAGCCCCACCCATTCAGCCTACAGCAGTTTAGCTCCACCCATTCAGCCTACAGCAGTTTAGCTCCACACATTCAGCCTACAGCAGTTTAGCCCCGCCCATTAAGACTGATGTTACAGCAAGTGTTGCAGTCTGGACTGCTTTATAAAAACCATTTGTGTTTTTTTTTCTAGAGCAAGTCAGTTGTACAGTAGTTTACTTTTTACTTATGAAAAATATTTACACAATTTTTCATATATCAACAAATAACACTTCAGAGTAATTCACCTCCTTGGGTGTATAATTGATATTATTGAATATTGTGATAATTTAAATAAGTGCTGATATTTTGCAAATGATAATTGTCCCCTTCTCTCATGAGCCACATGACTTTTTTTGTATTGCTCTGCCCCTTTATCTGTCCATTCTCATTAGGTTGATCTTCTAAGTGTAAATAAGTAAACACATCCTCTACAGCAGGGTGTCCAGTTGGTGTGGCTGCAAGTTTTCACTCCAACACAGCAGGAGCTCACCTGATCAGCTGTTTAAAGACTGAGACTGACTGATTAAACAAGTGGACTCAGGTGAGCTCTTCTGGTTCGGAATGAAAACCTGCCACGCCGATCCACGTCTGTTTTACCCCAAAGTGTTAAAATCAGCAAATAAACAGAAATCATGCAGCACAATTTATAGAAAAAAAAATTATTCATTTAGAAAAACAACAAAAACGTGATTTGGGGTGTTCAGACTTGCATACTGTACTATTAGTGAAAATGCTCTGTAACTCACACATGTGGTACTTTGTAACTGAATCTAAATCACAGTTATATTATTTATCATGATAAATCCACATTATTGTCCAAGTTTCAGACCAAAACTGAAGATACTTCATCACTGTAAACATATCGGTCAGCCAAAACTCTAACAGACATCAGCTCAAACTAACAGAATATGATTTGGTCATTTGACATAAGCAACCCAAAAAAAATCCAGAAGTCAGTTCAGAGCTGTGATGGAGCTTTTTAGAGTAACTGGCAGCCAAAGTTATCAGATCAGTTTAACTGGACCAGAAGTCTCTGACCACAACTTCTCCAAACCGCCTGTGCACGAGATTCACTGAGCAGAAAGTAGCTGAACTGAACGGCTACTGATGAACCCCATTAACCACTTTAACCTGGCTGTCAGTCAGGAGGAGTGAAAATAATCAGTTTCCCAATAAACTGAGTGGACCGAGCAGTAAACAAACTCAGCCTGAACAATGAACTACCAGTGACCAATAAACTGACCATAAACGAGCCTTAATTCTACCTTCATCTTCTCCAGGTGTCCACACTCCCCCGTGTTTCTCTAAACCACATTAAGGATGGACTGTCTCAGAGGTCACAGAGCTCAGAACCCCTCACTGTAGATCACTGACCCTCACTAAACCCGCAGTTCCTGACCAACACACACACACATCAACGATCAGATAAGCAGTTTCAGTACCTTACTTTCAGAAGCCGCCTGTGTGCACAGCATGACTGAACACAGCAGGACACTGGCCAGGCTGCTCAGGTTCCTTGTGGTCCTCATGGTCACTCCCGGTAAACAATCCAATAAATCGTTTAATAAACAGTCCAGTGACTTCAGAGATTCTACGGAGACTTCGTTTCATCAGACACGCTGAATATACGGGGTACAAACCTTACAGCGCAGCGCTCGCTCCCTCTCTCTCTCTCCTCTGTTTCTCCCCCCTCTGCCCTCTCTCTCTCTCTCTCTCTGCCTTCTCTTTCTCCTCTCTCTCTGTCCTCTCTTTCTCCCCCCTCTCCCTCTACCCCTCTCTCTCTCTCTCTCTCTCTGCCCCCACCCCCCTGCCCTCTCTTTCTCCTCTCTTTATCTCTCTCTTTCTCTCTCTCTCTGGGTGTGTTTGTATTTAATCAGTACAAACATGTTCTGTATGACAAGCATAACAAGACACCAAATAGTCAGCTATATTATTTTGGGAATAAATGCCCTGTAATGGGTTCTGACCTCTCCTCTGTCCTCTTATAACTCCACAGTCAAGAACAGCGTTTTCTCATCCACCTATTTTAAACCTGTAATGGTCAGAATCACCACAGGAGGACAGCAGTGAGCTATAGAAAAGGCTTTAAAGCTGTGAATGAGTGATGTCGAGTTCTCATTTCAGTGTTCCACTGATTTTTATTTATTTATTTTTTTTGTAATAAAATTTCTAAATAATTAATTGGTGAAGATATAAAGAAAAAAAAAAAAAAACTTACCAAGTCAGAATTGTTCAGAGTGGTGGTGATAGGAACCAGACGTCCACCTCTAAAAGCTCCCTCACAGAAAGTTACTACATGAAATGGTTATGAATTCACTGCCTGATGACTGAGACACTGTTTTATGATAGTTTTGAGAACTTAAACTCCATTCATGGTGGAGGGATACATGGAGGGCGCTGTGAGGCAAAATAGTCCCCAAAGAAAACGTATTATTTCAGATTTTTGGAGGAAATTTTAATTATGTGAAAATTTTAAAATGGCCATAACCACCACAGGAGGGCAGCAGCAAGCTGCAGATCAGTTCTGAAGCTGCAGGTAAGCGAGGCCTACAGATATATTCTCATTTCAGGGTTAAAGGAACGTTTTTGTTCTGTTTTCTACACGTGGCCTCGTGTCCATTGTTGGTGCAGTCATAGTGGGGAAGAATAAAGCTCTTTAGTGTTATGGAGGGTCAGTATTCTGTGTCTGACTGTGAGATTTCTTATTCTTCATAAACTTCTAACGCAGCCCATTTCATGATAGCATATTATTACATATTGAGAAATATCTTTCAATAAACATGTACACTGACTATGTTATGTTTACCTCTGCCAGACACTCCATCTCACACAAATCAGAATGTATGTTACACATATGAGGAATTTGTCTTGGGTGCACAAATGTATGACATCTAACATCCTGAACAGACAATAAAAAATATTTCTGAGAAAATAAGATATCTAACTGAGAGACAAATAAAATACAAAATGAACGATTAGAATAAAGAATTAGGGAGTACATTGGACCTTAGTGCAGCATTCAATCCTGACTCCTTACTTTCAAAACTGTGTAGATATTTCAGTGACTGTTTTAGAATGGTTTAACTCATATTTGACAAACAGACAGTGTTTTACTACAGAGCCCTGCTGGTGATATCCTATATGAATAAAAGTAATGCGTGGCCACGCCTTATTAACGTGTGGAAACAAGATCCTAATGTGTGGCGATAACTTCGTAAGGCATGGGAATGAGATAATTAAGTCGTTAGGATCTCGTTCCCACACCTTACTAAGTTGTGGCCACACATTAGGATCTCATTCCCATGCCTTAGTCGTGGTCACTAATTATTTCATTTATACAAGATGTCACCAGCAGGGCTCTGTACTTTACTGCATTCGGGATATCATTTGTCTAAAAATGTATTTTTTCCTATGGAGTTCCACAAGGTTCCGCTCTAGGGCCGCTGATTTTTCTTACTTTACATGCTATCTCTAAGAACATGATTCGGAAACATGAGGTAATTTTCCATGGCAGTTAATGATGTGTAATTATACATTTCCCTTTCCCCCCTCAAAATCCCAGAGACACATACTTTGTGAGGCATTAGGTCCTCTTGCATTGTTTATAAAATCTTAAATAGGAGAACTGGGTGTCATTTTAAATTGTCATCTAAAATGTGAATTTGGCATTGTATCATCTAAAATGTTACTAAGCTTGCATTCTATCACCTACACTCTCATTAAAGATGGTTCTTCAAGGGTTCTTTAGTAAAGGGAATGGTTCTATTTAGGACCATGAGTACTATGTAGAACTATTTCATGCCTAATTGGTTCTTTGCATGGTGAAAAGGTTCTTCAGATTGATGGAGAATGTGTTGTATATGGTTCTTTATAGCATCAAAAGGGTTCTGCTATTGTTATGATGTCAAGGTTATAACATTATCAGAACCCGTTTTGGTGCTATATTGTACTATTTTCAAAAATATTCCAAATACAGAACCATATATGAGAAATGAGGTAAAGGATGGTCAGTATGACATATTTACCTTTTACCTTTACATCAATGAACTCAAGTTACAGTAGACCTAAAGTGAACAGCCACTGTGCGGTGATTAGAAGTGGTCACTAAGTAGTGACCACAAAGATACTTACTGTAGGATATTTTTACATTTAGTTCTACATCCAGTTTCTCATTTCCTCCGTATTCCTCAATTTAGGAATGTTGTTCAATTGTTCCTCTTCAGCTCCATTTTCTGCTCTTTCAGCTGTACTTTATCTTGAAAAAACAATCCACTTTTCTTCAATGTAAATGAGCAGGAATGATAATGTGTGGCATTGCAGGAACTTTTATTCAAGTTTCATACGTATTAATTTAATAATAGTTTAATTAAAATGACCACTTGAAACATGGTGGTCAGCCTACCTACACATCTAAAAGACATATATAGCTTAAGCAAAACAGCTAAACTCACACAGCTGCAGTAGTGCAGGTCAAACCCACACTTGACTGGACCTGGACACAGTTCTGTTTTCAAAAGGTCATTATCATAGAGGTCTACATACTGCTATCAATGACCTTATCAATATTTAAATCATTAGTTCAGTAAAGATACAGTTATGTACAATGATGAATGTTGTAGTTTAATAAAACCATCTTTATTATTTTTTATGAAGATTAGATCAAATTTTAGTAGCAAAAAATGACTGTGTGGCTGAGAAAACAATAAATATTCATATCAGCAGTTTTGATGTATGTGGGTCAATAGATATTTTAGTAGCTGGGTCTGTAGATGGGTCTGTGGGTGCTTCAGTACGTATGAAGATAGATCTTAAGTATTTGTGAGTCTAGATGGGTCTGCAGATGTATGAGTAAGTCTGTATATGGTCTGTAGATTTTTAAGTAAGTCTGTAGATGAGTGTAGGTGTTTCAGTAAGTCTGTAGATGGTCTGTGGATGTTTCTGTAAGTCTATAGATGAGTGTAGGTGTTTCAGTACGTCTGTAGATGAGTGTAGGTGTTTCAGTAGGTCTGTAGATGGTCTGTAGGTGTTTCAGTAGGTCTGTAGATGGTCTGTAGATTTTTAAGTAAGTCTGTAAATGAGTGTAGGTGTTTCAGTAAGTCTATAGGTGAATGTACATGTTTCAGTAGGTCTGTAGATGAGTCTAGGTGTTTCAGTAAGTCTGTAGATGGTCTGTAGGTGTTTCAGTAGGTCTGTAGATGGTCTGTATGTGTTTCAGTAAGTCTGTAGATGGTCTGTAGGTGTTTCAGTAAGTCTGTAGATGAGTGTAGGTGTTTCAGTACGTCTGTAGATGAGTGTAGGTGTTTCAGTAGGTCTGTAGATGGTCTGTAGGTGTTTCAGTAGGTCTGTAGATGGTCTGTAGATTTTTGAGTAAGTCTGTAAATGAGTGTAGGTGTTTCAGTAAGTCTATAGGTGAATGTACATGTTTCAGTAGGTCTGTAGATGAGTCTAGGTGTTTCAGTAAGTCTGTAGATGGTCTGTAGGTGTTTCCGTAGGTCTGTAGATGGTCTGTATGTGTTTCAGTAAGTCTGTAGATGGTCTGTAGGTGTTTCAGTAAGTCTGTAGATGAGTGTAGGTGTTTCAGTACGTCTGTAGATGAGTGTAGGTGTTTCAGTAGGTCTGTAGATGGTCTGTAGGTGTTTCAGTAGGTCTGTAGATGGTCTGTAGATTTTTAAGTAAGTCTGTAAATGAGTGTAGGTGTTTCAGTAAGTCTATAGGTGAATGTACATGTTTCAGTAGGTCTGTAGATGAGTCTAGGTGTTTCAGTAAGTCTGTAGATGGTCTGTAGGTGTTTCAGTAGGTCTGTAGATGGTCTGTATGTGTTTCAGTAAGTCTGTAGATGGTCTGTAGGTGTTTCAGTAAGTCTGTAGATGAGTGTAGGCGTTTCAGTAGGTCTGTAGATGAGTCTAGGTGTTTCAGTAAGTCTGTAGATGGTCTGTAGATGTTTCTGTAAGTCTATAGATGAGTGTAGGTGTTTCAGATCTGTAGATTGGCTGTGTCTCAGTAGGTAGTAGTAGTCTGTAGATGGGTCTGTAGGTGTTTCAGCAGATCCGTAGATGGTCTGTAGATTTTTAAGTAAGTAGGTGTTTCAGTAAGTTTTTATAGGTGAGCGTAGGTGTTTCAGTAGGTCTGTAGATGAGTATAGGCATTTCAGTAGGTCTGTAGATGAGTGTAGGTGTTTCAGTAGGTCTGTAGATGGTCTGTATGTGTTTCAGTAAGTCTGTAGATGAGTGTAGGTGTTTCAGTATGTCTGTAGATGAGTCTAGGTGTTTCAGTAAGTCTGTAATTGAGACTATGTGTTTCAGTAGGTCTGTAGATGAGACTATGTGTTTCAGTAAGTCTGTACGTGGGTCTGTAGGTGTTTCAGTAAGTCTGTAGATGAGACTATGTGTTTCAGTAAGTCTGTAGGTGGGTCTGTAGGTGTTTCAGTAAGTCTGTAGATGAGACTATGTGTTTCAGTAAGTCTGTAGATGAGACTATGTGTTTCAGTAAGTCTGTAGGTGGGTCTGTAGGTGTTTCAGTAAGTTTGTAATTGAGACTATGTGTTTCAGTAGGTCTGTAGATGGTCTGTATGTGTTTCAGTAGGTCTGTAGATGAGTGTAGGTGTTTCAGTATGTCTGTAGATGAGTCTAGGTGTTTCAGTAAGTCTGTAATTGAGACTATGTGTTTCAGTAGGTCTGTAGATGAGACTATGTGTTTCAGTAAGTCTGTACGTGGGTCTGTAGGTGTTTCAGTAAGTCTGTAGATGAGACTATGTGTTTCAGTAAGTCTGTAGGTGGGTCTGTAGGTGTTTCAGTAAGTCTGTAGATGAGACTATGTGTTTCAGTAAGTCTGTAGATGAGTGTAGATGTTTCAGTATGTCTGTAGATGAGTCTAGGTGTTTCAGTAAGTTTGTAATTGAGACTATGTGTTTCAGTAGGTCTGTAGATGGTCTGTATGTGTTTCAGTAGGTCTGTAGATGAGTGTAGGTGTTTCAGTATGTCTGTAGATGAGTCTAGGTGTTTCAGTAAGTCTGTAATTGAGACTATGTGTTTCAGTAGGTCTGTAGATGAGACTATGTGTTTCAGTAAGTCTGTACGTGGGTCTGTAGGTGTTTCAGTAAGTCTGTAGATGAGACTATGTGTTTCAGTAAGTCTGCAGGTGGGTCTGTAGTGTTTCAGTCTACATATGTAAGTCTCTATATGTAAGACTAAATATGGATACATAGATGGGTCTTTAGGTCTGTAAATTATTTTTTATATATCATCTGCGGTTTGTATTCATTGTTTGGTGAGCTACTGCAGCTCAAACCTACTGACAGCAATGAATGTTCATTACAGCCGTGATGACCAGGACCAAGCACCACCCACCAGTGTCTGTGTCTCATTATTGGTAATCCTCAGGGTACACTCAACGGCCGATGGTTTCTTACTCACATCCAAACTCACCGACAGCGTTGAATGTTCCCTGAACCCACCAGAAAGCTCTCTCTGTTCTTCTGTTATATAGAAGGAGCTCACTTTGCCTGGAAAAATGAAATATAACATTTTTGACTGATGACTGATATTTACATATTACAAACTAAATGGTCTGACAGGAAGTGACTTTCAGCTATTCTTTTAAGTTGGATGGATGCGAATTGAAAAATGAAAATGCTGATATAAACATATTTTTGTTGAATTTGGACATTTTTGAAGTTACAGTTTAAGAGAAAATGAAATATAGATGTTATAGAAAAATCTGAACAATAGTAGATGTCACCAAAATTGTGCTTTGAATACATTCATGGTGGAGGGATACATGCAGGGCGCTGTGCGACAGAATAGTCCCCAAACAAAACTTATTATTTCAGATTTTTCACTGTTTTCCATCATCAACATTCCATATAAACTCAGAAGACTCGTGTAGGTTCACTGGTGGTTCTGGAGAGTAAATAAAATGTCTATATTTGTGTTGTAGTCATGGCGACCCCTGGTTCCTATCACCACCACTGTAAAGACATCTGAACCATTTCACACCAAACCACTCTGAATTACTCTGTTTGCATCTCGACCACTGAATAGTTGGGGAATTTAGTAAAATTGGCAAAATTCCCATTTAAGGGTATAAATATTATGTCTTGCACATCACACTGATGACTGGGACACAAAGCTTTGATTTTTCTCTTCAAGGTTTTGTTCCAACAGTGACAGTGTTTGTTCAAAAATAAGTAAACACACTAAACTTTGTAGTAAAATGTACTATTATTATAATTTACAATACATAAACACAGATGAAGCTCTCGAATGAGTTAAATATAGCAGCTCATACGCTCCACTTTAAAAATAAAGTGTTCTTATGCCATAGAAGAACTACTTCTGTTCCCTAACGAAGCTTTCAGAGGAGTTTTGTAACTGAGAGTGTGAAGAACCTCCACATGATAAAATGGCTCTAGGAAGAAACCTTAATTTGGTCTAGAACCTTTACATTATGTGAAGTTTCTTTAAACCTTTAAATCTCACAAATCTCTTTTTCAGCCGTGGCTCTTTAGTAGTTCTTCTATAGCATAGATCAAAGAAGCCTTTGTTTTAAAGAGTGTACTGTTCAGAAGTTTGGAGTCACTGTTTTCATTAATATAAAACCAATTTTGTTGTGTTAAAATTAAATATTTAACTATTAAATGTGTCCAGAAAGATGATCCGATCAGAGCTGTAGGAGATTCTAAAATGACTGAGAAAACTGTAGAACAATCAAGAATTAAGTTATAATAAAATTTATATTCAGAATATCTCTTATATGAAAAGTGGTGATCAAACCTCATTGGGATCATTTGATAAGTTCTTGTTGTTCCCAAAGCATTTTGAAATATCTCCTTGGTAGTTTATAAAATTTCCATCTACACTATATGGCTTATTATTGATCTAAATAACAGCAATGATTACAATCAGAACAAAATATTACATATTAGGAATTAATTTTAACAGTTTAGTCATCATTGTTCAATTAGTCTGAACTGCACACTTTCACTAGCAATATCACACAAAATATACAGCGAATAATAAATCCCCATAATTCAGTGTGTGAGCTGTAATCAAGTGGTTTGGTGTGAAATAGCTTTTAGAGGTGGACGTCTGGTTCCTTTCACCACCATGGTGAACAATTCTGACTCAGTAAGTTTCACACCAAACCACTCTGAACTACTCTGTTTATGTCATAAACATTTATTTATGTAGGGATTTTTTTTTAAATCAGCAATGTTCCAAAGTTTTGAATAAAATATGAGAATAATAGAAATAGAATTGTACCTCTCTCTGCTGTCTTTGTGAAGAGGGCTGTTGTTTGCAGTGTGAGAGCTGCTGCCTGCTTCTCTTTATGGAATCTGTTGTATTTTAAATGAACTATATACAACCCAGCTGACAACTCCTCACTGAGTCATGTGTGCAGCTGTGAGGATTCTGATTGGCTGCTGGGAGCTCAGAGGGGTCTGTGATTGAATAGAGCAGAGAGAGGAGAGGGATGAGAAAGAGAGAGAGAGAGAGAGAGAGAGAGGCTGCAAACAATGATATGATTTTCAGTGTTTGACATAATTTGAAAATGCCTGTTGCCCTTTACATTTCATGATGAATTTCATGATGAATGGACCAAAAGAAACATCCCAAAATTACTTGTATATATATATATATATATATATATATATATATATATATAAAGCATTAATGAGGATGGTCAGTGATGGTCAGTTCTGAATCATTCCAACTCATCCCAAAGGTACTGGATGGAGCTCCATCACTCCAGACAACACAGTTCCACTGCTCCACAGCCCAGTGCTGGGGGGCTTTATACTCCTCTAGCCCTTGCTGGGCATTGGACATGGAGACCTTAGGATCATGGGTGGCTGCTCCAGAGCACCCCATTCTATTGGTCAGTGCTTTTCTATGGAAATTATACAAGCTGTTTTAGTAATGGGTGACCTTAAAGTAGCTGAACTCACTCAGTAGAAGGAACATCTGGACACTTTTGGACAGACAGTGGTGTGAAAAGTCTGAGATGTATTTTTTTCTAAACAGGAAGTTTTTTTCACTGTCACTGTTGAAGTTGACCATGTTAAGGTCAGATTTGTTTGGAGTCAGGGCGACTCTCAGGTGGATTTGATCTGCTCATCAAATTGTGGAATTCACGCCCCCAAACATGAAGGAATTTGAAAGATTCTACTCACACACCTTTTCTAAGCTGCTTATCCTTCTGGGTCGTGGGGGGAGCTGGAGCCTATGCCAGTGCTCATTGAGCAGAAAGCAGGAAACTCAAATTGTTACGCTGATAATAGAATTTGCAATGAAAATCTTTGCATTAAGTTACAAAAGAATAACATATGGCTCATGATTTTCCCATTTAGGGACCCTAATCACTATTCCCTGCACTGAAAAACCAAGAGACCTATTTAGAACCCCATTTTAATGGAATATAAAGGTTCCCCAATTCACTATTCCCTAAATTAGGGCACTGTGCAGAACACAATTACAAAAAGCATTATTATAAGTGTTATACTGCTCCAGTGTAGAAACGGCCCCCTAATCACTATTCCCTACATTGGAGTACTATACAATGCACTATTATAATAGACATTACTATAATAGTGTTGTACAGTATATAGTTCTCCAATATTAACATGCCTCAGTAATCATCATTCTCTATATTAAGCACATGTGTGTGTATTAGTTGGGGGCTGATATCTGGGGGGAGTGGGGTGTACACCTAGATCTTACTTTACCTCATTACCCATAATGCCTCTCTTTCAGAACAGTGCTTAAACTAGGTCAGTACTCACACTGTAGTGCTCTTCAGCTCCAGGATACAGAGATGTGTTTCACTGATACACATCAGTGTTTATAATGTGATTTACTTCAGAGTCGCTGTGTGACCTGTATCAGCATGTGTACACGTGTGTTTCAGCCAATGCTCTGTCTCCATTAGCCATGACATATATTACTATATGAGTTTTGCATTGTTTACTTGGAATAAAGTAGTAAAAAAAACATGTGGATGCAGTTTTAAGTACGAGTGTATCAAGAAATATTTATGTTTACATTAAGGAAAACAATGAGTGCTGGTAACAGAATGTCTTACAGACCTGACACAGCTTGCTTTGTTTAGACTGCTCTGAAACCTTATACAGTGCACTGGAAGCAGAATTTCAAAACGGAAATATACTATTTATTTAGTAGTTTATGTATCTTGTACGGTACATGAATACAGGTCAGTGGCAGCAGTATGAACGGCCTGGTGGTCCTAGGCCCACTGCTTTTGTCACTGGCCCACACAAAATAATTGCTCAAATGTCCTTCCAACATTACAATGTTATTAATAATTAAAACAGAATCACAAATGAAGTAAAAACTCTGAAAATCCCTCGTCTATCTCGGCTTCTGAATTATAGTGTTTTAATACAGTTCATTAGTCTGTTTGGTTGAGCCAATGACACTGAACAGTATTAATAAAAATTAGTGCTACATTCATAGTAACATTCTATTCCTTATGAAAAGGCTGCATTTCTGTTGCTAAGCAGTTTGTTCATGGGAGATATCTCACCTTTAACTAGTTCTGTGGTCCTTGAACAAATTTTGTAAGAAAAAGACTTTTGGAAGAAAAACAGCCCAAAACATCATTTAACACTGGGGAAGAGGTTCTTTCCTGTATATCCACATACTTAAAAAAGATGGTCCTTTATGGGTTCTTTAGTAAAGCCAGTGGTTCTACATAAAACCACGAACACTCAAAGAACCATTTGCATGCATAAAAACTCTTTTTGGTGCTATATATAACCCTTTTCAAAAAGGTTCTATATAGAACCATGTACAACACATTCTCCATCAATCTGAAGTTGAAGAACCAGTACATGATGCAAAGAACCATTTAAGCATGCTAGTGGTTCTTTGAATGTTCATTGTTCTACGGCCATTGTCTTTACTATGGAACCCTTGAAGAACCATCTTTTTTAAGAGTGTACCCTTCTTTTTACACCAAACCCAGTGTTTGTTGCCAACAATCTTTTTTCATCTGACCACAGAACTCGGTCGCAGTCTCAGCACCGTCTAGCTAACTCCAGGTGCTTACATTTGTGGTTGGATGAAAGAAAAGCCTTTTTTCTGGCATGAATTCTAAAATCTTTGTTGGTATGGAGGTGGTGTCTAATTGTTTTGGTGATTTGGTGACCCAAAAATTCTACCATCCTCTGCAATTCCCCAAAAAGTATCCTTGTAGAAATATTTGCCTCTCTTGTTTCTCAAATTAGATCGACAGTCGACTGTCTGCTCTGTTATTTGCAAGTGATCAGATCGGATTTGTGTGTCCAGACATCACCAGTCTATCTGCATGGGTTGCTGTGGTAACGAAGTAGATGTCAGTAACTACGTAACTATGATTGTGACGCGGATTTCAAATGCAGATGCAGGAGAGAGGAGGAGCATCATCTCGCCCTCGAAACTCTTCAGAATTCTCTTCATAATAATGAATCTTTGGAGCTCTTCCTCAATCTCAGCACTTCTTCACTCTGGATTTGACATTTTCATTGTTTGTTGTGTTGTGAGTAATGCAAAAGGAACCTTAGAATTTCATTTAAGTGCCCAGAGCGTTCAGACTGAGATGCATCTGTAAAGATCCAACATTTCAAGCCTCCTCCAAATATGGTTTGGATCCGATTTACAAAAATTGGATTTCATGTGGTTGTTTGCTGTCCAGACTATCAAAAATCAATCAGGATACAATCTGGATATGCAAAAAATTGGATTTGGGCTGGCAGTCTGAACAAGGCCCTATTGACAGTGCTCTTGCTTGGTTCTTATCCTATCTTCAGGATCTATTTTTACTTTCAGCCTTCCACAGTTTCCTTTTTGGAGTTCCTCAGGGGTCTGTTCTTGGACCACTTCTGTTTTCATGGCTTGCTAAATTACAGGGATCAGTAATAAGCTCACATGGCTAATCTTACCACAGTTACGCTGATGACACCTAGCTGCTTCTCTTGTTTCCTCCATCAACCACCCAGATCTCACAGAAGATATCTAGTTGTTTTTCTGATATCTCTTTGTGGATGGAGACCCACCACCTGAAAAAAAGGAAACTGATCTACCTGCCTTCAAAGCACTCTCCTACACTGGCCCTCTTCATCACTGTTGACTCCTTTACTGTCCATCTGTCATCCAGAGCGAAAAACTTGGGGGTTGGGGTGACATATAACATCACAATGCCTTAAGACATTTTCTTGATACATGATATGCATAACAATACAGGGTGATTCAAAAAGATTCATCGGATTTCAATGCGCCATATTTTTATAACCATGAGGCGTCTAGGAACCAATCACAATCCAACTGAAAGAGGGGGTCATAGAGTTTCTGATCGTCACCAGAAGATGGCTCCCTTCAGTCTGCAAGGAGATGGAGACCCCTGAGCAGAAAGTGTTCTGCATTCTCCACTTCAATAAGAGTGAATCCATCATAACTGTGCAGTGTGATTTTCGTGGGCAGTGAACCTCCAACAGCTCAGAGTGTTCGTCGTTGGTTCCACAACACTGGATGATCTCCGAAATCGCACTGAAAGAGCCGTGAGTGCAGCGACACCCGACATGCTCAATCCAGTATGGGATGAATTTGACTATGGCGTTGATGTTGTCCGTACAGCTGGAGGAGGTTCATACTGAGACCATGTACAGTTACATAATAAACTTTATGTACATTTAAACCATTTACAGTTTACTGCATTGATCTGTAATGATTTACAGGTGAAATAAATCATTTTGAAATCAGATGAATCTTTTTGAATCAGCCTGTATTTTGTTTTTCTGAGGTTTGATTAGTTGGAACAGACAAAAAAGCACCAGAAATGCTGCATAAAAAATCAACAAAGAATTCACTGATTTTTATTCGGTGTTTCATTCACTGTACTAAGGCCAGTTAAACAGGAGTAATTATGATGTCTTTGCAATGAAACATGCAGTTGCTCAATGTTCTTTAAACACCAATGATATCCATTATATGCTCTGAGAAGCATATTGTGATGTCATTTATTAGGATAACAATCTATAGCATCATATTGAAAACCTCTATTATAAACCTTGGCATAATGCTAAATGACCAGCTTCATTTCTCTGATCACATAATATCTGCCACCTACAGATTCCTACTTCATAACATCAGAAAAGTACAATTCTTTTTATTTCCTGATTACCCTGTGTCATATTACCTGAATGCTGGATACTTCGTTGTTAATAATTGTAATAATAATAATCCAAGTAGAAAAAGCTACATCTTCTCTATCAGTGCTAAATTAGCTGTCTTTAATATTGCCATGACCTTGGTTTTCCTCATATGGAGCTGAAGACTCATCTTTTTGCTCTGTTCTTTAACTTTCCTTATAAGAGCCTTCAGATCTTCATCCACGACCATCTTCCTCCATTCCTACTTTTCTTATGATATTGTCTGCATACATGGTGAACAGGTAAGGTGATAGTGGGCAGCCTTGCCTTACTCCTTTGCCGATGTGGAACCAGTCTGTCCATTTTCTGTGGCTTGTTGATCAGTATAGATGTTCCTCATTAGAACAATGAGATCCTCTGGAATTCCCATTTACCAGAGGAACTTCCATAATCTCACATGTTAGGTAGAGCTGAAATCTTTGCTGAAGTCAATCAGCATCTAAGATATTATCTATTCATCAACTTCATTCACCTTATTTTCCCAAACCCTAACCCTAAAACCTTATCCTAGCTCTAACCCGGGCCCTAAACTTAACTCTGGTCCAAATCTAAATTCTGACCCTAACAATGATAGTCAGCAGATACTCATATAATATACAGATGTTAATAATTTGAAAATGCAGCTAGGCAAATACAGTGGAAACAAGACTCCACATTGAGGAACACTTATTAGAGGAGAAATGTGTTTTTTTTTTTTAAATAAACTTCATATTTTTGTTTTCTCTTCTTTTGGTTGTCTGATGAAGAGTGCAGTCCTGCTCAGCTCTGAACTGTGAGAAGCCTCCACTGCAGCTCGGATACTGTCACTACTGTTAAAACTAGGCCAAACTCTACATGATGCAGTAATGAATGCTTTATGCGCAGCTATTCCAACACACGCATACACCACTGTGAATGTAAATAAATAAATAAATGAACTCATATCAGAGTCTCAGCTGGTGAGCTAGCGGAGAGATGCTGATCAGGCCTCACAGCTGCAGCAGTATTGGACTAACTGTGTAGAAGCTGATGGATAAGTACAGATAAGTCAGCTCACACAGAGTCTGCCTATCTGTCCTGTCTGTCTGTCTGTTCATATGTGTGTGTGTGTGTGTGTGTGTTAGCCCTTGAAACACTGGTCTGAACATGACGGGATCTGACTAGTTCAGGTTCTTCTGTGATTAATTGTCCATTTCTCTGTGTTGAAGAGAGTTTTCGTTGTTATTAGCAGGGCTGTTAGCTGTCCACTGACACTTTGGGTTGAGTCTGTCGACCAATCAGAGGTTTGTGTCCCTGACTCATCGAGTCAAAGCACCGAACAGCACACTATAGGAAACTTATCCAGACTAAACAGCTTTGGGATGTAGTTTTAAACATTGCTTCATGAACACATTTCTTAAGGCTGTCGATGAGGCTACTTTCAGTTTTCAGTTGATATGATATGAATGACCTTAGAATGAATGCCCTATGCATAATTACAGTATGACTGCATGCACGACTGTGTGGAAAGGTAGAGCCTTCTTTACGCATGGTTGTTTAAATGTATGTGGTTTTTTGTGATGGTCAGTCACAAATTTAAGTCCAGTATAAACTTCCATCAGGGACAATAAAACCAGTTCAGATCAAGACACATGCAGAAGTAAACATGCTCCAAATTGCATAAAATGTTAAGATTTCTGTAGATTATTCTCATAAATGTTAAACGCTAAATTCTTTGTATGTTTAGTGTTTATTCCAGGTTTTGCAAGTTTTTAAAGAAAAATATCCCTTTTGGTTAAAATTAGTTACATTATATTCTTCTAATTTTAAGGCCACACTTGTATAGATATTAGATGCTTTCTTTTAAAGTCCCTTTCCTTTTATCTTCCTCATACCTCTTTTCTCTCTCACATGTGCCTATTTAGTTATTTATTTATTTATTTAATCAGAAGCCAAGATCAGTGGTGTGTTATATGTAAATGTGCAGATAAAGATCAGTGTTTTGTTGTTTATGCCTGGAGATGATCAGGGGGAGTGGCTTTACGCTGTTTCTGTGATCATGCTGTGATTCTCACTCAGCTGGGACTGACCCACTTAGCTTTCTCTTTCAGCCACACAGAGAGTCTGTGTCCAAAACTGTGGAGACTCCAGAGTTTCCTCTGAAATGAAGGTGTTAACAGTGAGTCTGTGCTGCAGTAACAGCCTCTACTCTTCTGGGAAGGCTTTACTCTAGATGTTGGAACATTGCTGTGAGGATTTGATTGAGCATTAGTGAGGTCAGATACTGATGTTGGATGGTCAGTTCTGGATGACTCCAACTCATCCCAAAGGTATTAGATGGAGCTCCATCACTCCATTTTCATTAGTGAGCTACAGAATTTGCTCCTAGGGTATTTTAATCTCCTCTTGGTGACTGTAACACACATGATGATGATGATGATGATGATGATGATGGAGATGACGATGGACTTTGGACAACACACACTGAGACTGTGATGATGCTGCTGCTGCTGATGATGATGGTGATGATGATGGATTCAGGGCAACACACAATGATGATGATGATGATGATGATGATGGACTCAGGACAACACACATAATGATGATGATGATGATGATGATGAAGAAGAAGAAGATGATGATGATGATGATGATGGACTCAGGACAACACACATAATGATGATGATGATGATAACTATGATGATGATGATGATGAAGATGATGATAATGATGATGATGGACTCAGGACAACACACAATGGTGGTGATGATGATGATGATGATGATGATGAACAAAACACGATGATGATGATGATGATGATGATGATGATGCACACATGATGATGTATGAAGATAACAAGACATTGTTAGTGAAAACTTGCTTTATTGTAGCCTAACTATCTGAAGCTCAGCACTGACTACACAGAACAACATTTAGGTAAAAAAATTAGTATAATGGACTCAAAAAAATGTCCAAATAACAAAACATTATTTTTTATTTGTAATAATAAGCCAAACCTTCTAAGCTGAACTCAGAAAATCATACACATTTTAAAGGCTGTGTGTGCAATAGCATACTTTGTACTGTACATTGCATACTATGTCAGTGCTTACTGTATACTGCATCAGTACTCACTGTATACTACATCAGTACTCACTGTATACTGCATCAGTACTTCCTGTATACTGCATCAGTACTCACTGTATACTGCATCAGTACTTCCTGTATACTGCATCAGTACTCGCTGTATACTGCATCAGTACTCGCTGTATACTGCATCAGTACTTACTGTACACTGCGTCAGTACTCATTGTATACTGCATCAGTACTTAGTGTACACTGCGTCAGTACTCATTGTATACTGCAGTCAGTACTGCTAGTCTGTACACTGCGTCAGTACTCATTGTATACTGCATCAGTACTTAGTGTACACTGCGTCAGTACTCATTGTATACTGCGTCAGTACTTACTGTACACTGTGTCAGTACTCACTGTATACTGCATCAGTACTTAGTGTACACTGCGTCAGTACTCATTGTATACTGCGTCAGTACTCACTGTACACTGCGTCAGTACTCATTGTATACTGCGTCAGTACTAACTGTACACTGTGTCAGTACTCATTGTATAATGGACGCTACTCTTCATCAGTATTATACTGTACAGTTTTCAGTATACAATAAAAGCTGTGTGCCATACTGCAGTGAAGGGGTGCGAATAACCTGCCAACATCAGGGACAGAGCCAATTAGAACCATCTCAAGACCCACCCCATTTTCCTCAGCCCTCCAATCACTGCTTAGAAACCACTGCTAGCTGCTTTTCAGCATGTATGCTCGTATTTTGATCAAGAGAGTGACATTTAAAAGACACCCCACTCCATGACAGGCCGTGTTTTCTACTCACCTCCAGTGGGAGCTGTGGATCGGTCTGTGCGGAGAACCTGTGTGGTTTCCAAACACACTTGTTTTCCTCCATTTGTGAGTCATTTTGTTTTCATTACAGTTGTATTTGGTAATCTGAGCCTGTCTGAATAATAAGTAGTGAGCCTGAAAATCAGATGCTAAGCTGAGACCAACTTTACTACATTACAGTTTTTAGCCAAATTATCTGTGCAGTAAGTTTACTTTTAAACGAGCTCAAGACCTTTGAGATAGATACCAAGTATATTTTTACAAATTACTTACAAATAATTTACAAATTTACAATAAAAGTATGGTGCTATGCACAATCGTGGAGCATGCTAGCTGCTGTTCTAAGTAGCCCACATCTTTCTTAGTAGACAAGCTAACTGCAAAAATAGCAGGCTAGCTAATGTTTGCTAGCTTCCATGGTGATAGTTGTACTAAAGTAACAGAAAAGCTACGCATTCAAAAGAGCCTTAACTATTCACTTAGCAGAACACAGCAAACTGATAAAATAGGCTCTTCCTTGAACATTAGAAACTTTGGCAGGTCTGTTAGCTTAGCTCTACTTGTAGATTTCTTTTGGAGGGAAATCAGGCTTATACTGATGATGCCATAGATGTTAGGAGGTTTTGATTGGCTGGTGTGTTTTGTGTTCCTGTATTTTGTGGGCTTCAAAGTTGTTGCCCTCGGGACAGTCACGATTCGGCAAAATCAGGAGGTGCGATATCGAAACATACACATGAACAGGGTGTTCAGTCTTATCAGCAAAGGCCGATGTGGGTGCAGGTTTGTAATCCAAAAAAGAAGAGCACTCATTTAACCAGTCGGTCTCAGTCTTTAAACAACTGGTCGTGCTCCTGCTTGGTTTGCAATGAAAACCTGCAGCCACACCGGCCCTTTGTGGACTGGACACCCGTGTTGTAGAGCTGGAGGTTTAATGTCGTACCAGGGTCATTCTGGTGCTCTGTGCATGCACTACCCACTATAGACACCAGAGGGCACTGTTGATCTATGCTGTTGCACTACACAATACTCTCCCCTTCTCCCTGCTTCTCTCTCTTTCCCTCTCTTTCTGCTGTCAGAAGATGGAATACCAGCAGGTCAAACCAAAACTACTGAAGCTCTGGACTTTTTATTTTGTGCAATTGGGGAAACATTGTTACGTTCCAGCTAATTCCAGTTCTTCTTTACACTAATGGATGTATTGCATTTGGACCCCCCCAACACAACACACACGCACAGGCACACGCACACAATTTCATTATTTTATGTCAGTATAAGATATTTGACAATTTTCTTTGACAGTTTTAAACAATGTCAACATGTTTAAAACAGTGTATAATATATTTGATATATCTAGTCTGTATGTGTATATATTGTAATTTCTCAGAGATGCACTTCTTTTCCCATTTGTTTCTCCTTCGTTTTATCAGAAATTCACTTCTATATTCAAACCAAGCTGGAGAAATTCATCAGCTCACAATCATCAGAGACACGCTGCTGCAAAATTGAGCATCTTATCCCCAACAATCACCGAAAGGTTGTTCCAGTACTGAGCAGATAAAAGCTGTATATGTGTTACAGAGCCTGAGATGGACGTGGACTCTGGCCTTTTCCCAAATACAAACATATTTCAGTGTAATCCTTATTTAGATTGTTGTGAGGTAAGAATTCAGATGGTCCGCTGGTGTTTTGGGAGGGTCTGCAGGCCGAATGAACGCGAGATGTTTTCTATTCCTCGTTTGTTTTCTCTCCGTATGTCATCAGTTCAGCTCGGCTGAAAAGACTCGGCGTGAAAATTGTGTTTTGCATCTCGAGATGTGTGAGAGAATGTACATGTGTGTGTGTGTCCTGGTCAATAAAGACATGCTTGCTGATGGTTGTCATGGAGACAGTATTCAATAAAAGGTACAACTCCTGGCTGTTCCCTGCAAACGCACACAGCAGTAGCATCCCTTTTCCAGACATCCACCCGCAAATCTACAATCATTAGTTTTGCTATGCTATTCAAATGCAATTATGTAGTTACAGAGTTATTACACAGTTAATTACTTAAGGAATTACATATACTTTCGATGTGTACACTGTATTGGCGGGTTTGAGTCTGACATTTTTTTTTTTGAAAAAAGGATTTAAAAAAATGTGCCACATTCAAAAGGCTGCCTTTGAATTCTCCAAAACAAGACTGTACGCACAACAAGAACATTCCATCAGATTACAATCATAATAAAATATCTCTTATTCTACTTACAAACAAAAAGGATGTCAGAATGTGACTGCCCAGTGCTGCCAGCTCTGGTGAAGCATCATGACTAACTAGTGACTTTACGGAGGCAGCTGGTGTAGTGTAGTGGGTAACACCTCTTTCTTCTACACTGTAGACTGGGGTTCAATCCCCATCTGGGCAAGCAATTTAACAATGAGAGTCCTTGGGCAAGACTCCTAACACTACCTTCACCTACCTGTGTGAAATGATCATATTGTAAGCTGCTCTGGAGGAGAACAAATGCCATAAATGTATGTGTAGCATGCAGTTCTAGTATACAGACGCAGTTTCTGGGTCATGGTTTAGTCTATATCACAAGTGTGAACAATTGTAACCAGCTTTTATCTTTGCATTTCACACTGCACATAACATTTATGCTCGATGTGCAAACACAAAGCAGAAGACAATGAAATAAATGACTTTTAAAAGACTTTTAAAAACTCTCCTACAAAATAATTGCAAAACAAAGTAAAGAACAAGTAAGATTTAACAAAGTAGAACAAAACATCAACTGGAATAAAACATGAAGAGGTCAAGAAATTGTACCACTGAGTATAAAAACTGAAAACAGCAAGTGAATTAACTGTAAACATCAAGTGAAATAAACCAACCTATCACTCTTTTGTAACATTTTCCATTTATCAAGAGAGAAGCTGGTAGGACTTGAGATGTTCAGTTCTACTCAGCTTTTCACAAAGTTCTGTCTTTGTTATTTCTATCTTCAGCCCAGCATTGTGGGGAATTTAATATCACAGCTTGAGCTCCTTAAGTGATCAGAATCCTTCATTCTCTGAACTCCTGCAGCACTGCTGTGCCTGATCCACTCATAACAGCGCAACACACCACCACCACATTAGGGTCACTACAGTCCTGAGGATGACCCACCACCCAAATGATACCTGCTCTGTGAGGGGTCCTGACCATTGAAGAACAGAGTAACAAAGTATGCAGAGAAACAGATGGACTACAGTGTGTAATTGTAAAAGTAGTAGGTGCTACTATATGGTCAGTGGAGCAGATAAAATTGACAGGTTGGGCTGTATTTGATGATCTCAGGTGTATAGCAGAGCTGGCTGTACCTAATAAGTGGCATAAGCAGCTGCTTAGAACTGGAGTGTGAAGAGTTTGGAGATGCAAGAAGGTGAACTTTGGTGAACATTGGTGAAAGCATTTGCACAGAGCAGCACACTCTTTTGATGAGGCAGGAAAATATCACAGTTGACATCACATTCACCATGAGTCCAAACTGTAAACTAGGCCAGTGGTCTTCAGCCCTGGTCCTGGGCTGGACACAATTTGCTACACCCGCTCCAGCTAATCAACCTCTTCCCAAATCCCTGATTGGCTGGATCAGATGTATCAGAGTTAAGTAGGGGTGGGGCAGCTTATTGGATACAGATTGGAACTAAACTCTGCATGGTTGTAGCTCTCCAGGACCAGGACTAGAGACCACTGAGCTAGGACCTTTAGCTAGGTCAATGAAAATATATTTCTCTGACAAACCACATTCGCACACCATCCACTGTGAAGAAAACCGAAAATGCAGAACATCATGAGTTCTTATCAGCGTTTAGCTCTAGTTTTAGCTCACTAGCTCATCTGAAGAGGCAGCCTCGGTTACTCATCCAACACGAAAACCTACTGATGTTCCTAAATCTAAAACCTAAATCTATAAAACATGTTTACAAATGTATTTCTTTGGGTGCTGCTAAATGTTCCTGCTACTGATTTGTTGGCCTAGTAACAGCAGTGATATCATTTAGAACAGTTAGCCCACATCCCTATGCTAATATCAGACAAAGTACATTTATTATGTTGTTGGTTTTTCCTTCCCAATTAAACAATCAAACAGCTTGAGTTGATGCAAAACTGGCCTACAAAAAGCTTAATGATGTAGGAGCAGCGTATTAATCTGACATGCTGCAGCAATATGATAGTTCCATTAGAAACTAGTCTGTTAATTCTGTCGAAGGTGGAGACTGAACATGGAGAAGCAGCGTTTAGCTGCTATGCTGCTCTTAAATGGACCCACTTGACAGAGGGCATTAGAAGAGCCCCGACACTGGACACTTTGAATCAGCCTGAAAATGTTCCTATTAGAGCAGCTTTCAGCTCAGTTTAAACACTGTTAGCTCTACTGCACTTCTCACTATTATCCCAATTTAGTTTTTAAATAGATTTTTAATTTAATGTTTAGTTTTTTCTCTTTTAAAATGTTTATTTCTTCTATTTCAAATATTTTGTTTATAATCATGTTCTGATCATATTTTTCATTTCTATTCTCCTACATCTTTGTAAATTCTAACTTGAATTATCAGTATATGAAAGGTGCTCTATAAATAAACCTGTCTTGCCTTCTCAGATATCTGTTTATTAACTCTCACAGATACACGAATACCAGAATTAGTCAGAATGTACAAAGAACCATCTTCAATTCTTCACCCAGCCGTATCATTTTAATAAAACTGGAAAACGGTTTTGAAGAGCAGGTTGGGCTGTATTTGATGATCTCAGGTGTCTAGCAGAGCAGGCTGTACCTAATAAGTGACATAAGGAGCTGCTTAGAACCTCTTGGGAGTGTGTAGTGCGTGTGGTGCAGTGAGAGTGTGTGTAGAGAAAGCGTAAAGTATGTGTGGTTCAGTAAGAGAGTGAGTAGAGTGTGTGGTGCAATGAGAGTTTGTAGAGTGTGTGGTGCTCTCAGAGAGTGTGGAGTGTGTGTGGTGCAGTGAGAGAGTATGTAAAGTGTGTGTGGAGCACTGAGAAAGTATATAGTGTGTGCAGTGCAATGAGAGAGTTAAAGTGTGTGGTGCAGTGAGCAAGTGTGTACAGTGTGTATGGTGCAGTGAGAGCATGTACAGAGTGGGTACAGTGTGTGTGGTGCAGTGAGTGTGTAGAGTCTGGGTAGTGCAGTGAGAGTGTGTGGAGAGAATGTGTACTGGGTGTGTGGTGTCGTGAGAGTGCGTGGAGTGTGCGGTACACTGAGAGAGTGTACAGTGTGTGCGGTGCAATGCGAAATTGCAGAGTGTCGTGCAGTGAGCAAGTGTGTACAGTGAGTATGGTGCAGTGAGAGCAAATTCAGAGTCTGTACAGTGTGTGTGGTGCCGTGAGTGTGTAGAGTCTGTGGTGCAGTGAGAGTGTGTAGAGTGTGTGTGTGGCACACTGAGAAAGTATAAAGTGTGTGCAGCGCAACGAGAGAGTAAGAGTGTTTACAGAGTGTGTACAGTATGTATGGTGCAGTGAGAGCATGTACAGAGTGTGTACAGTGTGTGTGGTGCCGTGAGTGTGTACAGTGTGTGTGGTACAGTGAGAGTGTGTGTAGAGAATGTGTACCATGTGTGGTGTAGTGAGAGTGTGTGGAGTGTGTGTAGTGCACTGAGTGTATAGAATGTCTGGTGTAGTGAGAATGTGTGTAGAGTGTGTGTAGAGCAGTGAGAGAGTATGTAGAGGGTGTGTGGTGCAATGAGAGTGTGTAGAGTGTGTAGTGCAGTGAGAAAGTATGTAGAGGGAGTATTGTGCAGTGAGAGAATGTGTAGAATGTCTGTGGTGTAGTGAGAGAGTATGTATAGGGTGTGTGGTGCAGTAAGTGTGCAGAGTGTGTGTAGTGCAGTGAAAGAGTATTTAGAGGGTGTATAGTGCAGTGAGAGAGTGTGTAGAAGGTGTGTGGTGCAGTGAGAGTGTGTAAAGGGTGCATAGTGCAGTGAGAGAGTGTGTAGAAGGTGTGTGGTGCAGTGAGAGTGTGTAAAGGGTGTGTAGTACAGTGAGAGAGTACATAGAGGGTGTGTAAAGTGTGTATGGTACAGTATGAGAGTGTGAGGAGGGTGTCTAGTGCAGTGAGAGAGTATGTAGAGTGTGTGTAGTGCAGTGAGAGAGTAAGTAGAGAGTGTATTGTGCAGTGAGAGAGTGTGTGGAGTGTGTATAGTGCAGTGAGAGTAGGTAGAGAGTGTGGAGTACAGTGAGAGAGTAAGTAGAGAATGTGTGGTGCAGTGAGAGTGTGTATAGTGCAGTGAGAGAGTAAGTAGAGAGTGTGTGGTGCAGTGAGAGTGTGTAGAGTGTGTATAATGCAGTGAGAGAGTGTGTAGAGGGTGTGTGGTGCCGTCAGACAGTGAGGGGGTGTGAGGAGGTTTATCTGTCCGAGCTCTGAGCTGGTGGAAGCTGAAGGTTCCTCACACTGAGCTCATTGTTGAACGGAGCTGCAGTAATTTCCCCTCACTGTGTCCAACAGTGGCCTGTTTGTGTGAGTGGAACATCCTGTTTCTCTGGAGACTCTGGGAGTGAAAACGTCCTCTGAGCGGCAGAACAGCAGGAACAGGAGTCTTCCTCTCCATATCAGTGCGTGTGTGTGTGTGTGTGTGTGTGTGTGCGTGTGTGTGTGTGGTACTGCAGGTGTTATTTTCTGGTCAGGATAAAAAAGTCCTGGCTTACAGAAACAGAGAAGACAGTGCTTACCTATACATACACAAAAGGCATAAGTAAATGGACCTATGTCTTGTACAAAACCCAGTGTGTATGTGTTTGTATCTAGTGTTTGATCAGTGAGATCGGACTGCAGCTGTGTGAGATCAGTGTAGTTGACTGTCTGGAGCTGACCATCAGGGATGGGGGGGTGAGGTCAGATACAGGTCAGTAGAGCTTGCTGCACTGACTTACCTTCTCCGCACAATACACACACATACACACACGCTTATATACACACACACACTACTGTTTATTATCTGTCCTTACTGATACAGTCTCAACATCACTGTTATGTTCTCCTCCTTATTTAAGATTTACTCTCAGAGAAAGAGGGACAGAGACAGTGAGAGAGAAGAGAGACAAAGATGATATGGTTATGATTGGAAATACACCAATAACGCATAACATTATGACCACCTCCTTGTTTCTACGGTCATTGTCCATTATATCAACTCTGTTTACCATATAATAGCACTTTGTAGTTCTACAGTTACAGACTGTAGTCCATCTGTTTCTCTGCATACTTTGTTACCCTGTTCTTCAGTGGTCAGGACCCCATGGACCCTCACAGAGCAGGTACTATTTGGGTGGTGGATCATTCTCAGCACTGCAGTACCACTGACGTGGTGGTGGTGTGTTTATTGTGTGTTGTGCTGGTACGAGTGGATCAGACACAGCAGTGCTGCTGGAGTTTTTAAACACTGTGTCCACTCACTGTCCACTCTATTAGACACTCCTACCTTGTCAGTCCACCTTGTAGATGTGAAGTCAGAGACGATAGCTCATCTGCTGCTGCACAGTTTGTGTTGGTCATCCTCTAGTCCTTCATCAGTGGTCACAGGACGCTGCCCACAGGACGCTGTTGGCTGGATGTTTTTGGTTGGTGGACTATTCTTAGTCCAGCAGTGACACTGAGAGGAAGCAGCTCAAGGCGAGTCACACCTGCTCACTATATTTCATTAATTTATTCATGATTTTGTTTATCAGGCAGCACAGAACTTGTATGTGTCACTGGTGTTATGTGCTTTAATGGCTGGGTAATTATATTTTGTCAAAACAATGCCATTTATCATTTTTATTATTGATTTTAAACAGTTACACAAGGTCACCACGAGTCAGCCAGTTCACAAAATCCTCAGTTTTAACCAGAATGTCACTGGAGTCACAGTCACTGGTGTCACCCCATATTCATATTCATATAACACCAGTGACTGTAAGATATGTTTGGAATTAGGTTCTCCTTTCTGCATATATGATAATAGGAGATGTTAATGGACGTATTACGATTGTTTAGTTTTGGGATGAAAAACACTACAGTGTCAGCCAGTTGTTTACAGCACATTCATAAGCAGTTATGTTGTTTATATTCATATTCACAGCTTGCCACTTTAAGAAAGTAGCTTTTTTGCACATTTTAAGGTTGTGACAGCTTCTGCTGAGGGAAATCAGGTGAAGACAGGAGCTCATGCATGAACTTTTCAGAGGGCCCACAAGTCCTAATTCTGAGCAGCAACCCTCCTTTACTGCAGTAACAGCCTCTACTCTTCTGGGAAGGCGTTAGAGTAGATGTTGAACATTGCTGTGAGGATTTGATTGAGCATTAGTGAGAGTCGGTACTGATGCTGGATGGTCAGTTCTGGATCACTCCAACTCATCCCAAAGGTACTGGATGGAGCTCCATCACTCCAGGGAACACAGTTCCACTGCTCCACAGCCCAGTGCACATTCTATTGACAGTACTAGATTCACTTATTAGAATGAGTTTCTGGTCATTTTCTGATACCTTTATATGACACTAAGTGCAAAATAAAGGAATTTTTGAGTACAGCGGTTTGCTTTTGTAGTTGTTCACTAACAAGTGTGCTGACACGGGAAGAAAGTGCAACATTTGCACAAGCACATTTTTTATATTTACATTTTATTGCTTTTAACTTGTAATTCTCCATATTAAAAAATATATTTTGATTCTTTTAAGAATGTAGACTGCATGACAAACCATCTATTATCCTTCTTAAACCCTTAACTTTCCAGTTTATTTCCTACAAAGGCTTATTATTCAGTGACTACAGGGACTTAACTGCAAACTAATGGAGCTATTCTTAGGATATAGAAGGGCTTAATTAAGTGATTAAGAGTTTCTAAAGCAAATTTGAGCACAAGGGTGAACCTCTCAGTCTTTGTCGTGGGGTCCTTTGTAAAAAGCATCCACAAATTTGGGCCCTAGAGTTGCGGAGTTGTTGCCAGATGCTCACCGTATCTTCTGGAGAAGAGGTGAGTGTCCTGCAGCACCGCTGACCAGTTTCCACAGCAGTGAGGTACATCACATCGGATTGTAGCGTATTGTATGATGAGTAAATGGTGATCTGAACACAGCCGTTCAGGTTTGTTTAACGTTTAATGAGCTCAAGAGATCATTTCTCTGCAGCTTTGATTAAGTCTGAATGCAAATAACATCTCTCTCATTTAGAGTTACATTTACACATTAACATTCCATTCATTGAATCATTCACTGGTTAAAAAAACTCGAAATACATAAATACTCATTATTAAAGGTTCACCTAAACTTCCTGACCGAAGTTCAGGGCCACACTGACTCTTTTTACATTTGAATTTTCTCACTGTTACTTTTCAAAGAAGTACGATGGAATACTTGCAAAGAAGTTGTTAATATAGAACAGTGCTCATCAGTCTGTTTGGAGATGCCAGACTATATGTTTAATTTTCTACAATTCAGGGCCTTCCAGCATTTTTGGGGGCCCTATGCAGGATATTTTTGGGACTCCCATCTTGCTGGCAGATATACTGTAAAATCATGTGCTAATAACAATGACTACCACAGGTTTTCTAACTTATACACATTTATAACTGGCTAATTTGTGTATTGCTGATGCATATTTGATGTTCTAATATGTGACAATCTCAGGCTTATTACATACAAAGGCTTATTTCAGTGTCTGAGTGACTACTATTTCAGAATTCAGTGACTACGGAGACTTCAATGCAAACTGGCTGAGCTATGCTTTGGTTATAGAAGTGTGTAATAACACTTTGGGCTGCCTGTGCATCCTGGCCATTTAAGGGGTTAAATTACAGAGAACCTTTACAGCATTCTTGATCCAGGAGTCGATGCAGTTTGCACTTTGAGCTTAGCTGAATCTGACCCTGGTGGCACTGGAGACCGCATTGCTTTTCTCTGGTATAAAAGCTTTACTATCTAGATATTTAGGTACGCGCACGAGGATCAATCATAGCCTTAGTATCTAAAACATGGTTAAAGAGAAGGTTGTTACCTACTGTAGTAAAACAAGTTAAGCACATCTGTGCTTGTTATGTTTTGGCAAGTTGAAGCTGCTTCCTTAGCTGGATTGGTTCCTAAAGCAATAAAACACGAGAAGGAGTGTGTTATTGTGAAAAAACATCAAGGCTGTGAAAACTGGGCCATGAATGTGGCATTTAATATGTTTTAATGTTAGCAGTTCCCTCCGCCAAATTATAGTTCATTAACAAGCAGCTTGTTGCTGCGTCAGATAACGAGCTCCGCCCACTCGCTGTACAGCCAGCAGTTCGTTCTCCAACTCCTTGTTTTGTTCCAGCCAGTCTGTAAAGCATCTTACAGCCCATTTAGTTTGGCGAATGGTATTGGGTTCAGTTCTGGCTGATTCCAGGTTGTTTAGCTGTTCTTCTGTCACAGCTGCCGACTGAAAAGCTGCTCAGTGGTGATGACAGTTTGGGAGTTTAGTGTCGTCTCATCTTCAGAGTCTGACCAAATCGGCTGTCGGTCAAATGTGATCTTAAAAGTATCCATTTTCTGTTTCTGCAAAGTAAGAAGTAAAAATGTTCAAATGGCTTGAGCGTCTCCTACAGCGTTTTTTGTCCAACTACAATCCAAAACAACTGGCAAAACAAATGACTTTTTTTCCTCCTCACTCAAGCATCTTAAGCCCTATTCGAGTGGGATTAATATTAGCTGGGAATGTGCTATAATTTGAGTGATCACCGATAAGGTCTGTGATTTCAATCCAGTATGAATCTGCCATGTCCATAGTTTTTACAAGTCTGCTGAATAACAGCTCCATACCGCCTATAATTCGCCGAAGTCAGAGCTCCTCAGTATTAGTAGTCCTGCTCCAATCGAGGTCTTAGTGATGTAACAAAACCAGATAAAGAAAACGGATGAAGCTGAAGTGGCTTCTTATTTGTATTTGCCACCTTCTTGTTCAAATTTCTTGCGCCACCTTCAACAGTAAGTGGTGGAAGTTTAAGAAAATTTGTGGTGGAACAAGAAAATTTGAGCAAGAAGCTGGCAAATAAGAAGCTGACTTCAGCTTCAAAGAAAACGGTGACTCACTTTGCATTCCTTTTTGACCCCCAGACAAGGCTATTAGCTAAAATGGAGCTCGATTTGACCGCTAATCCTCAAGTTCATGGCAAGATATGAAATCCAAAAACATTTTTGTTGATGGCTGAATTACAAGGAGAGGAAAACTGAAATATCTCGAAAGCACCTTTCACAGGGCAGTGCATCGTCTGTGTTGTTGGGTGTCATTTGGTAAGTTAAATGAACCCTCTTTACTAGCCTAATGCTAGTCTACATATCGTATAGAAGCACAGTATGTTGTTATTGCTCAGAAGTGTGGCGCCTGACACATAATGCTGAGACAAACATCCACACAATGATGCTTTGATCAGACTATTTGCGGTAATTTGGGGAAATTACAGAGATCCTTTATGGATGTGTGTATGAATGAGTGAAATCACACATATATCACCTTTAGAATTGGGCTTTAGACAACATAATGGTACAGTAATAACCCAAATGTTGCTCGCGGCTGTAGGGCCTTAAGCAGCTGCTTATGTCGCTTATTATGTAGATCAGACACTGGTTCAACTTGTCCAGTTCATGTACAACTTGTTCTCAATTTTTGCTCGATTGAAAAGTCCAGCTGTATCAGACTTTTCAGTCACATCTGTGCAAAGCTTACATCCCTGTTATAGGCTAATTAACTAAAATTAAAAATTAAAAACTAAATTAAAAATTTGAAACATAATCTTTCTAAATTTAATTTCATAAAATGATAACACAAATCACTTCATGTTAAAAATGATCTCCTGGAAACTGCCTATGTTTTTTTTCTCTGCAGCCTGTGGCTTTCTGGGATGTGTCTGTGTTGTGTGCATGTGACCACTAGGGGGCGCCTGACCAGAGAGATTCTGAGCTGAGCCAGACACACAGAACCGAAAGAATCGTAGAACGAGATAAAGAGCCAAACCCAAGAATGTTAACTTTTTCATTGAATTTACACTGAGAGGTGTTGGAGCTTCACAATGAGTCCTAAACTTAAATCCTGCCTTTGATATATATTTAACATATTACTAGCCAGTTAGCATGTTAGTTGTCTACTGACCTGATCAGCCTATGTGACTGAGGGCAGAATATAGTCCAGTTATTACAAACAATATAACAGAACCGAAATTACTGAGGCCTGTGGTAACTACTAGCAGCATTGGTAATTGGTAATTCTTGGGTTTAATGAATGTAAATACAGCTAATAGAAGCACAATGTCCATTTATGGAACTTTATTAACTTCCTTTAGACCTTATAACCCTCTTATGCACTATTACAGTGGTGTAGTATAGACACAATGCAGTTTGACATCATTACATTAGCTCAATAATAACTAACTACACTGCAAATATGCCATTTTTAGCAGTCTTAAATGGGTTGACGTGCTGTGCACTACTTTCTCTCTGTGTTTATCTATTTGATCCTACATGCTTAATGCTGGCACTAATATGCCACCTGCCTGGCACCAGTTACCACAACAACCAGGACGTGTCTGATCACCAGATCACTTAAAATCCCCCACAAACAGACAAATGCACACTTTTATTTTTAAAGCGAAATGCACCTGTACAGCACTGTGCTGACCTTATCACATTGCTGCTATGGCTTTGTGGGAAAAAAAATCATAAAACTACTAATTTAGCCAATCCCACCATTCTCTTTTAATGGGGCTTTATTTAATGTTTGTATTGATCAGTGGAGTGGAATGGAAGTCCCATGTCCAGGACAGTGCTTAAGTAATGATGTCATGTGATCAGATTACCCAGCGTCCTTCAACGTGGGCACAGAAAGAGTAAGATGACCGTGCAGAGGAAAACCCGGCTCATTGCCACAGCTACCGTGATCAGAGCGCCTTGGTGACCACCTGCTTTTGGCCAGCATCCAGCCCAAGCCAACCTGACCCTTTTCCTCCAACACTGCTTCCTACAAACTCAGTCTTACTTCATATTCCAAACTTCTAACCCTGACCCTTAAAAGATTTCTCCACATGTGTGCATAATTAACTCATGAAGATGTTAACGGACTCATCCAGAGTGGTTTGGTGTGAAACGCTCTGTTCTAGATAAACTTACCGAGTCAGAACTGTTCACAGTGGTGCTGATAGGAACCAAATGTCCACCTCTGAAAGCTCCCTCACAGAAAGTTACTACATGAAATGGTTATGAATTCACTGCCTGATGACTGAGACACTGTTTTATGATAGTTTTGAGAGAATTTTGACCTACAATGCAGGGAATTATTTACAAAATAGACCCCAAATATCATTCATTACCATCATCAACATCATAGAAGACTCGTGTAGGTTCACTGGTGGTTCTGGATAGTAAATAAAATGTCTATATTTGTGTTGTAGTCATGGCAACCCCTGGTTCCTATCACCACCACTGTAAAGACATCTGAACCATTTCACACCAGACCACTCTGAATCACTCCGTTTATCTCAACTGTTGCATTACGGGGGGATTTTTAGAAATTTTGGAAATTTACTTACTTACTATTACCCTAAATCCTAATTTATAAGAATAAGTTCTGGCAGGAAAACTCTAATGCTTTAATGAATGCTAATGCTCATTTATTTATTGGTCCTGACCAATCACGGGCCTACATCTGTCTTTAAAGTGACTCGACTTTAGTACCTATTCTGTTGCTTTCAGGTGCCCACGGTTTGACACTCCCCTTCTCCCCACCACCACCAGTTGAGTCCCTGGTTGTCCGGGGGTAGGTTCTGCCCCTGCTGTCTCTATCCGACAGGATCAGCGAGGGTCTTGACGTTCCAAGCCCTGAACCGAGGAAAAGGCCTACACCAAAGACTCTTTCATTTCTACTGAATTGTTCTCTTTCAACTTGTAAAATTCCACTGAGGATATAAAAACTGTCCTCCTTCACTCCTGCCTCCTAGAGTCTTTGTGGCAGAACTAACAGGAAACAGCAAGACATAAATCTCTGAGGTCCTGTGTCATTTTCCAATTAGCAACATGCCCAAATAAGGAACTCGGGGTCAGAGCAGTTTATCTCTATGGGAAGAACGAGTGGCATATTTGAAAAGTGCTTCTAACTAAAAGTTTTGAACCTCTCTTTATCCCTTACAGCTAAACAGGCTGTTTATGTTACTGTGACTTCAACTAAGAATTAATATTTGAGGTGTTTCATGCAAGCAGCTCCATTAAGAGAGCCTGTTATCAGTAACCAGAGATGTTGTGCACTTAAATTCGTCACATGGTTGCATATGGTAGGTGTGGATTTCACCTGTACCAACAATGTGTAAAGACATGCTTCTCACTCTGGTAGTTTTGTATGTCGCTCTTACATTCGCTAGAGTCCAGTAAGGAAACAGTTGGACAGCTAAATTAGTCACTGTTAAATTAGTCTGTGGAAGGTTCTGTAGTATCAGCTCTTAATGGCTGCTGCGGTTCTTATTAAGAGTTTTTGAAAAAAGCCATATTAAAGCCCTAAGCGGCACATATCTGAGCCTGTCTGAACCCATTAACAGGTTGATGCACATTAAACCCTGTTATATAAGCCATGAGAGGGGAAAGTAAAGAGTGCTGATATTCAGCAGAGTGCCGTGTGTGTATGTGTGTCTGAAGGTGAAGGTTTTCGGGTCTTTTGGAGCGTGCTCTATTGAAAAGGTGGGATGAGTTCTTTCATGTCAAACGACCAATTAATGGAGCTGAAGAGGCTCTTCAGCTGTCCCTGTTTACGCTCCGACTGAAAACAGCCCCCAACAGACAGACACGCACACATACAGATGGGCTGAAAAGACCGATTCACTCATCAGCATCAGCCTCTCTCATGCACCTGCTCCCACACACATGCACGGACACACACGACCTCGGACCTACGCTGTCGCAGTCGGAACAAAACCTTGATTTTTTAATTATTATTATTTTTGCGCATAGTTTGAAAATGCTAGCTGCTGTTTACACTGTGGCAAACTTTCATGACGTACGGACAAACAGAAACGGTCAAAAATGACATTGAATAAAATCTTGTTACAATAAACTACATTGAAAGCTAGGATTTCTTTACCATTTTCAATAAAATGTATGGTTTAAATTATTTGCACATCACTGCATTCTGTTTTTATTTAAATTTTCTCAGCATCCCAATTTTTTTGCAAATAAGGTTGTACAATCCAAAACAAATGGCACAATAAATGGCATTTTGACTTGTCACTCAAGCATCTTAGACAACACATTAAAAACCCAGATGTTGTTAGGGGGTCCCTTGACAGCTGTGTGGCCTTAAGCTGCTGCTTATGTCGTTTATTAGGTAGAGCCGGCACTGGTCCAATTCGCCCAATTTGTGAACAACTTGTTCTCAATTAGTGGTCGATTGAAAGGTCCAGCTGTATCAAACTTTTCTCTAGCATCGTGCTCATATCCATGATATAGACTAATTAACTCTAATAAAATTTGAATCATAATGTTTCAAATTTAACCTCATAAAATTTTAGCACAAAAAAAGACCACTAGGGGGCAGCCAGCTAGAGAGATTCTGAATCGAGTCAGACTCACAGAGATGAAAGAATCGTAAACAAGATTTAAACACACAAGCAGCTGTTTACAGTGTGGCAAACGTTTCATGACAAATGGACCAACAGAAACCGTCCAAAACGACGTTGAATAAAATCTTGTTACAACGACCTACACTGAAGTTAGGATTTTTTTTACTCTTCTGTAAAGTGACAACGTGCTGCTGACTGCTGACATTTCTCCACTGGGCAGTACAGCACGGAATCCATATCCGCTCAAGTACCTGCGTCCATTTCAACTTCGCATGACAAATCTGTGAAAGTAGACAGAATTCACTTTAACTTGTGTGGTCGCATGATTTCTTGCACAAATCGGGTGTTAACAGTAAACACAAACAGCAGCAACATTGAAGGAGCCTCAAGTTCTGATTTACCTTAACTGCATTTGGTTTTGCATGAGAGTCACTGACCAATCAGTGGGTCGCACCATTGCTAGGTTCACCCATACGTTGCAGGTTTGTACACTTGGTACCCCAACGAGGTTTAGTACAGTCACTCAGGTGCAACGGAAATGACCACAAAATGTGTGATCATTGATTAAGGATGCAGTGGTGCAGTGGGCCCATGGTTTGGTATGTACCACGGTTTTTGAGCCACAGTAACAGTAAAGTTTGTGTATCTATATTTAAAGAAAAAAAAACAGCTCTCTTTAAATGATGACCTCTGCCTATAGACAAGAAAACCTTCTATTCAGAAAAATGGCAGCATGACTAACTAGGCCTGGTTTCTGTCTCTACTGTGTGAAATTAAGGGGAGAACAAAGTGCTTCTTAGCTTTGACCACCTGTAGGTGCTTCGCCTTCTCTATTTTAAATAGTTAACGAGAGCTCGATGGGGTTTCTGTGTCAATACATTTTCAGTTTCTCGCTGTGATGTTAGAGTTTACTACTGAAATGTGTGCAGGAGGGGACATAGTAAAGGCCACCACCCACTGGACACGCTGAGTCATGTAGTGTCATGTAGCATCATGCGCTGGCAAGGAAAGCCAGTAATGACCAGGTTCAAGTTTATTTTTACACTCTATTCATATAAATTGAATGGAATAAAGATTTCAGCATCACTTATCATGCTTGTTTACTACTGTTTACTACCTTTTCACAAACTAACTGTTTCTGAGCTGAAAGATACGAGCTGAAAAAGGCTTGGCTAGTAATGTTAGCTGAGGTAACCATTAGCTGTTTACACGACTTGTCGTGTGGATCTCCAATAAAATCTAAAGTTTGGGCTCCTGAGTGGCGCAACCGTCTAAGCATTAGCCCCATCATCAGGAGATCATGAGTCCAGTCCCTGGTGATGCTACAGCTGTCTGTGGCCAGAAGTCCAAGAGAGCACAATGGCTCTTCCTCTCCCCCCATCACTTAGCGCGATGCTAGACAGGGCAGGCGTCTGTTAGCTGACATAACTGATCTGGCTTTTGGTGCTTTTCTCCAATCGCGTTTAGCTTTCCAATGATGTTGCATTAGTGGCAATTCGAAAATATGCAGTGGGGGTTCACAGGTCTCAGAGGAAGCCTGTGCTAGCTTTTTCCCTCCTAGTGCTGGTGTGACTGGGGGAGTCCTAACTAGTGGGTGGAATTGGACATGACTAAACTGAGAAGAAAATTGGGAAAAATGTAGAATTTTTGGACACTGCATGACGTGACGCGACGCATCTGGTGTGTGGTGGCCGTAACTCTCTGTCTCGCTAGTGCTTACCACTGTCATGTTCCAGCTCACATTTGCATACAAAGCACTGACAGGCTCCAGGGAAATTCTGATAGGCTCCAGAGATGTTCTGTGGATCTGACTGTTCAGCACGCGTGTCTGCAGCACAATGAGTTTTGGAAATTATAGGACAATAACAGGCATATTCTAATACCATGGTTAATGTGTGCGTATTGAACCGTAGTGGCCTTACCGAACAGTCCGATAACATATCGTGTACCGTTGCATCCCTATCCGTGACTGTACCACACTGCCTGGAGGACAAATGGTGAAAAACAGAGCCCACCTAAGATCGTAACACTGGGGAGGTTGATCAGGACCTTCTGTTGGAGGGTTTTCAGCCATGAGAAATAAATCACAAAAGATGTTAAAAAGCTTTTGGAAGTATTCACAAATGATAACAAGAATGATCCAGTCTGACCAAAACAGTTCCATCCTAAATATGCTTTTAAACAGGTCTATCACAGCAAGAGAACCAACCCTCTTCTACAGTGATACAGAGACCATATTAACAGTAGTTAGATAATCCAACCAGCTCAATTGTTTCTACTGGGTTCGACTATTTGTACTATTTTGGGAACAACCAAGTACTTTGGAATGGGGAGTTGGCAAAAAAAAAAAAAATATTTTAATCACTATTTATTATATCAGTATAAGAAATGTTTATTTAGAATAGAATTTATTACTACAGAAAAAAAAACTATTTTTGTCATGTTTTATTACAAAGTAATTATTATCAAAATTCATTTTTGGGGGGTTACATGGTTAGAATCCATCCATTCATTCATCCATCCATATGAATATATGCCTCTCTATTCCTATATTTTGCATTCAAGTATTCAAGTACATCAACACATTTCCATATACAGTGTAAAATATGCTGCACACAGTAAAACACATACTGATACAGGCTGCAGTTACTGGCAGGAACTCAGAGCCGAACATACAGGCTTATCTCCTGGCACAAAACCAGACACTCCACCATTAATTATGTCCTGACTTTCACTCTCTCTCTCTCTTTCAGGTGCAGCGCTGAAGGCCAAAGAAAAGAAAAACGCTTTTTCTCTTTTCTTTTTAATTTTGCGCTCTGAAAAGGGCCCAGCTGTGCTCTGTCTCTCCGCCTTGCACTGAGAGGATCTGTCTGTTCTCTCCTACCTCCTAAAAGAAAGATCTCGCATGTTTCGTGTACGGACCCATTTCGGGATTTCTGATGTTCTGATGTGTTTTTATGGACTGGCCTCAAGACCACACACACGCACACACACACACACACACACACACACACACACACACACACACACACACACACACAGACACAGACAGTGCTTAAAAGGACATTCTTCACTTCTTCTTCTGCAGATCCCAAAAACAAATGCCCCATTACCATTTACTATCATTCTTACTCATGATGCTTGTGTTATGAAGAGTTGTCCATTCTTACGGTGTAGTTTAGCTAACGTCCAGTGTTACAGTGTAGTTTAGCTAATGTTGTGATACAGTGTAGTGTACCTAATGACCAGTGTTACAGTGTAGTTCAGTTAAAACTCAGTGTTACATTGTAGTTTAGCTAACATCTGGTTACAGTACAGTTTAGTTAGGGTCCAATGTTACGGACTTGTTTAGTTAATCTGCAGTGTTACCAACATCCAGTGCTACAGTGTAGTTTAGCTAAGATCAAGTGTTATAGTGTAATTTAACTCATTTCCAGTGTTACAGTGTGGTTTAGCTAAGATCCAGTGTTACAGTGTTGTTTAGCTAAGATCCAGTGTTATAGTGTAAATTAACTCAATTCCAGTGTTACAGTGTGGTTAAGCTAAAACTCTGTGTCTCTCACTCTCTCAAGTGTTAAAGAGTAGTGTAGTTAAAGTGCAGAGCTACAGTGTAGCTTAATTAAAATACAGTGTTACAGTGTAGTTTAGCTAAGATCTAGTGTTTTAGTGTAATTTAACTAATGTCCAGTGTTACAATGTGGTTTAGCTAACATGCACTGTTACAGAGTAGTTTAGTTAAAGCACGGTGTTACAGTGTAGTTTAGCTAACTTCCAGTTAGTGTAGTTTAGCTAGGCATGAGTGTTAAAGAGTAGTGTAGTTAAAGTGCAGAGCTATGGTGTAGCTTAGTTAAAATACAGTGTTACAGTGTAGTTTAGCTAACTTTCGTTGTTACAGTGTAGTTTAGCTAACTTTCAGTGCTACAGTGTTGTTTAGTTAATGCACAGTTTTACAATGTAGTTTAGCTAGCATCCAGTGTATTTAGGGTCCAGTGTTATAGTGTAGCTTAGTTAAAGTACAGTGATACAGTGTCATTAAACTAACACCCAGTGTTATGGTGTAATTTAGCTAAGATCCAGTGTTATAGTGTAGTTTAACTAATTTCCAGTGTTACAGTGTAGTTTAGCTAATGTCCAGTGTTACAGTGTACTTTAGCTAATGTCTAGTGTTACAGTGTAGTTAACCTAATGGCCATTGTTACTGTGCAGTTTAGCTAACATTGAGTGTTACAGTCTAGTTTAACTAAAGTTGCTACAAGGCTGCAGGATGCAGTGTGTGCAGGATGCAGGATGCAGTGTGTGTGCAGGATGCAGGATGCAGTGTGTGTGCAGGATGCAGGATGCTGTGTGTGTGCAGGATGCAGGATGCTGTGTGTGTGCTGCGGTGCAAATGTCTAATTTAAAGCAAATAAAAACAACAGTTAAAACAGGTTTAAATAATAATAATAATCATTTATTTGTAACAATACTTTTCAACACATTCATAACAAAACTGGCTCACATACACATAGTACACAGATACAAACAGAGAACCTGACCAATCACACTTCACTTACAAGGAAACCAATCAGAACAGAGAGTCAGTGTTACCACAGAGGGGCGTGGCCTGAGCATTTCAGCATGAGAAGATACAGCACAGATATGAGCAATATATTCACTCTCTCGCTCTCTTATACACATACATACACTCGCACGCCCTCAAACCCTTTAAAATAGTATTTTACAGTATAGTTTGATATATTTATATGCAGTTCTGTGCCTCTCTTGGTTAAGACTGGGCTTTCACAGGATCAACAGTGTTAAGGCAGAGATTCACATTCTAGAAACGCCCTAATAATCCACACACACATACTCATACAGTGCTGTGCAAAAGTTAGAGACCCCCTTCATTTATTTCATTTGCAGACGAAAACAGCTATTAAGCAAAATTTATTAATTTTTTAGCGTCAGGAAAAAATCTCAGAACATATTTAACAGAAAATGACACAGAAGGCTCAACAACTTGATCCGATATCAGCTGTGTGAGTGTTGAGTGTGTCACCCCACTGCTGCGCTCCCTTCACTGGCTTCCTGTAGCTGCACGCATCAGATTTAAAACCCTTATGTTTGCCTACAAAGCCAAAAATGGACCAGCCCCTCCCTACTTGATGGCAATGGTGAAATCTCGAACTGTACCACGAGCCCTTCGAGCACAGCTCGGCTTGACCCACCATCCTTCAAGGCGCGCGGAAGGCAAGCATCAAGACTTTTCTCTGTGCTGGCACCCAGGTGGTGGAATGAACTCCCACTGGCTGTCCGAACAGCAGAGTCTCTCGCTGTCTTCAAACGCAGACTGAAGACACACCTGTTTATTCAGCACTTAAATGAGCACTAAATTAAGTATTGTTTGTAAAGTATTGTACTGCACTTATGTATTGTATTGTATTGTATTGTATTGTATTGCACTGTTCTGTGTTTAACTCTGTCCCTTTTTCTCTAGGTGTCAATAATGACTTTCTGATTCTAGCAGTATCTGAGCTCAGGACTGGCTTTCTCTCTAACCTATTGGTAACTAGCAAAGATACTTTCTCTGGACAGACAAAGCACTTTTTGTAAGTCCCTCTGAATAAGAGCGTCTGCTAAATGCTGTAAATGTAAATGTAAATGTAACTGTCACTCTTTCCCTTTATTCCAGCTTCCATTCTCTTCAGGAGACTCACTTTCAGTTCCTCAAAGAATCTGCAGACACACCTCCAAAGTTCAGTGGTGTTGAGGTCTGGACTCTGGGGTGGTCAGTCCATTGTTCAGCTTCTTTGTTTGATGTCCGTCTCCTTTTCTCAGTGAGGTTCTTCTTGATCAGCTACACATCCTTTCAGACCCACAGCGCTGAGTCGTCTTCTCACAGTGGAAGGATGGACAGAAACACCTGTGGATGTTTTCAGATCTGAAGCAGCTTGATTTTCTCCTCTCTCTCAAAGACGAAATCTTTAAGTGCTGTTTATCTGATAGTTTTGGTGTTTACCAGCTCTTCCAGGTGGTTGTTAGGAGCCCCATTTTCTCTGGAGCAGTTTTTGAATATCAGTTTTTTCATGTTGACTTTCTCCTTCATTATGTAAGTAAATTATCTTATATCTAACCTCCTCACAAACATCTCCTGAAAAATCAGTGACTTGTACTTAGTGGATGTTTTGACTAGTAATTAAATGAATGAGGTGGGTCTCTGACTTTTGTACAGTGCAGTATGTGAAAACTGAAGAAGAGGAACAGAGAAAATTACCGTAGCATTACAGAAATCTGTTGCGGTCTGGCGTGCGGTGTTTGTACATGTGACTGTTGTATTCAGTGTCTTTATGGTGAACGTATGACGTTGTAATGACAGAACAACAGATATTCTCTCTCTCTGATTTAAAATGGCTGCTCTGTATATTCGCTGTCTGTATTGAGGAGCTCAGATAAAGAATCTGTTGTCAAAAAAGTATTTTCTGACTGTTGGACTGATGGTTCTTTAAGGGTTCCTTAGTGAAGAAAATGGTTCTATTTAGAACTACGAATGCTCAAAGAACCCTTTACATGATTTAAGGGTTCTTTGCATCATGAAAGCATTCCTTAGACTTATGGAGAATGTGCTACAGATGGTTCTATATAGCACCAAAAAGGGTTCCACTATTTTTACAAGCTAAAGAACACTTTTTTATAACTATATAGAACCCTTTTTGCTAAGGGTGTTTCCTGTAGAGTTTAGTTCCATGCCTCTAACAATCCACCTGGAGATTTACAGTCTTAAAAAAGATGGTTCTTTAAGGGTTCTTTAGTGAAGAAAATAGTTCCATATAGAACCACGAATGCTCAAAGAACCTTTACATGATTTAAGGGTTCTTTGCATCATGAAAGCGTTCCTCAGATTGATGGAGAATGTGCTGCAGCTGGTTCTATATAGCACCAAAAGGGTTCCACTATTGTTACAAGCTAAAGAACCCTTTTTGGTACTATAAAGAACCCTTTTTGCTAAGAGTGTTTCCTGCAGAGTTTAGTTCCATGCCTCTAACAATCCACCTGGAGATTTACACTCTTAAAAAAGATGCTTCTTCAAGGGTTCCTAAGTGAAGAAAATGGTTCTATATAAAACCATGAACACTCAAAGAACCCTTTACATGATTTAAGGGTTCTTTGCATCGTGAAAGCATTCCTTAGATTTATGGAGAATGTGCTACAGATGGTTCTATATAGCACCAAAAAGGGTTCCACTATTGTTACAAGCTAAAGAACCCTTTTTGGTACTATAAAGAACCCTTTTTGCTAAGGGTGTTTCCTGTAGAATTTAGTTCCAAACTGCCTCTAACCTGCTCATCCAACACTAAAACATCTGATCCAGCCAATCAGGACCTTCTGAAGAAGTTAAAGATCTGGAGCTGGAGGGTCGGATGGTGGTTGGAACTAGACTCCAAATGAAGGTGGATCTCCAGGAGCTGGTGACCGCTGCTCTACATTATTTCTGGTTCTGAGCAGGATTTAGTCTTCATTTTTTTGTGGGCGAGAGAGAGAGAGAGAGAGGTTTTTACTGCAATGAGAGAATGAAGGCACATTAAAACTAATGCTGCTTTATCTGAAACCCAAACCGCAATCATTCAAGAATCAGGAGTGTCACAGTGGTGAGTTTTCGCTCTTCAGCAGGTTTGCAGTGTCTCTTTACTTCCACCCCCCCCGACCCCTGCATGCACTAATGCACTAATGCCAGGCGAGGGGGGATGACAAGATCTATGTGTGCATAAACCTCAGATCTCCAAAATAATAACTTTACAGGAGAAGGACCAAAAAAATGTTTAGCTTTTAAAGCTTTTAAAGCTTTTTTTTAGCTTTTGAAGTCATTTTGCACTGTTTCTGTTGGTCCATTTGCCTTGACATCTTGCCACAGTGCAAACGGCAGCTGGTGTTTTCGAAATAAAAACAAACAAAGTGGAGATACGAGGTTCTGTTCCGACAGTGACAATATGTTTGCACATGTAAGTAAGAGCTGACGTTCTGTTCCTAAGAATCCTTTTAAGTGGGATTTGCACAGTTTAAAACATGGATAAAACACGAGGAGCACTGCACAGCCTTTGTTTTGTTGGGGAGGATCACACTGCATCTTTTGTGCACTGCCTCTGGCTGGGTGTCTACCTGTAACTGTCAATCAGCTGGGCTGGCTAGCTCTTGTTTCCTCACCCACTCATCACCTAAGCTGATTATCCTCCTGGGTCGCGGGGAGGTGCTGGAGCCTATCCCAGTGTTCACTGGGTAGACGGCAGGAAATTCCTTGGACAGGCTGCCAGACTCTCACAGGGCAGACACACACACACATTTTTACACATACACACACACACCTAGGGGCAATTCAGTATCTTCAATTGACTGCATGTCTTTGGACTGTGGGAGGAAACCCATGCAGACATGGGGAGAACATGCAGAAAGGACCCTGGTTGCCCGGCCGGGGAATCGAACCCAGGCCCTTCTTGCTGTGCTACTGTGCCGCCCCAGCTATTGTTTAACTAAACTGAAAAAAACAGAAATAAATAAACTACCAATCCTCCTCCATTACAACTGTAACTGAAGGCTGGCCTTACCTTTAATCTGATTGATCAGCTTAGAAAAAAATGCTCAAAACGTAGACTCCAGGCGCCTGGAGCACTCAGCACAAAAGGCAGCTCACAAAAACCGCAAGCTAAATGTTCTTTCCTGTAGAAAACAACTGGAAATAACAACATCTGTCTGCAAAAAAACGGTGTGTATGGTATGTTCCAGTTTTTTTTCTATGCAAAACCTTCAAGTCAACAGATTTTGAAACAATGACTTGGCCATAAATCAAGTTTATCCATTTACTCCACATATAGTCGATCAGCCAAAACATATTTGGTGTCTGAAGTTTGCTTCTTTAGTTTTAGCACAGTAGCTACGAGGCTAAGCTAGCTAACAAGTAATGGAAGTTTATGGCTACTAGCCTTTAGCACATGCCCAAATCAACACTTACATCACAACAAGTCTTGTTGTTCAGTCATTTCTAATAGACTTTATTGAGTTGTTCTCTGGCGCTGTATGATACGCTGTTATCTATAAATATGGGCTACTGTACAGATACAATTCAGGATCCGGGATGCTGCTACAGTTTTTAGCTATGGTAATGTACTTTCAGTCATATTTCAGATTGGTCAGCTAGTCATACTGCATCAGAAACCAAACAGAGTCTATGATTTAGGCACGTAGGTTGTGCAATGCTTGTTGGTGGCTATAAGCTTCCATTACTTGTTAGCTACATTATTCTTACAGCACATGAATTTCACATGTGATTTTTAGACACCATCATGTTATTTTTAACACGTTTGTGTTAAAAATGTGTGATCAAATGTAAAAAGTGTGATCATGTGAAAATCGTGATCACATGTGGAAAACTGTTATCATGTGGAAAACATGTTATCATGTGTGAAAACCCTTGTGATAATGTGAAAATGTGCTCATGTTAAAAATGTGATCACATGTTAAAAACGCGATGATGACATGATTACATAAAAACAATCACGTGGAAAAAACATGATCACATGAAAAAATGCATGATCGCTTCAGAATATCGTGTGATCATGTGGAAAACCATGTTATCATATGTGAAAACCCATGTGATCATGTGAAAATATGCTCACATGAAAAATGTGATCACATGATAAAACAAAATTATGTGAAACAAAACATGATTACATGTGAAAACATGATTTTTAAAAAAAAAAATCACATTTGAAAAGCATGATCATGTGAAAAATGCGATCATGTGAAAAAATGTATGATCACTTCAGAAAAATCTGATCATGTGAAGAATGCGATCATGTGAAAAATGATGTGAAAAATGTGTGATCACGTGCTATTTCGGGTTGTGATGACATGCGATCATACATCAAGTTACATGTGTTTGCTGGTGATCATGTGCTTTTTAGACACTTCATAGATGGAATAAATGTGACTGTTCTGTAAAGGTAGCCTTGTAGCTCCAGTGGATAACTAAAGAAGTGACACTCATTCTGGTTAATTGTCCAGATTTTGGGTCAACAGGAAATCTCTGTAAACTCGTTCCTTCTCCTACAAAGTTATTCTGTAGTTTCTTATGACGGCGATGGTGTCTGTGTGTACAGATGAGGTGGTCAGTCGTGGGTTCTCTCGGCGCGAGTGCGGTAAAGCGGCGGTGCGCGTTGGCGGTCAGACGCAGGCTCTCTTGGCGTGCAGCATCTCTATGAGCAGGTTGTTGCAGGGTACCTCTCCGCTCAGGTGTTTGTAGCACAGGTAATCCTCGGCCTGCACGCTCAGGGCTCTCAGCTCTGGGCAGGCGCAGCAGCAGCTGACTGAAACGCTCCACGTGCTGAGGGTAAACGCACAACGTGTACTCCAGCAGCGCCCCGCTTACCTGCTCGTACACGCTCTCCACATACACCTGGTTCTCCAGCAGCTTCACATCTACACAGAACCACACATACAAGAACATCAGGGACTGTCAAAGTCAGCCAAGAATCTAATTTACACATTGTTCCTCATGTTTTTATCTGGACAAACATGCAGATAAAAAATTACTGTGGCTGCTATTTTTAGCTATGCTGCTGTAATTTAGCCCATGTTTCTAGATACAGTGATTCTTACAGTGTCAGAAACCACATAATCAAGTCTGTTAGAGATACTGAACATACTGAGATACTGGGGTGTTCAGGCAGTGTATTTTTCATAGATGCTTCTCTTAATTGTTGTCCATGGAGCACCGCTCACCACCACTGAGAAGCTCTCCATGTTTATAAAACGCAAGTTGAGGTTGGAAAAAAAACAACTTTTCTGCTGACCGCCTACGAAAGAGCACCATGTCATGTATAGCTGACAAGTCAATATTAAGGATGCCCTCTCCCTAGTCACTCATCCAACTCTCACACTGTTATCTATTAACATGGACTGAATTATTAGCATAGCTAAATTCATCAGCAGGCATTGTTTGGCTGCTTTCGAAGCTCTTCAGCACTCGACACAAAGATTACCACTTTCTTTATTGTCGTAATCATATATGTTAATTTCCAAATGTTTATCAATCATCGTCTTTTGCGTTCTATGTGTCAGTCGACTGCTTCTTCTTGCGCATGAGACACAAATTGCGTTTAAAAATGCACCATATGAACACCCCTTTTAGACATACATTACATACAAGTTATTCAATTTTTTACATAAGGAAAAAAAGCAGAAAACACATTGACACTGATTTGGAACTTACAGTACGTAACCTGGCCTCACAGTTTTCAAATAATGAAACAGAATAGAACCATTCGTGTCCATTGGAAACTATAGCATGGCCAGCAGAGGGCGCTGGGGAGTCTAGAGGAAGGGAAATTTCCAACATGTGTTTTCATGCATGCCAAATTATCTTTTGTAATTATCGGCCATAATTTCAATATTGGACCAGCAGTTATGATAACGGTAACTCTTTACTAGCCATGTTTACATGCAGCCTGATAATAAGTTTGATTAGTCCCACAATGGGGAAATTTCACCTCCACATTTTAACTATCTGTGCAGTGAAACACCACATACACACTAGTGAATGCACACAGCCCTATCCACAGGGCCTGGGGAGCCGTTGGGTGTTAAGTGCCTTATTCAAGGACATTTCAGTCATGTACTGTCAGGTCAGGGGATCAAACCAGCAACCTTCCGGTCATAAGGCTGGTTCCTTAACCTCCAGCCCATGACTGCCCCTACCCTGTCCCAACCTGACTAACAGATCAATAGGAATAGACCTTCAGAATATAGTTTCTATCCCATTGAATGAGGTGGGTAATCCTGTAAATAATCCTTTAAATGGAATAATAATGTCTGTGTAAACACCTGTATCTGATTACATTCCCAGTCATTCTGATCATGTGCGTCTCGTCATAGTGAAAGTGTATAACATTCAACATGGCGGAGCAGAAACTGGTCTGCAGAGGAGACGAAGTTTATCCTCTGATCTTTAAAAGACGGCGGTGAGACGGACGTCCAGCTTATGTGTCTCAGAACACGACGTCTTCCTCTCAGCCTTCTTTAATAAGGACGTTTTCCTGAGTCTGACAACATTTTAAAGCAGTTAAAAACACAAGCACTGCTCACTGCTGCTCATCTCACTCTGACTGGACTCACATGATGCCGGTTGTCATGGTAACGTCAACACTAATTGGTTCTCAACACATGCGTGTAATTTTGTATCTGATTACTTGTAGTGAGCATGTAAACTAAGACTTTCATCAGATTGTTGAGTAGAGTGAGAATATAAACATCTCAGTCTTAATCTATAATCTGAATTTATTCAATCAGAATGGAGAAAATCTTTGCGTGTAAACACAGTCAGCACAGTCTTCATGAGTTTTCATTATACATGATAATTGATATAAACATACATAAACATTTATAAATGGTAGGGGTCATCTGTCTTTTAGCTTTAATGTCTAGTGATATAACACTTCTATCAAGTGACACTGATGTTTTCTGGGTTGTCATTGAGTAAAAATGACTGCATGTTATGATATAATACTGATGATATAACAGCTTAAATCTTATAAATGGTAAAGTCTCTTTATCGAAGACCACCGAAAATGTTCACTCCTGTTCACCCAGCCTGAAACTGTGTAATAATATCAGAATCTGTGGCAGCTCTACCTAATAAGTGACATAAGCAGCTGTTAGGATTTGTGAATATAAGTGTTTGGATTAAATTAAGACTCATCCTCACACGATAATTCAGCAAGTCATTTCTATATTAAACAGAATTAGACTGAAAATAAATAAAAGCAAGAGATTTCAGCCATTAGACAGCTTAGAGACAAACAGGACACCTCAATAAGTTGCTAAATTGATTATTCAAAATGACAGCTGGAGGCCTCAGAAAGAAAATTATTCTCTCCGCTTTTATTTTTAAACAGTGTAGTTCTGGAGGTTGCCTAGTACGATGGTGTTTAGGGCCACTGTTAAAAAAAGTAAATAATAACAGACTTATCTAAAAGTCATAGTATTTGGAGAATAAAGTGTAACTTTTTTAATAAAATCGCAATATTTTAAGGAAAAAGTCACAACGTTTACAGAATAAAGTCATATTTTTTGGAATAAAGTCATAATATTTTGATTATACAGTTGTAAATTTACAAGAATAAACTAGTAATGTTTTGAGGATAAAGTGGGCTAACTGTAGGGGGCTGCCATAACGTGTTGGGGTCTCAGTTGCTGTCCTAACACCAGAGTTCCACACACTACTGTCTCCTTGTGGATCAATCATTTTGATTATCATTCATTCAACTTCATGCCCTCTTTGAATGGGGGGAGATGGAGCCCCGATAGCCGTGTAGACGACCCTGCCTGCAATTCTCCTTCAACAACACAGACAGACAGTTTCCTCCGAGTCCGTCTGGCTCTTTATTCTAGATAAACACAGTTTCCTGCTCAGCCGTTTCAGCCGTTTCTTATACTAATAATAGGCTGGTGCTGATGTGCAGGAGAGACAGGGAGGCTGAGTGTTTCTTTATGGGTGAATCGATATGAAAGTAGAACTCCACCAACTCACTGCCCCTCATTTAACACGAGGAGGGGCTGCCTTCACTTCGCAAAGCCTTTGGCCACAATATTGCAGCCTTTCCTGGTATTAATGCCACTTTAATGTCGTAATTCTATGACTTTATTTTCAAAATATTATAACTTTATTCTCAAAGTCTGCTGTTTAACATTTTTTTAACAGTGGCCCTAAAACGCCATCATAGCCTAGAGAGATGAGGGGCTCCCCAAAAATAGTCCTGCTCAGGACCCCCAAAATGTTCATAGAGTGTCATAGCAGCCCAATTTCAGAAGGAAAATCAATACCAGCTGATATAGATGTTAACTTGACATCAGATTTGGCATAAGCAGCCTTTGTAACAGATGACATCTATTAGAATGAACCTTTATTAAAGTTTATGTTAGTTTATGTCAGTTATCACGATGCGCTTGTGTAGGTGCCGTGTAGCCTTATGAACTCTGACCTACAGTAAAGTGTTGCCATAGTAATTGCATTTTTCCATTTATTGGCCGCTGATATACCACAGATCCCTAAGAAGAAAGGTACCCAGCGTAGAGAGAGGTAGAAAAAGGCAACAGAGAAAGAGATGGAGAACGAGCGAGAGAGAGCGAGAGAGAGAAAGAGATGTATGGCGATAGAATCTTATCATTGACAGAACGAGTGGAAAGTGGATGCTCAAGCACTTCCACATATGTGCACCCATGTTGCTGCACGTCCGTGCAGTGGGCCGCGCTGCACCGTCGCTGAGCTACTTAAGCACTCATTACAGAAAGCAGCCTTTGTTGGCTGCAGGCTGGCACTAAATTGCTCTCACTTAAAGGGAATGTGGGGAATAAAGGGCCATTTTCCCCACTGGAGCCACACACAACCACACACCATGGTGAGGTCAGTCCATTAAACCCCTATTGAACACAAGTGTGCATGTACGAGCGTGTGTTTGTGTACGTGAGTGAGAGAGAGACGGGCGGCCCGTCTGTACGCCATTATAAACACAGCTTTATTTTTAATTAAGCCCATTAAAGCTTCGCTAACGACACACGCCAAACAGCTCGGCGCTCGCACATGGGAACAAACAGCCAATATCGCCGTGTCCTCGTTAGTGGCAGGCGAAATCAATTCAATATACTTCTTTTGACAAGTTAATTAGCCTGGGTCAAATCGCAGGCAAGGAGAAATAGAGCGGCCCTGAATGCGAGGAGGAGGAGAAGAGGGCCGAAGGGTCCTCCTCGCACAGAAAGCGTGATTGCAGAATGAGGAAACTATTAAAACATCTTAAATATCTTATTCATCTGCAGCAGGAGAGAATGTGCTAGAGTACAGACCCAGCGCAGGAGGGAGGGGGAGCAAATGAGAGAGAGAGAGAGAGAGAGAGAGTTTCATCTTCAGCCAAATATCTTCCTTCATCAATACTCAAAAATCCTTAGCAGTATAGGCCCAAAAACTAACCCATAATCTAACTCTAACATATACTCATAATCTAGTCTTAACTGTTACCCAACCCCACAATCTAGTCCCTACCAAAGCTCATAATCTAATCCTAATTTTAACCCATATTCATAAACTAGCCCTAATCCAAATTCATAATCTAATCCTAACCCACACTCATAATTTAAGATTAACTCTAACACACCCATAATCTAGCCCTAACATAACCCATAATCTAACTTTAACCCACACCCATAACCAAAACCCATAATCTAGCCCTAACATAACCCATAATCTAACTCTAACCCACACGTATAACCAAAACCCATAATCTAGCCCTAACATAACCCATAATCTAACTCTAACCCACACGTATAACCAAAACCCATAATCTAGCCCTAACATAACCCATAATCTAACGCTAACCCACACGTATAACCAAAATCCATAATCTAGCCCTAACTGAACCCCCATAATCTAATCCTAACCCACACCCATGATCTAATCCTAATTAGTTCATAGAGCTACATGACACCTACACAGTCTCATCCTGATGACAGACAAAAGCCTACATTGTTGCTGTCAAGAGACAGTTATGGATTATTTTCTGACATTAGGTTGTCCTGCCACTTTCTGGGTTCTGTGGCTCATAGACAAAGTGAGTTTCATTTGACTATTTTTAAGATTTAAGATGGATTATGTCAGTGCGGGTGGTCTCACCGGGGTTGAACAGAATGAGGTATTTGAAGCAGGCGATTTCTCTGCGGTCCAGCTGAAGCTCCTGAAGACGCTGCACCAGTTCTTGACCTCCTTGCACCAGTTCAGCCAGAGTAACACCAGCCTGAGCCAGCAGAGATCCCAGCTCTACCTAACACACACACATAAAGGTTAGGGTTATACAGTGTCAGCGTGTGAGGTCATACATATGCCTCATATATATATATAGGTATATCATTTCTATTGGGTCCCATATGTATGTACAGTGTGTATGTATACTTGTTTGGAAGTATGTATGTGTTTATTTGTACCTCTTGTCCAGTGATGAGCAATATGCTGTCCTGTTTCCCATGATGCACCTGTCTAGAGATGTAATCAAGTACCAGCAACTCACTCCAGCAGTTATGAAGAAGCTTCATCTGATCGCCCACCTGAGACAGAGAGAGAGTTTGAGAGGCTGAATGACAGACATATACGGACATCATGCTGTACAGCTCTTGTTTAAAATGATAGTTCAGTAATCACCCCCCCCCAAACACACACACACCCTTTACCACAAATATAGTCAATCAGCCAAGACGTGTTTAGCACTGGAGCAATGAGGCTAATATAGTTTACAGCTATGGAAGCTTATACCCCACCAATTAGCACGGCGCTAACTGCATGACTAAATCAGCACACGCTTGCCTCAAACATTCACCAGTGTCTTATTTGAATTTTCCGTTCCAGCTTAAATGCTACAGTTTCATTCTGCCTTTTTGATGTTGTACAGGTTCTCCATCATAGGAAAGAATGAATTAACCATATGTGCCCTGTGCCCATCCACCTCGAACACCGCTGAGGGACACAAGTGATGGCAGGAGGAGGTGGGCAGCCACCAGAGATGGAAAGACAACGACAGCCACGAGAGGCACAAAGGCAGGACACAAGTCCCGAACTCCACCGCCCAGGCCCCGATCTCTGTTCTGCAGCAAGGCCGCTAGACTGCACCTTATATTCGACCCAGGCGACCAAGCTGTGGAGCAGGGGCAGTGCTGGGGAGGCAGAACACCGAGCTCTCTTTCCCTTTTGGCTGAGGTGCTCACGCTGCCCTCCTCCTCCTACTGTCACTTGCATCCCTCAGCGGTGCTAGGGGTTCAGGGTTCAGGCCCTGCCCTCCCGCCGGCTCTCGTGGCCTGAGGTACAGGTGCTGGGCGAATCATGGAAAGGGCTATTTAAGCATTCAGATTCCTTGAGTTGTTGTCATTCTATAAATAACCACTGCCTTAACTAAAGAGCACTTGAAAAAAACCTTTTTAACGTATTTACATTGCATTGTAGCTATGCGAACTTTAGATGCCAAACATCTCTGGCAAATTGCACCTAAACATCACTGTCAGTACATCTGGCTTGACAGTATGCAAGTGGAAGCACAGCTAATCAGTCCCTGAGCAGGTGCAGCACGCAGGATTTCTCTCAGACTGATGATCAGAAATGTAAGAGAGAAAAAGATCTGCAGGACGACCTGAAAACAGCAGAACAACAGATACACAGAATAATAAGCGATGAACTGCACCAACCATCTCCGTTCCTAAACTCCTCTGATAAAAAAGAAGCTCAGAAAATCAGAACTGGTTTGGAACAATGTTCTCTAATCAGAAGAAACAAAAATAGAACTCTTTGGCAATGATTTAGCTCATCATGTTTGGAGAAAGAAGCATCTGATCCCAAGAACTCCCACAGTAAAGCATGATGGTGGGTGCATCATGACATGGAGCTGCTCCTCTGTAAACAGTACTAGAGCATCACATGTTGAAGGAAACATGAATGAAGTGATAAACCAAATATTAGAGAAGAATTTAATCTTCTTTAAACTGAATCTGGGGAGGAGGTGGACATTTCATCAAGACAAGCCAAGATAACCAAAGACTAGTTTCTAAAAAGTGCTAAAAAGGTGACGGCGCTTGCATTGTCGAGTGTACAGACCCCCTGACTTGAATCCCCCTGAAAATTCATGGAGGATTTTCAAATAGTGAGTCCATCGGGGGGACCCTCTTAACCTTGGGGAGCTGAACCACAATGCTGCAAAAAGTGAATCACTTCTAACTGTAGGTGTCTCAAACCTGTAAAACGGCTTAGCAACAAAGTACTAATGCCATTAATTTGTGTCTGAACATTGAATCTTTGGTTTTGCTTCTGAAAACATGTATTTTGTACAAGTTGTACAATGGCAGTTTATTAAATAACAAAAACAAAAGTGTCTGAATTCTTGTTTCCCCTCATTGTGGGGCAGCTGCTGAAAAACGTTCAGGCAAAACGCATATTTTTGTAGAACACTTAGGAATTCTTTCGTCTAATTTGTAATTTTTGAGGGACTAGTTTTCCACAGGGAAGAATTTATGATAATACGATGCTGACGTAGTGGTGTGGGTGGAGCTGTGAGGCTCTGAGTGATGGTGCATTGATACCAGAAGGGAAAGTAACTGGAACTGCTTTTTCTCTCCAGTTTTTGCTTAAGATAAGTTCAAGAACAGCTTTGGTAAGACATTCTCTCTCCTCTGAGCAGTACTGTTCCAGCACAATGGCTGTATTTTCAAATGATATGGGATTATATAGTCACACATTTTAAACATTTATGAATAAAAATCAGCACTTGCCCCTTGGCTCCTGTTATTTTGAGTTTGCGGTCTAAATGCACATCTGCCGGAACGCATTACGGTACGCATAACTATTTACCAACCGAATTCAGCAGCTGTCCAGTATTTTCTGTTCTTTTCTAAGACCGCTGACCCCTGCTAAACCACTGACCATTCACACAGAGGGGTCACTGTGGAGGGGTGATCCCTCATGACTGCTCTCATGTTGCTAGCTCTGTAAAACGAGTTTAATCAAGTGGTCTTTATTGTCGTTCCTCAATATAACTGATGGAACGAAATGTGGTTCTTCAGGCCCCAAACACACAACAGCAGCACATCACACAGGACTACGCAGAGTGCAGACACACAGCAGAATATACAGTAAATACATCAGACAGAAAATATACACAACAATAAATACACTAGACAGGATGACAAAACAATAACAAAGCGTTTCATTTGAGAATCTTTCAGTAAACATCATACTCTTTAAAAAAAGGAACAAATATCAACAAATTTGTGAGCCTCTGTATCTTCAGGTACTCGGAATCAATGTAATCCCCTCAAAACACCCCCCCACCACCACACCCCACCCACCCAACTGCCCACATGTGTGTGGATGTTGTGGATGCTGACGGGTGAAAAGATGGAAACATTACTGTTAGGTAGGGACAATGGAACTCCATACACGCTTTCTTTTATACACGTTTCTGTTGCCATGACGAGAGGATGCAGTGTTATGCACATACACTCAGTATCTCTCTCTCGCTCGCACTCTCTCTCTCTCTCTCTCTCTGTCTCTCTCTCTCTCTCTCTTTCTCATACAGGCTAATATAAGATGTCTCTCTCATTGCTGCAGTGCTGTGTATCTATTCAGAAACATTCCAGCTCTGTTCTTCTACAATCCTCAAAAAGATGGTTCCTCAAGTGTTCTTTAGTATAGAAACTGGTTCCATCTAGAACCCTGAGCGCTTAAAGAACCCTTTGCATGATTAAAGGGTTCTTTGCATCATTAAAAGTGTTCTTCAGATTGATGGAGAATGTATTTTACGTGGTTCTATATAGAAACTTTTACAAAAGGGTTCTATGTAGCAAAGGGTTCTGCTGTTGTTACAGGCTTGACATCGTAACAATAGAAGAACCTTTTTTGGTGCTATATACAACCCTTTCCAAAAAAAGACAGAACCATATAAAACGCATTCTCCATCAATCTGAAGAACACCTTTAATCATACAAAGGGTTCTTTATGTGCTCCTGGTTCTAGATAGAACTAGTTTCTATACTAAAAAACCCTTGAGGAACCATTTTTTAAAATGTGTACCATGGTGAGTGAAGCTATGGTCAATTTAGATTTCTTGCTTTCCAGCAAATGTCAGTGGTTGTATGAGCCCATAATTTATTTTTATGTTAAATATTTTGGCAGTAAAAAGAGACCCGTGGATACAGCCCGACCCGAACACACCCCTGGGCAGCTCCAGTTCTGGTGAGACGGAGATGGCAGGTATCAACATAGGCCATTGATTTGGATGGCTGAAAAAGTGACACAGTCTACAACAATGGTGCACTACTTGTAGATCGCATGGCCCCTACATTCAAGTAGATTGTATGCCTATACAAACCAACCTACCTATCACCTGATAGTACGACTGAAGTCCCATAACCCCACCCCTGCTTTAACCCCTGGGTTACCTCATGTCTCAAAAAGACGTTTGTGGTGACTCACTTGATACTTGCTAGCTTCTGGTCGAGTTTTACACAGCAGTAAAACTAGGTGAGCAAGTGGCAGACGTGGTTAGTAGATGGCAGTAGCCAGCCGGTTCTGTTTGCCAAAATTCGAATCTATTTTTTGTCAAATTATCCCATCATGAAAAACACAGCATTTATTTTCTTATGACCTTTACCATTCCTTAACTCCCCACCATTTATTTGCCACATATTTTAAGCATTTTATACATTTATCTATAACCGAACTGTTTCTATGTTATCAGAAAGTGATTTCAAGCTTCTGGACGTCCCATATGTTGAATGGTAATGGATCTCTCCATAGGTGTTGCTTGTGTTACCGATCCTCATTGGTGTTACACATAAGAAAGGTATTTTTAATGAACATTTTTAATGAACGATGCATTCTACAAAATAACTGCTACAGAGTATCAAACCACATGTCGTCAATCATGGAATCTCCACTAAAATATGGAATTTAATCCATTTGTATTCTATTTTTTTCACAGTTACCTCAGAGTAAAGTCGGTCACTCCAGTGACTTCAGCTAAAAGCTTCATATGAAATCATGAGCTAAATGAGAAAATCTCTGATAACTGAAAGACACAGTGGACTCATCATGTGCTTTTCTTCATAGATCCTCAGAAAACAGGTAAAACGAAGTCAAGTGATGTCATCAGTGTGACTTTTATTTCAGAATAAGAGATTTTTGTTATGCAGTAACACCAGTGACTTGACTCCAGGGGAACTTTCATTATATATTTTATAATATTTATTTGACATTTGTTTTCTTTACGTTATTTAAATCATATATTCCATTGTCATGTAGAGATTATTGAAGTAAAAATTGCAGAAAAACATGTTTTTTCTCTCAAAATATGGCCTCAACCTTTACACATGACTGTGGGGACAAGCAATTCTGTGGTGCTTGGAATTCTACTTTATTGATTTAAAAATCGATATCGCCAAATTGACGGCTTAAGAAGGTGTAATTGTTAAAATAGCTTATTGTTTTATTTTTAAATATAAATAAATTGTAACCCTAACATGTTTTTCAAGTGTAGTATATCTGTAGATGCTAGGGACACAAAAATGGACGTTTCTGTAGAATGACCCTAATGTAAATAAGGAGCTGGTCCTGAAGGAATCAGGGGTCATTCATGTTCCACATGCATTTCATGGCTGCTGGATCTGATACAGATGTGAGAGCAGAACTGTGCTACACCAATAGACGCGTCCAGCAGACTGTGCTGTAAACACAGACGTCTGCACAGAGTAAATAAACTAACAGCTCACGTCCGGAAGCATGTACGCGTGTGTGAAACTCAATATGCGCCTGTGTGTGTGTGTGTTAGCTCACCTGTGCAGGTGTGACAACAGAAGCTGGAAGCAGGACATCAGCACTGTGATGATGCCTGCAGTACTCAGCTCTGTACAGCACACTGGGCTACTGTGAACAGAGAGTCGAGCTGCAGTTTGATGGAAATGTAAATCATCTTCATGAGATTGTTTAACTGGACACTGGACACATTTTCAGATACATAGATAGATAGATAGATAGATAGATAGATAGATAGATAGACATACAGATAGATAGATAGATAGACAGACAGACAGACAGACAGACAGATAGATAGATAGATAGATAGATAGATAGACAGATAGACAGACAGACAGATAGATAGATAAATAGATAGACAGACATACAGACAGACAGACAGATAGATAGATAGATAGATAGATAGACAGATAGATAGACAGATAGATAGATAGATAGATAGATAGATAGATAGATAGATAGACAGATAGATAGATAGATAGATAGACAGACAGACAGACATACAGACAGATAGATAGATAGATAGATAGATAGATAGATAGATAGATAGATAGATAGACAGACAGACAGAGAGATAGATAGATAGATAGATAGATAGATAGATAGATAGATAGATAGATAGATAGATAGATAACAGACAGAGATAGATAGATAGATAGATAGATAGATAGATAGATAGACATACAGGCAGATAGATAGATAGATAGATAGATAGATAGATAGATAGACAAACAGATTGATAGATAGATGAATACATAGATAGACAGACATACAGGCAGAGAGGTAGATAGATAGATAGATAGATAGATAGATAGATAGACAAAGAGATTGATAGATAGATCAATTTATAGATAGACAGACAGACAGAAAGATAGATGGAAATATAGATAGATAGATAGATAGATAGATAGATAGATAGATAAACAGATAGACAGATAGATGTATAGATAGATAGATAGATATTTCTAACATGTTATTGTGGTTAAATTCGTTCATTCATTGCTCACTAGCAGCTCAACAACTTTTCACACACAGAGAAACAACAGAGTACTAGATCATCTGATAGCAGAGTTACGGGGAAAGCAAGTTTGATGTTATTTTTATTAAAAATATCTGAGTTGATTTCCATTCTAACAACAGAACCACTAGGGGGCACTGCAGAAAGAGGCCAACTTAAAAGCGATTATGTACAAATCATAAATTTTTCGAAAGACATTTCTAAGGAAACAATTCAGCGCTATGGGTCTGAAAGGATGTGTAGCTGTCAAGAAGAACCTCACTGAGAAAAGGAGACGGACACATCAAACAAAGAAGCTGAACAATGGACTGACCACCCCAGAGTCCAGACCTCAACACCACTGAATGTGTTTGATTACTTCAGAAAATCATCAACCAGCTTCTAAGACTGAACTTTGGAGGTGTGTCTGCAGATTCTTTGAGGGACTGAAAGTGAGTCTCCTGAACAGAATGGAAGCTGGAATAAAGGGAAAGAGTGACTCACTGACTCACACAGCTGAGAGCAGAGTTAGCTGCTGAGGCCTCTGTGTAATCTTTTGTTAAAATTTGTGATTCTGTTTATTACCTGATGCTGAAAAATGAATTATTTGTACTTCATGGCCATTTTGACTGGAAATGAAATAAATGAAGGTGGGCTCCTGAATCCCGGTTTAATCTCTGCCAACAGCAGTCATCCTCTCCAAACTGGACCAAGCCAAACCAAAACAGCTGGATTGAGCACAGTTTGACCGAACACAGGGTGAATATGTGTGTGGCGTGAGAGGCGTGAAAAAGAGGGATGGAGTGGTGAGTCAGAGATGGCAGGAGGAGAGGGGGTGTGTTTGGTCTATAGCAGGTGGCAGATGTGTGGCTGTGAGAGAGAAACGAGCTGACTTACTGAAACAGTACAGATACCAAAAACATGCAGGATACATGTCTTTATTACAGATCAGTTCTACTTAAAGGCAGTTAGTTTGTAAGAAATGGAAGAATTCTTGTCACAGCTCTGAACTCTACATGGAAGAGCTGCTAAACTGTCCCAAGTTTGGAGTTCAGAGAGAATGGAAAAAATTCACTGGACGCTGTTGGACATAACTTGAAAGCATCTACTGCTGTGTTTTTTTTTTTTAATGAAGCAGTGTGAATGCGGATGGTTCTGACTTTATATGCTATTGTACAGTGTCCTTGGGCGACTTGAAAATGCTTATAAATAAAATTCTACTCAGTTATTCATTTTGAGACTATTCAGTAAGTACTATGAATGAGGGGTTTAGGTCACCAGATGTAGAGAAAACACAAAAATAGCTACTGCTTATATAATCTCCAGTCACTCTTCCTAGAAGGTTATAAGACCTCAGCACTGGGCTGTGGAGCAGTGGAACTGTGTTCTCTGGAGTGATGGAGCTCCATCCAGTACCTTTGGGGAGAGCTGGAGTTGAGTGGAGTAAAGCTCCTGGAGTTTCTACAGGTTTTGGAGATGTTTTGTTATGGCAGCAACTATACAGGTGGCAATTCTCTGTCAGTGGGAACGTGTATGTGCAGTGTACACCAAGACAGCATACAGGCCTGAGTTCTGTCCAGTGGCTCTGTTATGCCATGGGAACATTTTGTTGCTCCCTTATCCACTTAGAGGCAATGGTCACTACTAATCAATATAAGGTTATTCTGATCGAGCACCTAAATCCTATGAAAAGACTTTTCTATCTTGATAGGAGTGGTCAGTGCCCCCCATCTACAAAGATGCTTTGATGAGTATGAAATTGGTCTTAGCCGGCATTCTCTACCACTATCGACAAAACACCAACTAGGGGGAACATCTTTTTGAAGAACGGTGTTCTTTCCCTCCAGTACAGTTCCAGAGACTTGTAGAATGTATGACAAGGGGTACTCAAGCTGTTCTGCTGGACTGTTAGCTCATGGGGCCTTTACTACTACACCTTACTATGATGCTTTATATTTTTACTTTAATTTGTAATCCATGTATAGCATTCTTCATTAATTCAATTTCCAGTCAAAACAGCCATTGTTGTTCATTTTCAGGAAATATTTCACAAGCTCCAGAGAAAATGTGGCTCCTAACAACCACCTGGAAGACCCGGTAGACCCCAAAACTGCCCCCATCAGATAAACAGCACTTAAAGCTTTCATCTCTGAGAGAGAGGAGAAAATCGAGCTGCTTCAGATCTAAAAACATCCACAGGTGTTTCTGTCCATCCTTCCACTGTGAGAAGACGACTCAGCGCTGTGGGTCTGAAAGGATGTGTAGCTGTCAAGAAGAACCTCACTGAGAAAAGGAGACGGACACATCAAACAAAGAAGCTGGACGATGGACTGACCACCCCAGAGTCCAGACCTCAACACCACTGAATGTGTTTGATTACTTCAGAAAATCATCAACCAGCTTCTAAGATTGAACTTTGGAGGTGTGTCTGCAGATTCTTTGAGGAACTGAAAGTGAGTCTCCTGAACAGAATGGAAGCTGGAATAAAGGGAAAGAGAGACTCACTGACTCACACAGCTGAGAGCAGAGTTAGTCACTGAAGCTTTTGTGTCATTTTAAGTTAAATGTGTGTTTTCTGCTTTTATCCTGACACTGATCGATAGATAGATAGATAGATAGATAGATAGATAGATAGATAGACAGACAGGTAGATAGACAGACAGACAGACAGACAGACAGATAGATAGATAGATAGATAGATAGATAGACAGATAGATAGATAGATTTTGTGTCATTTTCTGTTAAATGTGTTTTCTGCTTTTATACTGTCACTGAAAAATGGAGAACCTGCTCTGCTACGAAGAACCCAAACACAGCAGATTTCACACAAACACACTGTAGCACTCCATCCTTATCACACGCAGTGCTAAAGGCAGGGCTCTGAGCCTCACTGACAGTGCAGCTTCTTCACCATAGCACCTCTACAATCAGCTGAACACAGTCTGGACACATAGAGCGCGAATGCCTGACGGTACCTTAACCACCACCGTACTCCGTCTCTCTCACTCACTTACACTGTAAGCAGGGTTACGGTGGTGTGTATTTGTACAGACATGTTTCCTGCACTGCTGTATTTCTAATGTACAGCTCGTATGAGCTCTAATTCAGGGTTTCTCAGACACTCAGCTGGGGAATAGAAAGGGGCCGCAAGGCATCTCTGGTGGCCTTCAGGCCTATACTGTGGTGGAACCAACAATAACTGACTTAATAATAAGAAAGAAATATACAGTTTTCAATGAGTAAACAATACTAAACCTATAACAATGGTGCACGAAGCAGCTTCGTCTAACTGTTGCCTTACTAACATTTCATTTGTCCACTTGTGAGCAGCTCATATAAAAATAGGTTGCAGAAAGATTTTATCCTAAATGGCCACCATTACACTTGATTTATGGTATAAAGCAAAGCTACGTTAACATAAATCTGCTGATATTTTATGCTCAGTGTTACATGTTGCATATCATTGGGCTGAACAGCCTTAATATCAACACTGCAACCAGAAAAACATGCACACACATCTGGAATTAGATATCAGAGGAAAACAGTTCACAGCTGTGCTCTCCTCATTCAGTGTCCAGTTATTGAACATGTTTAGCCCAACGCTAAGTCCAAGAAGGACAAAGAAAGATCTTTACTTTCATTTGCTCCCAAACAGTACAATACAGAGTTGAATTAAGACTGGCTGTTAGGTCAATATTGTTTATTATTATTATTACTACCATTATTACTACTGTTATTACTATTCCTTATGGGCTTTCGTGGAAAAGGTTGAGAAGCCCCCTAGAACAACAAGACAAGACAATAGCAGATCTATTCAGCTTCTAGCATCAAATGCTTAAACGTCCATGAACGTTGATACACAGTTAAAAGAATGATAACACTATTTTTCACAACAGTGTACACTGTAAAAATGGCTCATCAGTTCAACTTAAAGAAAGACTATATGTGGTAACAATGAGTCGTTGTTTCAATCAAAGTATTATTTGAGAAGAATAAAACTAGTTTCTTTTTACCAAATGAAGCACTTTTTTAGGTTGAATTTACAAACAGATATTTTACAGTATATTTTCTGTTTAGCGACTGAACATCACGTTACAGCAGTTACTGCACTCATACCAGGTGTTAAGACTTTGAGGGTAGCAGTAACCAAATATCCAATAATTATAACATGATAGGATAAACTAGTTACTGAAACACCAACCACCATCACGGTTAGCATCACAAAACACATAAAATACATTCAAACATATCATTGGACTGAATATGATGTTAAACAAAATAATCTTCTGTGAAATGAAGCAAAGATTAGCAAAACAACAACTAACAAAGCCACAAAGAGTGCTGCAAAGCTCCGCCCTCCTCACTACAGTGTTCAGAGACAGTGATAAAGGTAACATGCTCTGCAAATAACAGTTAATTACTGTAAAATCATTTGGTATCTTTGACCAGAAGTGTGACCTCTGTGTCCCAGAATGCACCATTTTCTACAGCAGTCTGCTGTATTTTGCAGATTCTAAATGTTCAGTCCAAACCATATTTGTGTTTTTAAGTAGACAATACTTGAATAATTTGAATGTGAAGTTATTTGTGTGAGTACAAAGAGAGAATAAAACATCCTTCACATTCATGTAATGCTTTTATCATTTCTTAACATTGAAATAAACAGAAAAATTCAGAAGAGCACAGTCAAACCTCTCCATACAGAATGTAAACTGAATTTAAATGCAGGGGAGCACGGAGAACAACGCAGGGCACAAATTAACACAGACTTTTTGGGTTGTTAAAGAAGGTCAAGCAGCGTGTGTTTCTGGCCACATCACCACATTTCCTAGCCGCAGCCTCCCACCAAAATTCAGAGCATTTTGTCAGCGTTTTAAAAAGATCTGAGCCAAAGAGTGTTTTCAGAGCAAGTCATATTTTTAACACAGATTTTTTTTCAGTTACTGAGCTGTTTGTGTGAATCACAAAATCCAACCTTGTAGTACTGTAAATGCAGTACTGTACTAGTGAGAACACTACTTCCTTCAGAGGTTTAAGTCCAGCCTTCATACTGCAGGGTTAGTCCTTACACAGCGTTACAGCTCAGACACCTTCAGTACACAAAGACTAATAAAGCACATTCAGTCTTTTCGTTCCAGTTTACACAGATTTAAACTGAAACAGAGAAACACCTGAGAACAGAAATGTTCTTCTGCTTTATTAGGATCTTTCAGATGTCAGTATTTTGGTTTTCAAGACGTATTTTAATGAAATTGACATTATCAGTTGGTAAAGCTGTAGCTATTCAGAAACAATGTTCATGTTTTACTAAAGTTTTTATTTACTGGACTAAAATAAATAAGTCATTGTTTGACACAGTCTTAGTCAGTGTTCATATATGATTTGATGTGTGCGTATCAGTTGATCTGTCTGTCTTATAGATGATAATGTATAATGCAGTACGGTTGGAAAAAAATATTTGAATTATACTGAATTAAGTCTGTTTGCACTGATTGATCAGGTGTTAAACTGACCCTTCTGTCTGTTACAGTGAACCCACCCATGGGCTAAACTGGAACACTGCACTTCCCTCATTTTGGGTGGACTTGTACTGAATGGTAGGAGCTACAAACAAAGTTCAAGTGTTTGTTTGTAGCAGAGATGTTTATGTTGCTTGTATAAGAACATGATTATTCCAACTTAAAATTTTTTTAAGTTATTCAACATAAAAATTGTGTTCCATTCTCCCCTAATTCATGACAAAACTATGTAATTATTGATGTATAGCACATAAGCTGCACTCTCAGTGTTATGCTCTATGATGGGGATGTATATAAGAAAGATGTGAGCGGAGGTTTTTAATGTAGTACTGTTTGTCTGGAAACTAGCAGAGAGGATTGACTGATCTGCTGAAAGGCTGTTTCCTCCAAAACCACAGCATTCTGTCCCAAATCTAAACTACAATCAAATACAATAAAAAACAATAAAAAAAAAAAATACTTAGAAGTTCCTCAAACCTTAATGCTTAATTCACAGGCAATGATACTGCTGCATCAGCTCTTCTTTTAACAACACTCTGTTAGAGGAGGAGACACTGCTGTAGTTCTGAAAGTGAAATGTTTTCCTGCTCTTGTTTGATATAGGATTTCAGCTGCTCAGCAATTCTTAACTCCTTTGTCGTATTTTTCATTTCATAATGTGGCGAATATTTTCAGTGGGTGACAGATCTGGACTTCAGTCAGGTCAGTTTAGCGCCTGGACTCTTTTAATAAAGAGCAATGCTGTTGTAATACATGCAGAATGTGGTTTGGCATTGTATTGCTGAAATAATCAAGACCTTCCCTGAAAAAGACGTCGTCTGGATGGCAGCATACGTTGCCAAAACATATATATATTGTTCAGCATTAATGGTGCCTTCACAGATGTGCACATCACCTAGACCATGTACACTAATGCCCCCCTATACCATCATGAATACTGGTTTTTGAACTGTGCACGAATAACAAACTGAGTGATCTTTATCCTGGGGGACACAGTGTCCATGATTTCCAAAAATAATCTCTATTTTTGATTTATCGGACCACAGGACACAATTCCACTTCCACTCCAGTCCATTTTAAATGAGCTCAGGCCCAGAGAAGGTGGCAGCATTTCTGGATCTTGTTTATATATGATTTCTTTTTTGTGTTTTAGAGTTTTAACTTGCATTTGTGGATGCAGTGATCAACTGTTTTCACACACAGTGGTTTCCAGAAGTGTTCCTGAGCCCATGCAGTGATTTCCTCTACAAAATCATGTCTGTTTTTAATGCAGTGCTACCTGAGAGCCCAAAGATCACAGCCAGCAAATACTGGTTTTTGGCCTTCACCCTTGCATACAGAGATTTGTCCAGATTCTCTGAATCTTTTAATGATATTATGTACTGTAGATGATGAAATCCTCAAGTTCTTTGTTGTTTTACATTGAGAAATACTGACAAGCATTGTTGCACTATTTGAGCCTCTCTGAGATGCTCTTTAAATACTCAGTCATGTTACTGACCTGTTGCCAATTAACCTGATTAGTTGTAAGATGTTCCATCTGGTGTTTTTTTAATATTACACAACCAGTCTTTTGTTGCCCCCATCTCAACTTTTTTGAAATGTGTTGCTGGCATCAAATACAAAATGTGCATAACACTGCATTTGTAACTGTAAAGTTATACAAAATAGATCACAATATTTAGCAATTCTGAGGTTTGTAAAAACATTAGAATGGAAAAATGCACCAGCTTAACAGTACAAAGTATGAACTATTTAAGAAGGAACCCAATGACACAATGAAAACAACAAGAAAAACAGCAAGAAAAAAATAAATAATGGTAAAGAAAATAAAGATGGTGAATGGGCCAACATCCAATCAGCTACTTGTTACTACTGTGCACCACAATGTCATATTAAGTACTGTATTCTGTATACAGACCACCAGAAAAGCACTACATAGAGAGAGAGAGAGAGAGAGAGAGAGAGAGAGAGAGAGACAGACAGAGAGAGAGAGAGAGAGAGAGATGATTTATCACATTACATGTTCCTGCCACTCACTGCCACTGCCACACACAGAGTTGGAGTCAGTTTTGGTATGATGTTAGTGTTAAGTACCGGGGTTATGTTAGAGTTAGGGTCAGTGTTGGGTCAGTGTTAGTGTTGAGGTTTTGCTAGGGCTTGGTTGAGTTTTTGGGGCAGTGTTAGGCCAGTGTTAGTGATGGCACAGTGGTCAGTGTTGGTGTCAGTGCTGGGTCAGTGTCAGTGTTGAAGCATGTTTGAGTGGTGTTAGTGTTGTGGTCAGTGTTGAGGCAGTGCTGGTGATGGCATGGTGTTAGTGCTGTGTTGTGGTCAGTGTGGAGGCAGTGTTAGTGATGGGGTGATGTTCAGTGGTCAGTGTTGGTGTCAGTGCTGGGTTGTTAGTGTTGGAGCATATTTGAGTGGTGTTAGTGTTGTGGTCAGTGTTGAGGCAGTGTTAGTGATGGGGTGATGTTCAGTGGTCAGTGTCGGTGTCTTTGCTGGGTTGTTAGGGTTGGAGCATATTTGAGTGGTGTCAGTGTTGTAGTCAGTGTTGAGGCAGTGTTAGTGATGGGGTGATGTTCAGTGGTCAGTGTTGGTGTCAGTGCTGGGTTGTTAGTGTTGGAGCATGTTTGAGTGGTGTTAGTGTTGTGGTCAGTGTTGAGGCAGTGTTAGTGATGGAGTGATGTTCAGTGGTCAGTGTTGGTGTCAGTGCTGGGTCGTTAGTGTTGGAGCATGTTTGAGTGGTGTTAGTGTTGTGGTCAGTGTTGAGGCAGTGTTAGTGATGGGGTGATGTTGAGTGGTCAGTGTTGGTGTCAGTGCTGGGTTGTTAGTGTTGGAGCATGTTTGAGTGGTGTTAGTGTTGTGGTCAATGTTGAGGCAGTGTTACTGATGGGGTGATGTTCAGTGGTCAGTGTTGGTGTCTTTGCTGGGTTGTTAGTGTTGGAGCATGTTTGAGTGGTGTTAGTGTTGTGGTCAGTGTTGAGGCAGTGTTACTGATGGGGTGATGTTCAGTGGTCAGTGTTGGTGTCTTTGCTGGGTTATTAGTGTTGGAGCATGTTTGAGTGGTGTTAGTGTTGTGGTCAGTGTTGAGGCAGTGTTAGTGATGGAGTGATGTTCAGTGGTCAGTGTTGGTGTCTTTGCTGGGTTGTTAGTGTTGGAGCATGTTTGAGTGGTGTTAGTGTTGTGGTCAGTGTTGAGGCAGTGTTACTGATGGGATGATGTTCAGTGGTCAGTGTTGGTGTCTTTGCTGGGTCGTTAGTGTTGGAGCATATTTGAGTGGTGTTAGTGTTGTGGTCAGTGTTGAGGCAGTGTTAGTGATGGGGTGATGTTCAGTGGTCAGTGTTGGTGTCAGTGCTTGGTTGTTAGTGTTGGAGCATGTTTGAGTGGTGTCAGTGTTGTGGTCAGTGTTGAGGCAGTGTTACTGATGGGGTGATGTTCAGTGGTCAGTGTTGGTGTCAGTGCTGGGTCGTTAGTGTTGGAGCATGTTTGAGTGGTGTTAGTGTTGTGGTCAGTGTTGAGGCAGTGTTACTGATGGGGTGATGTTCAGTGGTCAGTGTTGGTGTCTTTGCTGGGTTGTTAGTGTTGGAGCATGTTTGAGTGGTGTTAGTGTTGTGGTCAGTGTTGAGGCAGTGTTACTGATGGGGTGATGTTCAGTGGTCAGTGTTGGTGTCTTTGCTGGGTTGTTAGTGTTGGAGCATATTTGAGTGGTGTCAGTGTTGTGGTCAGTGTTGAGGCAGTGTTACTGATGGGGTGATGTTCAGTGATCAGTGTTGGTGTCTTTGCTGGGTTGTTAGTGTTGGAGCATATTTGAGTGGTGTTAGTGTTGTGGTCAGTGTTGAGGCAGTGTTAGTGATGGGGTGATGTTCAGTGGTCAGTGTTGGTGTCAGTGCTGGGTTGTTAGTGTTGGAGCATATTTGAGTGGTGTCAGTGTTGAGGCAGTGTTACTGATGGGGTGATGTTGAGTGGTCAGTGTTGGTGTCAGTGCTGGGTTGTTAGTGTTGGAGCATATTTGAGTGGTGTCAGTGTTGTGGTCAGTGTTGAGGCAGTGTTAGTGATGGGGTGATGTTCAGTGGTCAGTGTTGGTGTCAGTGCTGGGTCGTTAGTGTTGGAGCATATTTGAGTGGTGTCAGTGTTGTGGTCAGTGTTGAGGCAGTGTTAGTGATGGGGTGATGTTCAGTGATCAGTGTTGGTGTCTTTGCTGGGTTGTTAGTGTTGGAGCATGTTTGAGTGGTGTTAGTGTTGTGGTCAGTGTTGAGGCAGTGTTAGTGATGGGGTGATGTTCAGTGGTCAGTGTTGGTGTCAGTGCTGGGTTGTTAGTGTTGGAGCATATTTGAGTGGTGTCAGTGTTGAGGCAGTGTTGCTGATGGGGTGATGTTGAGTGGTCAGTGTTGGTGTCTTTGCTGGGTTGTTAGTGTTGGAGCATATTTGAGTGGTGTCAGTGTTGTGGTCAGTGTTGAGGCAGTGTTACTGATGAGGGTGATGTTCAGTGGTCAGTGTTGGTGTCTTTGCTGGGTCGTTAGTGTTGGAGCATGTTTGAGTGGTGTTAGTGTTTAATAAATGATTTCCTGACTGATCCTCTGTATTTCAGCTCTGAGCTCCACTCTTCACTCACTTTTCAGACACGTTTCTCTAACACGCTCTTCCCTGCGGTGCGCTTCCTCACTCACCTTGAGCTCTTTGAAGAAGGTGCAGCTGCGCGCCCACTCCACGATAGAGAACAGTGTCTGGTCTGCGACGTGGCACATCAGGCCGAAGGTGGAGAGCGGTTCGGCTTTGCCGCTGCGGGAGTTCTGCTCCTGCTGCAGGTGCGCCAGGTGAGCGCTGATCTTGCTGCGCACCTGCAGCTCATCCTGTTCACAGCGCACAAACTCCAGCACTAGTGTCGGCACCGGCAGGCCTGCAGGGGGTGCTGATGGGCTACCGGCCTGTGTGTGCTCACTGTATGTGAATCCCAGGGCGGAGTCGGGCGAGCTGGCATTGGCATAGTGATCTGGGAGCTCGGATTTGATGGCGCGACTGGGGAAGGATGCGTAAGGGTACTGCGGCGACAGAGGGCCGTGAGCAGGTACAGGCATGCAGCCGGTCGTGTACAGACTGTAGTCTGCAGCTGCGGCGGTGGAGGAGGGCATGGTTGAGAGGGCGTGTTTAGGGGTGGAGACGGGCGGGAGGCTCGGCAGCATGCTGCCAAAGCTGTAGTCTGTCTGGATGGGTGACTGGAGGGGGGGTGTGGTCTCCATCTTAAGCCCACTCGCCCGTATTAGAGCTTTCTTCTGTTGCTTCAGGGCACGGTCTCGCTTGTACATAGGTCCAAACTTGTTCCTGCCACCTCGCATCCGGTCTGCGCGAACCGCTGGGAACAAATGGGAACAAACACTGCTGAAAATTCCCAAAACCTCCTAAAAATTTTGCATACATTCTCAAATTCTAAAACACATTCCAAACACTTCCAAATTCCAAACCCTCTCACACATTCCCAAAACTACATACACATTCCAAAAATCTCTGACACATTCCCGGAACTGATTACACATTCTAAAACCCTTACATATATTTCGAAGACCTCTCATACATTCCCAGACCTTGCTGACATTCTTTAAACATCTCCCAGATTCCCAAATCTTTTCAAATATTCACCGTTCGTTTACACATTCCCAAAACAAATGTTACATCCAAAAACCTCATACATTGCCCAAATTACACACATTCCCAAAACCTTGCTCACATTCCAGAAACATCGCATATATCCCCAAAACCTCTCAGGCAGTCCAAAAAACATCTCCCAGATCACCAGAACCTGTCATACATTCCCAAAACCTCACTGACATTGCTGATAACCATTTCACAGATCCCCCAAGCCTCTCACACCTTCCCAAAACTTCTCAAAAATAAAATCATACATTCCAAAAACCTTGCTGACATTCCCAATAATATCTCACAGATTCTTACTCATTATACATTCTTACACATTCCAGAAAACTCATTATGCATTCCAAAAACCTCTGACACGTTCCCAAAATTCACTGACTTTCCAAAAAAAAATTAAAAAACAGTACAGATTCCAAAAACCTTTCATACATTCCCGAACCTTCTCACACATTCCAACACACATTCCAAAAATACACATTCCAAAATACCTCACACATTCCCAAAACCGAATGCACATTCTCAAATCTATATTTCCAAAACCTCTCCTACATTACCCAGACCTCACTGACATTCTAAAACATCTTACACCAAAGGTTCATCCCCTAAAACTCTCAAACATTTCCAAAACACTCACAGATCCCAAAACCTTCCATAAATTCCAAAAATCTTATATTTGTCTCCTTGTGAATTTTGAGCATAAATTTTAAGAGGCTTTCACATTCAGAGCATTTTAAAATTCAGAGACTTTTTGAAGTTGGTTGATTAATGTAATTTCTAAATCGAGGTCTAAATTCTAAATTCTAAATGAATATGAATATGAATATGAACATTGCTGCTGTTTTGAATGCAGGCTCCATAGAGGCGCTGCGTCCATTAACTCAGGCTTTGGCTAAATAACTCCGGCTGCTTTGCTTATCCTTGATCAGAACCGCAGAGGGTCTCGCGATAATAACGACCTTGTAAAGCAGCGGTGATCATTTCTGACCTAAATCATTGCAGCGCGCGGACACAGGACTTCATCAGGAATATAAAGGGAACGCAGATTTTCACACAGTGCGACAACAAAGCTTTAGTGGGCATTAACAGCAAAGAAAATATGTCTGTTATCATATCAACACATAAACAATACAAAAGAAAAATCTGCTGTCAGGGCTGAGGGTATATTATTATTATTATTATTATTATTATTATTATTATTATTATGTTACTTTTGTCGTTATAAATTAATAATAAAATAAATAATTCATTACAGATATTATTATTGTTTTTATTATTGCTATTATTATTAGTAGTAACAATGATAATAATAATAATAATAATATAGAGTGTTACAGCTAAAACCATTAATAATAAAGATATTACGTCATTAATGTGTGCACTGTCAGATGAACAGCTAGTTTTATTGATCCAGTTATAAACACTGTAACTGTTCCTCAGTTTATTTATACATTTTAATACCTGAACAATATAATAATAATATACAGTTTACAGTAAAGACTGACCGTGTGGATCAAACACAGCCTGAAATACAGAACCTTTACAGTAATGTTCCCTAAATAAAGACCCTACAGTGGAACCTGCAGTGATGACGACACAAACACTAACGTACCGATTCATTATTAAACACGGCTCGGCGGCGGTTTAGCTGCACCGATTACATTATTACACATTAATATACATGATGACGTATTATGATGTATTATTGTATTGTTCTGTCTGTTAATGTAGCAGCTCGTGCGGTCAGTGAGGAGTGCGCGCTCGGCTCTCTGCTCACCTTCCAGCCTCATGCCGACGGTCAGGCACTTCTGGAAGCGGCAGAACGGACAGCGCTTCCGCTGAGTCTTATCGATCTTACAGTCCTGACTCTCCGCGCACGTGTAGCGCTTATTGTTCTGGACCGTCCGCTTAAAGAAGCCCTGCGGACAAACACATCACAGCATAATATAATATAATATAATATAATATAATATAATATAATATAATATAATATAATACACAGTAAAAAGTCAGTGAGAGCTGACTAAAAACCCAAGTTATCGCTATTAGCTTTGTTATTAATATTATGTTTATTTCTGTCATATTATTTTTCTTGTACACAGTACTGAATACAGAAAAAATACACAATAGTAACTGTAACATTATAATAATATATGACATTACAGAGAGAGAGACAGAGAGAGAGGGAGAGAGAGATAGACAGAGAGAGAGAGGGAGAGACAGAGAGATAGAGAGCAAGAGACAGAGAGAGGGAGAGAGAGAGATAGAAAGATAGAGAGAGAGAGAGAAGAAGAGAGGGAGAGACAGAGAGAGACAGACAGAGAGAGAGAGACAGAGAGAGAGGTGTAGTTACTGTACCTTGCAGCTCTCGCAGGTGAGCAGGCCGTAGTGATATCCGGACACTTTATCTCCACAGACCGGACACAGCTCCTCTAGATCGGCATCATAACCGTACTCCATCCTCCACGCACACACACACACACACACACAGCGGCACATCAATCATCGCTGCTAACCCAACACAGTGTAGTAACATTTGTGTTGTGTGTAGAACTCAGAGTGTGTTAATAGTGTTAGTCTTAGTGTTTATATTAATATTAGTATTAGTGTTAATGAATGTTAATATTAGAATATTAGTGCTATATTTTCATAAGTGAAATTTAACCTATATATATATATATATATAATCTGTATTACTAGCTATAATAATGTAATGAAAGTCTCGTGAGCGGCTCCTTTTGATCCTCATTTTAGCACTTTCATTCTTCAATAATCAACAAGAAAACAAAGGCTTCTTCTGCAGTCTGTTACTATTGTGTACATAATAAATCATCTGAAGACGCTTATTTTTCCATCTAATATTTAAAACAACATTAATGCATTACTAATAATAAAATTTAAGAATTCTACGAATTTAATCAGATGCATTTAATTTATTGTTTTTTCACGAAAACGTGTTATATATGCGTTATTATTATTATTACTCAAAACAGCATTATTATTATGTATCTCTCTCTTTCTCTCTCTCTCTCTCTCTCTCTCTCTCTCTCTATATATATATATATATATATATATATATATATATATATATACACTGAGTCTTAGCGTAATAATAATGATAATAATAATAATAATAATAATAAAAGAACACACAGATCTGAAAGCCCGAGCGCTATGAAGCTGTGCGGTTCTGTGGTTCTGTTTGCTGCGCTGCTCTGATGAAGGCGGCTGGGAGAGTCAGCTCGGTAGTTTGTTTGTTTGTTTGTTTAGGTGTTTGTTTGTCCAGGTGTTGTCCTACCTGTGTGCTGTCCGGTGCTCCTCTCGGCCCCCCGCGGTGGAGGACACGCGCTCCTCCAGGCCGTGCTGCTGCTCGAGCTGACTCACGTGCGGCAGGTCTCAGCAGCTACAGGCGCGAGACTAACTGCTTCACTTCTCGCTCGTGGCGCTTTGGCCTCATCCGCGCGCGCTGTACACCCCGAGCGCGACATCCCTTCATATGAACGCGCGCGCACACACATACGTAGACACACACACAGTAACAGAGTGTGTGCGCGTGCGACAGGTAGAGAGGGGTGGGAGGGGCCACATTAACCCCTCACTAATTACACTCGGCAGCGCGAGGAGGCCTGCAATCTGTATTATTATTATTGCTGTAATTACATTACGCACGCAGACATTACACAACATATAACAGCAATAACTTTATTATTATTATTATTATTATTATTATTTATTATTATTTTATGATTAATATTAATGTCAGTGAAAAGAAATGTAATGCAGCATTTTTGTACTAGTAATATATGTATATGAACATTACAATAGCCTAAGATACATATATATATATATATATATATATATATATATATATATATATATATATATATATTACAATAGCCTTAGATATATAGTGTGTGGGGTTCTTAAGGGTTCTTTATATAAATGTATTAATGGTTCTCTCTATAATGCTTCTATAGCACCAAAAACGTTGTTACAGGTCAGAGAACCTTCTTATGCTACTCCAGTAAAAAGTGGCTCCTTTGTAAGGTGGTTCTTTTATATAGAACCGTGACAAAGAACCTTCTGAACGCAAGATTGGTTCATGGATCGGTCCACGTTGTTTGTTTTATTTAAAGAACATTTAAAGAACAGCTGTTTACATAGGAATAGAACTAGGAGTAGGAGCAGAACCAGGAGCAGATCCGGAACCAGGTGCAGAACCAAAAGCCAAAACAAGAGCAGAACCAGAACCAAGAGCAGACCCAGAAGCAGAAGCAGGACGAGAATGAGCAAGAGCAGAATCAAGAGCAGAATCTATTGTGAGCGTCACTGGCGCGAGCTGTTAAGAGATTTTAAAATAAACCCCCCAAAGAAAGGAACTCAGAGAGCTCCCACCTCTGGCTTTAATTCAAGGACAAATACTGTGTTATAAAAACTAAGAGGCTGCAGAAAAAACTCAGCCCTTCATATTTACAGTCTCATACACACCCGTAAACACATAAATAAGTAAATAAGTAAACAAACCAATAGATAAACAAATAAATAAATATACGGGATAATAAATAAATAATATTTTAAGCTAGTTAAGTTTTTTTTACATTTATTCTACTGTTATTCTCGGCGTAATTACGTGGTTAAGATGTAAACAGAGCGGTTCAGAGTGGTTCAGAGTGGTTTGGTGTGAAACGCTCTGTTCTAGAGAAACTTACCCAGTCAGAACTGTTCACAGTGGTAGTGATAGGAACCAGACGTCCACCTCTAAATGCTCCCTCACAGAAAGTTACTACATGGAATGGTTATGAATTCACTGCCTGATGACTGAGACACTGTTTTATGATAGTTTTGAGAACTTAAACTCCATTCATGGTGGAGGGATACATGCAGGGCACTGTGAGGCAAAATAGTCCCCAAAGAAAACTTATTATTTCAGATTTTCCACTATTTTCCATCATCAACATCCCATATAAACTCAGAAGACTCGTGTAGGTTCACTGGTGGTTCTGGATAGCAAATAAAATGTCTGTAATTGTGTTGTAGTCATGGCGACCCCTGGTTCCTATCACCACCACTGTAAAGAAAGGAAGACCACAGAATTATAGAGGAATTTTGAAAATGGGTGGAATTGCCCTTTAAATTATGAAAAAACGGGTAAAAAGTAAAAACTTTTTATTTTTTCAAAATTCAATAGTTTCCTTTTTTTAATTAAACGTGCACGCGCCTCTATTCGGAACAATAATCAACAGCGCTGAACAGTTCACATTCAATTCCCCAGTTCAGCTCTCGAGCTTCTTTTAGCGCCGGCAACAAGCGATCCTTGCGCCCCTCCCCAAACACACACGCGCGCGCACAAAGAATTCCTCATTCTTCCTCTCCGTTCGCGCACAAGTGTCTCCATATGGCGCGTTTCCCATCAGCTTTTGTGCGCGAGCCAGTCAATCAGCAACACCCCGCGCGCACACTTACACACACACACGCATATACACGCGCGCCTGATGGAAACTGCGTGGGCATTACACCTGTGTCACGAGCGCAGGTCACTAATTATATAATTATTATGAAAGAAAAGGGCGCTAAAAATTACTGCTGAAACCCGGATGTAGACTCGCTTCAGCTCCTCTAATAACTAATATTAATATTGCTTATGGAATAATAATAATAATAATAATAATAATAAATAATAATAATAACATTCATATGCAGGCTTCTTGCCTCATGATTGCATTAAAGAGCCCATATCACTAAAAACTCATTTAAAAATGTATTGGTTTTGTGATGTCACAAAGACTAATGCATTTACACAAATCTACCTATTCCGCCTATGGCAGTTTAGCTCCGCCCATCTATGCAGAAGTTAAGGAGTGTTTAGGCCTGGATTGCTTTTTGAAGTAGGCACAGCCAATTGAACAGAACTCATTTGCATTAAACCAGGCTTAAAGGGCCCATGTCCTACATTTTTTTCTTGTATTTTATTTTTTTTCCACTGTGCCTCATTCAGTAAGCATTTAGGGCTGAAACACTCAGAGCATTAATGTGTATGGGTAGAACTAAACTGCTGTAGGCTGAATGGGTAGAACTAAACGGCTGTAGACTGAATGGGTAGAACTAAACGGCTGTAGACTGAATGGGTAGAACTAAACTGCTGTAGACTGAATGGGTAGAACGAAACTGCTGTAGACTGAATGGGTAGAACTAAACTGCTGTAGACTGAATGGTGGGGCTAAACTGCTGTAGCTGAATGGTGGAGCTAAACTGCTGTAGACTGAATGGTGGGGCTAAACTGCTGTAGACTGAATGGTGGGGCTAAACTGCTGTAGACTGAATGGTGGGGCTAAACTGCTGTAGGCTGAATGGGCGGGACTAAATTACTGTAGGCTGAATGGTGGGGCTAAACTGCTGTAGACTGAATGGTGGAGCTAAACTGCTGTAGCTGAATGGTGGAGCTAAACTGCTGTAGCTGAACGGGTGGAGCTAAACTGCTGTAGACTGAATGGGTGGACCTAAACTGCTGTAGCTGAATGGTGGGGCTAAACTGCTGTAGACTGAATGGGTGGGGCTAAACTGCTGTAGTCTGAATGGTGGGGCTAAACTGCTGTAGACTGAATGGATGGAGCTAAACTGAGGTTTGCTGTGAAATGGTTCAGATGTCTTTACAGTGGTGGTGATAGGAACCAGGGGTCGCCATGACTACAACACAAATATAGACATTTTATTTACCATCCAGAAACCACCAGTGAACCTACACGAGTCTTCTGAGTTTATATGGAATGTTGATGATGGGAAATAGTGGAAAATCTGAGAGTTTACTTTAATTAATTCACTTTTCATTAAACACAGATGAAGAGGGAGAGTAAATAGATCCATCGAGAAGAAAGATTAAGTCCTCATTTTTCTGTTGGTCAGTGAGATTCAGAGACACAGATGCTGAGTTACAGCCTGTTCTGCCGAATAGAGCTGAACACAGACTCACAGCTGAAACTCAGTGAGGGAAGTTTGAGGATCTGCTGCAGCTCTGAGCATTAAGAGGAGCTAACAGGTGCCAATCGATCATGAGGAGATAGACAGCATTACTGTTAACACGTACATCTTCAAAACCTGCCTTTTGTTTTTCTGTTGTTGTTGTTTTTGTCTGTAAAAGTCAGATTTGAAAAGGCTTTCAGGATTTGTCGCCCCCTTTTGGCTCAGATGGAAACTGTCTAAATATTATTAAATATACTCTAAATATTACAGTAAAATAAAGATTTAAACAATGAAAATATTTCCACCATTATACAGAACTGCAGTCCCAAAGTAAAAACTATTTAAACACAATTAGTATCAAATCTTGGATATTTACAAGGATTACGTTCTGATCTATTTAAACCCATGGCCTTAATAGAGATAGCAATAAGCTAACAGGGTGCTTTCTATTGGGAGGTGTCTGTCCTAAACTCTAACCCCTAAATTTACACTTGTGAAAGTATTTCTTTGTAAAGTGAAGTTGAAAGACTTACTAAAATAAAATAAAATAATAAATAAAATCACATAAAAAATTTTTGCCCTTGTCAACACCGAAACACAGAGTTTTAGCCAGCAGGTGGGGCCTTATTTTAGCCACGCCCCTGCATTTTAGAGCAGGAAGTTAGTCTGCATCCCTGTCCCTCATGGCCACATGGTGTGCAATTAGATCCCATTGTTTTGGAGTAAATGTGTGCGACATTAAGAGCCGTCACTCCCGAAACATGTATTTTCTGAAGTTAAGTAAACTGTTTTGTGTTTTAATGAAAAATATGATGATTTTATGTTCAAAACTGCTCAAAGCTGTGTTTGCTGGTCATGTACTGGCTACATTTTTGAGTTCTGCTCAAAATGAGCTAAAATTGTCACCATCGAAACACACACACACTTTCTTAGCCACTTATCCTTCTAGGCCACGGGGGGAACTGGAGCTTATCCCAGCAGTCATTGGGCGGAAGACAGGAAACACCCTGGACAGGTCGCCAGTCCATCACAGGGCAGACACATACGCTCACAAACACATTCACACCGAGGGGCAGTTTAGCGTGTCCAATTGGTCTTTGGACTGTGGGAGTACCCAGAGGAACCCACACAGACACGCAGAGAACATGCAAACTCCACACAGAAAGGACCCCAGTCGCCCGGCCGGGAATCGAACCCAGGCTCTTCTTGCTGTGAGGCAACAGCCCCACCATGCTGCCCACCACCAAAACAGACATTACTGAAACATTTGGTACAGTTACAGTACTTCCAGGGTGATGACCATTTGGACAGTGACAAAAAAGGAACAGTCAGCTGTTACTGTCGGTAGCGCTGTCGCCTCACAGAGAGAAAGGCCTGGGTTTGATTCCCCGGCCGGGTAACCAGCGTCCTCTCTGTGTAAAGTTCGCATGTTCTCCCCGTGTCTGTGTAGGTTTCCTCCTGCATGCTACTGGACTGGGGAAGCTGCTGTGTGCTGGACTGGTGACCTGTCCAGGGTGTTTCCTGCCTTCTGTCCTTTGAATGCTGGGATAGGCTCCAGCACCACTAAGTGAAAAGCAGAAGTCTTTTAATCGAAAGTTCAGTTAAAAGTCCTGAATGTATTTTCAACTCTGACTTTGACCCGGTTCAGCAGACTGACCCAGCTCTTTCTAAAAGAGAAACGATAGCTGTAAATAAACTGTGGAAGCTTCAGGTGCTGGTGGGCTTTAATGGATGAGGATCAGATCTCTTCTCCACACGCCACTGAAGTTGCTGGTTGTGGTGAGAAGTGTTGGGTAGCAGCTGTAAAAGATCAGCTCAGTCAATGACTCTGATCTTCTGTGTGATCATTACTGTAGCAGGACCTGAACCGCTGACTCTCTGAGAGCTGTTTGGGGGGGTGTATAGGGTCCTAAGGATGAGAGTCTGTAACCACCACTGTTGCTTAGAGACGCTCACAGCAGCACCGCAGGCAGCTGGCGGGTTCTGCGTCTGAGAAGAAAGAAATAATACACAGATTAGCAGTATTACTGAGAGACGTTCTGATTATATGACGATTATATGATGATGATATGATGAGTTTTGTGGGTGGGATCGATTTTAAAGAGCTAAACATTCCAATAGCTGATATAAATTAATATTTATATGTTTGACAATAATTTAATCAGCTTTCAAACTTTAATCTGCAGCTGGGATGATAAGAAGGTTTTAAAAATATTGATACGTGTGAATCATTTTACTGAACCCATTCAAATTCAGATCTGAAAACACATTTGGGACTTTTAACTGAACTTGGACTTAGACTAAAATCCTTTAGATTCTGAGTGACCCCATACCTTAATTATATTTATTTTATTAAAACAAATGATTAAACGTTCCCTTTTGTCACTACCAAAATAATCATAACAGTACAGAAATGGGTGTTTCTTGGCTAATTTAAATATAAAATGTTATATTTAAGATTCATTTCCTGAACACAGAGCAGCATTAAACATTTTAACACTGATGTTATATTTAAGAGCTTTTAAACTCGAGTTATAGGAGTTTAAAACGGCGCCTCATGAACGTTCATGAAGTCAGTGAGCGTGAACGGCCAATGAGCTGCTCTGCTCGCCAATCAATCATCACGCTCTAGCAGTAAAGCCCACCTTCTGCTGCCCAAAACCCGTTTGCTGTAGAAAAAGGAAACATACAGGTGAGTTTTCTTTGTTTTTTTACTGAAATCCATCCTTCTACTTTCTAAAATTAAAGAAAAGTTCTGGGTGATTAGAAACTATTTTAACATTTAGCTTTTAGCCGTTGAGCTCCATTTACTCCCATTCACTGAGGACTCACTCGCAGGCACCCTCTGCTGTTTAGCAGTCCTGTTTTTGATATAACGGGGGAAATAGGGAGCGACCAGACTCCTCATAAACTGGCTCTGGCACTGCACCGTAACCAATAGCCGAGCTGAAGACAGGATTTTAGCTAAAAGTGCTGAACATTAGACCTTCTTCAAAAGAAGGATAGAGGGATAGAAATAACGTCAGTGACAGCTTTTTACACTGTTTGTTTTTAGATTTCTCTTCGGTATTTGGAAAAAATGACATCAGTAATTGACATATATTGTTTATAGTAATTTAGTGTCAGTGAAAATGTGGAGACTGAAGTTGTTTCCTATTCGCCAGATTCTGCAGCATTTAAGGTGGAACGGAAAATTTAAACAAGAAGCGATTTCAGCTTTGAAAAAAGTTTACTTAACTGCAGAAAATGTGTTTCAGAAGTGACATTTCGTAATTTTACACACTGATTTTCAGACTTTGGGACACATTTACTTCAAAACAATGGGGTCTAACTGCTCACCATGTGGCCATGAGGGACAGGGATGCAGACTCACTTCCTGCTTTAAAATACAGGGGTGTGGCTTAAACAAGGCTCCGCCTACAGACTAAAACTGAGTTTTGAAGCACTTTTTGAATAGGTTTTTTAAGTTTTAAATTAAACTAATGACAAATCTAATTCTTTCAACTTCAACAATAGAAGAAATCTTAAAAAAATTCACAGGTGTAAATGTTGGGGTTGGACCAGGGGTTGCAACCCATATGTTAAGAAGAGCCATTTTCTCCTTTAAACAAAAATCAAACCACCTTGGAAGCCACAACATTTTATGATTTTTATTAAAGTGACATTTCACCATCTTGGCTGTAAATGTGTCTTAGAATGCGCTAATGTTCTAGTATAGACTAAAAAATATAAGCTTAATGAAAACACAGCCTTATTTTCTGCTTTAATCTTTAGCTCAGCTGTAGCTGCTTTTCTCGCGTCTCTGGCAGGAAACTTTTCCACAAAAGTGGAATATTTCCTTGTAAAATGTCTCTCAATGTTCAACTTTTTAAAAGGCTGACGTCGCTCCTCATTTACCAGCTTCTTGGTCAAATTTTTCTGTTCCACCCTAAACAAATGCAAAGAATGTAACTGCTGCACCATTTAAGCTGGAACGGGAAAATTTGAATAAAAAGCTGGCAAATGAGAAACTGACCTCAGCTTCACAACTTTAGTGTTTGTCAGTTTCTCACTGCAGATTAAACGTATCAGGAAACCAGATGGAGTGATTATAAATGTAAAAAATAAGTCCATTCATCTCCAAATTATCAACGCCACTGACTACTGACTACTGACCACTGTGTTTATGTTTATTTGTGTTTATTGTAGTGTTTATACAGTTTTTTTTACAGGTAAAGTTGCTGAAAGTTAGTTTCAGTCTGTCACCTGCCCAGTCGCTCTGCTGTGGTTCGATACATCATGCTCCTATGCGAAGGGTGAAGGTTTGGAGGGTCTGTTGGTGGAGCTGGTTAACGTCACCATGGCAGTCAGCACAGGGCCGGATCAGCAGTCAATGCCACTCACACAAGCGTAAACACTCTAACACTAACGGGCAAGGACACTGCCGGACACGCTGACCCTCACAGCGCACTGTACAGCTGCTTCTGGGTACATTTCCAAACATCTGGACTCCTTGATAGCCACATACAGTTAGAGCGAGTTAGATTATTTCATAAAAGAGATGCTGAGTTACAGCAGCTGCTTACACTGACCAGCTACTCTCTCCTGGTTAGCAGCAGGGTTTAACAATTAGAAATTGGTGTTAGATTGAAGTTGTGATGTTTATTGAATGGTGGATTTAAAATCGTGCACTGCTTTCATTTATTTGCCATCCATGTGAGTAAACAGAACATATCTGATTGTTTTTGGGTTTGAAATAATGCAGCAGGATATACTGACATAAGCATAGAACCAATCAGCAAATAGCTACATCGTTACGTCATCCCACCGAATGGTTCTCCGCCTCCGAGTACGGCTAACCGTGGCACTTTTTAAGTGTTCCATGTCGAACTGTGTCTGCGTGGAAACGCCACTGGAACGTTTATCTTCATATAGATTAGACATGGAGCTCACTGGACTCACTGCTTGATCACCACTGTTGAAGTATGATGAGTTCTGGATATTAATGTAATTAGATGTTCATTCTGGATGTTCTACAGCTTTCAAACCTGTGTTCTACTGAACTACATACTGACTGCTGTGTTGTGTTTATTCTAGTTATACAGTGTTGTTACAGAAAAGCACACACTTTCACATAGTTTCACACCCAGACACATAGTTTTAAAGAATACAAGACGTTCACACAGCGCTGTGTATTTTTCAGTTTTCAGTGTAGAACGTCTGAAACACATCAGTCCAAACGGTGTCAATCAGCAGTTCTCACACAACGAGGAACATGAGGGTGAAGTCAAATACCGAATTCTCTACAAACACGTTAAAGACCAAAACTGTAGTTTCTACAATAATAACTGCACTTCAGCTCCGTCACAGCTCAGCACTCACTGACTTCCTGTCTGAGAGACACTCAGAGTGATAGAGTAGAGAAGTGAAGGTCAGTTGGGGTTTCAGTTTCTGATCTGATTCCTCACCTTAACTAATAAGATTACATGCAGAGAGAGACAGAGAGAGTGAGAGAAAGAGAGAGACAGCGAGAGACACAGTGTGAGAGACAGAGAAACAGAGAGAGAGAAAGAGAGAGACGGAGAGTGAGAGAAAGAGAGAGACAGAGAGACAGAGAGAGAGAGTGAGAGAAAGAGAGAGACAGAGAGAGACAGTGAGAGAGAGACAAAGAAACAGAGACAAAGAAAGAGACAGAGAGAGAGAGAGACAGAGAAACAGAGAGAGAAAGGGGGAGAGAGATACAGTGAGAGAGAGACAGAGAAACAGAGAGAGAAAGGGGGAGAGAGACACAGTGAGAGAGAGACAGAGAGAGAAAGGGAGAGAGAGCCAGAGAGAGAGAGACAGAGAGAGAAAGGGAGAGAGTTCCTGAAGTAGTCCATTTTAAACAGCAGGGGGAGACACTGAGTGAAGAGAGAGTGAGTGAATGCGTGACTAAGAAGAGAGAGGATAAACGAGAGATGCTAAAAGGTCTATTAAATGACGCTGTATTTTACTTTGATACACAGTCAGTATTTAGTCTGTAAAGCAGGTGCGGCATGTTTGGAGGCTGCTGTGTGAAGCAGAGATCAGCCGTGACTGTTAGAGCTCAGCTTCAGTTCAGGCCATAAAACACCTCTACCATAATGCTGATTTCTGCTAGCACCCCTATGGGATTGCTAATAATGTGTTAGCTGTAAGCTAAAGCTGGCGCACATGAACATTTTTGTTCTATGGTCAAACCAGAGTCTTTACACGGGGAGTCTGTCCACTCAGCGGCCATCTTGGTAACATCACCAGGCAGTTATTTCCCCTCTTACGAGACCGATCTCCTCTCTCTCTCTCTGGGAGAGAGACCTTTAAAACAGCAGCTAAAAGCCAATCATAAAAACATAATTAAAGTCCCTGAAAAAAACTGACAGAAACAGCATAAATAGTTTGTAGTAACACAGACCTCCACCACGAGGGGGACTTTTCCCCTGACTGACTCATTTCTCTAAAGGGCAGGATTTTCCTCATAAACAGACGCCATGTTGAGTGTTATGAGCTTTCTCATTCATACCTTAACCAGTGACCATCTCTTTATAACGTCTCTGATCAAACACAGACGTTTGAAGCTTGTAAAAGAGATTCCATGATCCGCCTGTTTTCTGTTCCTAACAATTAATCAGAACCTGCTTAGACTGTGGCTCATATTCAGTCAGTGACGTATCTAGAACCTCCAGACGGACTAGAGTGACTCTTTTTTCAATATTCCAAATGTATTTATCAAATATAGTTTTGTAATGTATGAAAATGGCCAAAAATGTGTTTGGTAAATATATATTTTAATATGCATTTTAAGTGCATTTTCCAAGTATATTTGTCAGGTTTTTTTTTTTGCAATTTATGAAAATGACATTATATATTTTTTAAATGCATTTTAATTGTATTTTTCAGATATGCTTATTACATTTTTTGTTTTTTTTTCTGCAATTTATATATTTTAATGTGCATTCTAAATGTATTTTCCCAATATATTCATAAAAAATATTTCTGCAATTTATGAAAAGAGCCAAAAAATGCATTTGTTAAATATATTTTTAAAATGCAAATACGGTTTTGCAATAAGTGAAAATGGCTAAGAAATGTCTTTGTTAGATGTATTTTTAATGCTTTTTTAAATGTATTATTATAATGCATTTATTAGTTTTGTTATTGTACTTTTTCAATTGTATGCGATTTCAACCAAGTTTACAGATAAGTTAATATACAGTAACCGAATGAATGAAACTGACCTCTGTGATCTGCACTGTACTTTACATTAACCATGTACGTCTGCAGTGAGACTCTCACACACAATGCATTTCACATAAACAAGATATCAGATCATAACTGCATTTTCACAGAGTATCAATACCCACAACACTCGCTTCTGTCCTGTTAAAGGATCATTTGATCAGATTTAAAATGAAGATACTGGAACACAAATTCATTTCTAAAAGAATCAGACAGGATTTGGGGTATTTTCCTACATGTTCAAATGGATTTGATAAACACATTTACACACAGTTATTTTTGTATGGTACATTTCTGTGTGTAATATTTCCCCATACATTTTAAAATAAATGTATTTTCAAATATATTTGGTTAATATGGCAAAATATTCTGAAATACATGTTAGTGTTTGAATGTATTTCAGCGTCGAACGCAGTGTGTTTGAAATGTATTTCAAATATGTTTGAAAAACATGTCTGTATATATATTTTTCGGTATGGGTCCTCTGTCACTTTATTATGATGTTGGTATTGGATCTAACGTGTGTTATTGTTATCACTATTATTATTTAATGAATGAAGCATTTCAATTAAGAGTCCCTTAGTAGACCTGAAAAGTGTTTGTGAGCTCCTGTCGCCCTTGAAACCGCCCTAATCGTCCACCCTGTTCTGATGACTCTGACTGAGACAGGAGGTTCAGGACCTTTTAGACTCTTGATGAAGGTTCTGCAGAAACAGATCTAACTCCTCAATCTGACCCCAGCAGGAACAGCAGGTAGGAGCACAGCAGCAGGAAGACATTATTCTCTCCGGTGGAGACACACGAAAGAAGAGAAGGAGAGGAGGAATAAAGAGAGGAAGAGCGGCAGAAACGGCCGAGCTAAAAACAGCTCCTGCTCCGCTCGTCCTGCAGGAAGGGGAGGGGCTTAAAGAGGAAACAGCAGCTTCAGATGCTTTAAGTGATGATATGATGATTCAGCATCTGACAGTGGAGAGTATTTGGGGTGAATATCTGACAGTGTTTACAGTTTACTGACTAATACAGAGAGAGAGAGAGAGAGAGACAGAGAGAGAGAGAAAGAGAGAGAGAATAACGGGAAGATAAAGTGGTTCATGGTCATCTACAATGTCTTTAAGTGTCCACTTAGAAATGTGCTGAGCTGTAGAGCTGGACGTGCTTCCTCCACTGCTGATCTCAGCTCTAATACACAGCAGCATTTCTACTTTTAGAGAACCGACAGAGCTGAAAATGACCGGCCCATAGCACTTCAGAGATCACGAGGGACAAAATTACAGCTTCAGCATTTTTTATTTCGTTTCAAATGTGTATAAAATATGTGAGTCATTCTTTGGAAATAAAACAATACGTTATTTTAACAATTACACCTTCTCGAGCCTCAATTTAGCAAGATTAGTTTTTAAATTAATCATATAGAAGCACCACAGAAGAGCTCGTCCTCACAGTCATGTGTAAAGGGTGATGCCATATTTTGAGGTAACAAACGTTTTTCTGGGGCTGATAGCCGATACTGATCGGCTGGACACCAAATTCAAAGGCGCAGTAAGAAATTCTGAAGACTGTTAATATTTGAACTCAACAGCAAAACAAATGCACCTCTCCCTTTAGATGCCCCAACCCCCATCCCCAATCAAATTCATTGCATTGCCAAGGTGAAGAACACTTTTGAGACCTTTGTGGCCATAAAACCCTTAGCAAATGTTGTATGGACAAAAAACAGTTAGCACACTGTCGCTACTGCGAAGCTACCCATTTGGGATCAGCAAACAGTACAAAACAATACTGACCTGCTGGTTCTGTGAAACACTGAAAATAAATGAATGTAGCCCACCTGTCAAGCAACCTCCTTAACCCTTTTCAAGTCTCTTAACTCTCAATGAAGCTGAAGTCAGCTTCCTATTCGCCAGGTCCTTGTTGGAATTTTCCCGTTCCACCTTAAATGGTGCGGTAGTCACATTGTGGAGCCTAATCATTGAAATAATCAGAGCAGTTAACAGGACAGAACAGTCTTCCTGCTTCAGGGAGGCATTTTAAATATGGGAGAAAAACGGGCTAACATGCTAACAGAAACAACTCATTCAAGCTTTGACAACAAACTGCATTAAGTTACAGTGCTGCACGCTCATATACAGTAAACTAGAGAAACAGAAACGACCACACTGAATATAACACTTCCTGTTCGCCTGCTTCTTGTGCAACCATTCTACCTTTCTTGTTTTGCTGTCTGGCATAGATGGATGGATAGATTTATATTATTTAGATTGTTTTATTTGTACGTAATTAAATAAACTACGGAGTCCAAAAACTGTGATTCCTTCACGTGAAAAAGTTTTAAAGTAGTCTGTGTCCATTTGGCGCTGATCTAATGCAATTAATGGGTTGAGTCCTGTGTGTTAGATGAGGCTACAAAAGTAGTGTTGGGTCTCCAGGACTAGTACTGTACTAAGAGATAACCTGCCCCCATACTCACACCTGCCTTAAACAGTGGAGTCCACGATTTTCATCTCCATGGCAACTGTCTCTGAACTAGAAAAGCCCTAAACTGAACTAGAAACGCCCTTACCAACAGGAAACACTCACATCAGCCAATCAAACAACCAACCAATGTCAGTTAATTAAACTGTGGTGAACTCTAAAATCTAGTCTAAATTGTAAACTCTAAAATCTAAACTCTAAAGTCTAAACTATTAGGTTACTAATAGGTGCACCGCGGTCCGAGTCCGGACACAGCCGCTGTCCTATGTGGACCTGGATCTATAACCCATAAACTATAGAGAGTTATTTAATTTTGATGGGGTGGTCCTGTTTTAATCGGCGTAACTTTTCTAGCCTTTACGGTAGCTTTAGCGGTCGGAGACTCGCACACCAATGTCATGCGTTGTACATATCACATGTGACGCTACTCAGCCAATCAGATCTGTGCATTACGATGAGCACTGAGACTCGAGTGAGTGACGCGCACACAGGGGAGGGACGAGGCGAGAAACAGCAGTCGGAGAAGAAAGTGAGTCAGAGGGTTATTTCACACGTAGTGATCTAAAGAGAAAACTGACAGTAAATGTTATTGAAATGTTACTGAAATGTACTTTATTTGGTTTGACATTCAGTTGTTGACTGTATAAGATGTTGATATACTTACTAGGCTACTTCAGTAAACAGTAGAGGGCACTGAGTCATGATGTAAGTTAGACATTATGAAGTTCTGGACCTTTGCTTGAGGAAATTTTCTCTAACTGGACCTTATTGGATTTTAATTAAAGACCCCTGATCTAAAGTCTAAATTCTAATATCTAAAGTCTTAACTCTAAAGTCCAACTTCTAAACTTTAATTTCTAAACTCTAAACTCTGAACTCTAAAGCCTAAATTCTAAGCTCTAAAGTCTAAATTCAAACTCTAAAGTCTAAATTCTAAAGTCTAAACTCTAAACTCTAAATTCTAAACTCTAAAATCTAAACTCTAAAGTCTCTAAACTCCAAAGTCTAAACTCAAAATTCTAAACTCTGAAGTCTAAACTCTAAAGTCTAAATTCTCAACTCTAAATTCTAAACTCTAAAGTCTCAATCTCAAACTCTAAAGTCTCAATCTCAAACTCTAAAATCTAACCTCAAAATTCTAAACTCTAAAGTCTGAAATCTAAACTTTAAAGACTAAAGTCCAAACTTTAGAGTCTAAATTCTAAAGTCTTGAGTCCCTTTAGCCAAAAACCCTTAACCCTAGCCAACCCACACACTTCAGAAGAATATAAAGCACAACTAATATACATGCTAACCAGGAACCTGGGTTCCTCTCAGTGGTTTCTCGTGGTCTTAAAGAGGTTCAGCTTTTGAGCCTTGGTTCTTCTCAGTGGTTCTTCCTTGGTTCCTCTCAGTGGTTCCCTCCTTTCTGGAAAGCTGCTTTGGGACATTGATTCCAGCTCACCAACCCGAGAGGCAAACCCCTTACCGAGGCCTTGGTTTCCAAGGGCAGCACCAGGTGGTGGCTTGGCGTAACTGCAGGCACCCCTAACCAGGTCATAACAAGTTTGCCTTTAGCGATGATAGCATCCCAACTGGAGAACATCCGTCTGTTAGCTTTGTGTTTATGAAAAGGTTCAGAATAACCAACACTATTATACTATAACACTATTAGATCACAATCTGATTAAAACTGGCTAAAAAAGCTGAATTCAGTAATTAGCCATTTGAATATCTCCCACCCCTGCTGACAGTCTCTACACTCCTCAGTTTGACTCAGTTTGTTGCATCATCTTGCTGTTTCTTTGTGAAGTCTGAAATACATTTATGCTACAGCAGTTTAGCCCCACCCAGTCTACAGAATTTAGTCCCACTCATTCAGCCTACAGCAGTTTAGCCCTGCCCATACAGCCTTCAGCAGCTTAGCCCCGCCCATTCAGCCTACAGCAGTTTAGCCCTGCTGAAAAACTTCAGCAGTTTAGCCCCGCCCATTCAGTCTTTTTGACTCTGTGAACATCTTGCTGCCCACAACATTGTGCTCATCGCACCTGCGGAATTTATTATTTTTTATTAAGTGAACGTTTTCAAAAAACATAGAAATATTCAGTATAAAGTTTAAATATAAACATATTGCAAACTATACTGACATAATTCATAACTGTAGCACCAAATAAAAACTGATCAAACAGTTTACTAACCATCAGTCAGCAGTAAAGTATCAAGATGAGCCACTTACCAAGAAAAAAACTGCAAAGAACTTTCCACTGTGTTAATGTGAATCTCAGCCATAGCTGTCAATCAAACACAGGGCCCTTTACAATATCACCACATAACGTTTGTCATTAGGCTGGCTGTGAATGGAGAGGCTTTATTTAGTATGTAACTTATTTGTATCAGATTGGCTTACAACTTACGAGTGTGATATGATTGGCTTACAACTTACGAGTCTGATATGATTGGCTTACAACTTACGAGTCTGATATGATTGGTTTACAACTTGCAAGGTCTGATATGATTGGCTTAAACTTAAGAGTCTCATATGATTGGTTTACAACTTGCAAGGTCTGATATGATTGGCTTAAACTTAAGAGTCTGATATGATTAGTTTACAACTTGCAATGTCTGAAATGATTGACTTAAACTTAAGAGTCTGATATGATTGGTTTACAAGTAAAATGTCTGATATCTGTAATAATTACAGACTAATAAAGATGAAATAAAGTAATCATAAGCAGCTGTTGTTTGAGTCATTACGGGGTTGTGAATGTGATGTTGCTGGTGTAAATGGGGGGTATGTTTGTGTGTAAAAGAGAGATTTAAGCGTTTTGAAAAGTGTGATCTGGGATTATTGATCTGTGCCGGGGTCAGTGCTGTTATTGATCAGGAGCTCACTTCAGGCGGAATGCTAACAGTACAGGAAGCTAACCTGGCGGATCTGTCAGGTCTCACTGTATGAGTGTCTGTGTGTGTCTTTCTTACAGACAGTGAAACGTGCAGTCAGAGAAAACTGTGAGCGGTTTGCTACACTCGTCCTTCCCCCAGCCTCTCTCTCTCCCTCTCTCTCCTCCTCTTCACTAACACGATCAATAGTGAGACTCGGCTTTGCGTGTGCGGCTGTATGTAGATAAAGCTGGACCGGAGGTGTGATCCTGCACTCGTTTGCACGGCTGGTTGGGAGACTGTGCTCCAGTTAATTCAGTCATTCCTCTTCAGTGTTGCCAGATTGGGGGGATTTTGGTGGAGAAAGAGAATATCAAAAAGTACTTCAACTTTAAAGCTGCACCATGTAAGATCTGTGTTGTTAAACCTGAAAGAGCAACTGAAGCGGTAGAATGTAAACAGGCTAAAGTATAGTGAGCGGCGCTGCTGTAAGTCGCCCTGTAAAGCCCGGAATAATCAGTTAAAGTCAGATGCGTCAGGTTAGGAGCTTTTCACACCACGTCATATGCCTTTACATCACGTCACACAAAGAGGCTCAAAAAGAAGGTCTGGTTCAGTGTTTAGGTCTCAAATGATCTAAAAATCAACATTACAATATGAAGAGAAAAATCTGATTGGCTGAGCCACATTCGAAGCTGCTGTAAAGTATTCGATATACTGTAAAGTATTCGAGTGCACAGATGAAGTAAGAACCCATTTTTTGTTAAAACTTATTTTCTTATCCAGAACTAGTCTGGTCAGCTAGCTAACAGGCTAAAAGATAGCAAACATGCTAAACAACTCCAACATTAATATCACAGGTTTGAATTAAAGCACTTACGGTATGATTTACTGTAAAACGGCAGTATAAAAGTCTAAAAATGTCACTCTAATGTCTTACACGCTTCAAATGTTCCTGTTTCAGTCAGAAGTCACGTCAAACCCAGGCTGAATCCCAAACATCTCCGTACTCCCTAAATAGTGTGCTAGCTAGGGACGTTTAGAAGTTCTAGCCTCCATATCCAAACAATGCAATAAGTGTTATCAAGTTTATCGAGTGTGGATGTGTCTGAGTCCCAAATGACTATTCCTTAGCTGTATTTTGCTCTGTTGGGCTGCAGAATCCAGTATTTAAACTCCTATGTAGTGCACTATGTAGCGAGCAGGAAGCCATAAGAGGTTTAGCCCCAGCTTGGGAAGATGGGCATTGTTAGCTTGGTGCTAAGTAAGATGGGAAATTGCGCAGTGGCGCTAATAGAAATTAGCACGGTGGTAATTTGGTGACCAAAAAGTACTTACAAAGGGAAAGTTTCTGCATTAAACACTGCTTTGTTATAAAATGTTCATTCTTATACGATAAAAAGTCAAAAATATCATGAAATGTCTGCAGTGAACAGCGATGAGCGACTGAACGTTCTACTCACTCAGTGGTATATGGTTGCTTGGCAAAAAGCACTCTAAAAAAGCTATATTTCTTGGCGGAATACTTGTTTATGTTGATTATTAATAATAATAACTTAAATTATGTACTAAAATTTGTGTATTTTGTCATATTTTATGTGGTCTGCCGTTTTATAAAAACAATAAGCCACTGTTATTGGGATTTTATCACAGGGAAGGGAGTTTTACTCCCTTTCACGTTGGGCCTAAGAACATCCTTCCTCAGGATGAAATCGCTGTAACACACAGCCTCTAGTGTCTTGTTGCTTAATTACACTGAAGAACTTATGATGACAAGAGTACATAATGTGTAATTACACATTTTCACCAGAGAGGTCTCCAAATCCCCAAAATTGTATTTCTTAATAATGCAGCCAAACTTTACCCAACTTTGAATCAGTTATCAAAACTTTGACATTTTATTCACTCCTGTTCAGAGGAGACCCTTCAGCATCATCCTCAGTCTCAGAGCTAATGGATTGATCAGGACCCTCTGCGTTATTGACTGTACTGAGTATTATTATTATGACTGTACTGAGACTGTACTGTACAGTGTTCTGCAGTATTTGGACATTAGAGTAGCTCATAGCAGAGGAACCTATAAAGATAAGCAAGGTTTAAAAATGTGTATGATTATTTCACTGCATGCACTATTATTGATATTTATATTTTACTTATTGTTCTGTTTATTTGTTGTTATTTATTTGTTTATGTGGTATCATGTCAAGTCTTTTCACTCCACTTCAATAAACCAAAATTATTTTTGTATGAAGGGGGTCATTAATTTTTTTGCACCAGAGCTCAATTGTGGCAATCCATGGAATTTTCAAAATTCCCCCATAACTCAGTGTGTGAGATGTAAACGGAGTGATTCAGAGTGGTTTGGTGTGAAATGGTTCAGATCTCTTTACAGTGGTGGTGATAGGAACCAGGGGTCGCCATGACTACAACACAAATATAGACATTTTATTTAGACATTTAGTTTATATAGAATGTTGATGATGGAAAATAGTGGAAAATCTGGAATAATAAGTTTTGTTTGGGGACTATTTTGCCTCACAACGTCTGGTTCCTGTCTAATGTGATTATGCACATATTAAGAAAGATCTTCTTCTCTAATGGTAGAAGCAGCTGGAAATACTTCTAATGTGTAGCCTACTGGTCAAGTGCATGGACAAAAAAAGCCCTACAGTCAGCCTGGGGTCAGTCTGCGGTTTTAGATTTTAATTTTCCTTCAGGAGCTCTGAGCTCTTGCTGCTCCCGAGTGGTCAGAAATGGAAAAACACTCATATAAACTGGCTCAGCCAGTTTTTTTACCAAAATGAAACACTTTCTCATTAAATTACCAAAACTAAACAACTTCGCTGAAATCCACTGAATAAAAATGATCTGTACTGAGTCAACGAGTATGGAGAAAAATAAGTAATGGTCCACTCCTTCAGTGGAGTGAGCTCCATCCATACCTTTAACAGACTGTTGAAATATTGTTAGTGTATGTTTGGATCCCCTAAAATCTCATACAATATTGTTTATTTGTCTCAGTAGGAAAGGAGTGCACTCGTTAGCGTTTTGAGCGGTCTGCAGTTTATGGTGCAGCCCTTAAAGTAAAAGAAGTGCACTTGTCTGTGTAGTGAGTGGTCTGTGGTTTAGGATGCTGCCGGTGGTTGAACTTTGTACAGGCCCCGTTGAGAGGAAAAGACACATACTCTTTAGTGTAGTGAGCAGTCTGTGGTTTAGGAAGCTGCTCTGTTGAGGGGTAAAAAAGTTCCTTTGTTAGTGTAGTGAGCGGTCTGTGGTTTAGGATGCGGCCCTGTTGAACAATAAAGGAGTGCCCTTGTTAGTGCAGTCAGCACTCTATGGTTTAGGACATGGCCCTGTTGAATAATAAAGGAGTGCCCTTGTTAGTGCAGTGAATGGTCTGTGGTTTAAGATGCGGCCCTGTTTGGGGGTAAATAAGTGCATCCTTTAGTGTAGTGAGCGGTCTGTGGTTTAGGACTTGGCCCTGTTGAATGATAAAGGAGTGTCCTTGTTAGTGCAGTGAGCGGTCTGTGGTTTGGACACGGCCCTGTTGAATGATAAAGGATTGCTCTTGTTAGTGCAGTGAGCGGTCTGTGGTTTAGGACACGGCCCTGTTGAGGGGTAAATAAGTGCACCCTTTAGTGTAGTGAGCGGTCTGTGGTTCAGGACGCGGCCCTGTTGAATGATAAAGCAGTGCCCTTGTTAGTACAGTAAGCGGTCTGTGGTTTTGGACGCGGCCCTGTTGAATGATAAAGCAGTGTCCTTGTTAGTGCAGTGAGCGGTCTGTGGTTTAGGACGCGGCCCTGTTGAATGATAAAGGAGTGCCCTTGTTAGTGCAGTGAGCGGTCTGTGGTTTAGGACGCGGCCCTGTTGAGGGGTAAGGGCCTCCAGCGCTGTGAGCTCCACTTCCCGGAAACAGCAGCTCAGTGTACTGAATAATGGCGACTCTATCGGTGTGCCAGCCTCAGCTCGGAGGTTTCAGTTTCGAGAACTGTAAGAGGTAAGAAGGGGCCGATAAAGAGCCCGCTCCGCTCACCTTTGGGGCAGTTCGGTTAGACCGCTGTGGGGGATACTCCGCCGAGTCCTGCTGGTGGAGTGTGTAACGTTAGTGTGTGTGTTTGTTAGCTAGCAGCTCGGCCCGTGAATGACTCAGTAGATTTCATTGAAACTGTCCGGCGCGGGGATTAAACTGCAGTTAGTAAAGCTGCGGAGGAAACCCCGCTTCTGTGGAAATGTGACTGAATAATTATGGTTTATTTTAGAACGAAATATGTATTTTCTTCAGTTTGTGAGCTGTTTCATTCCAGCGCGGTGACCATGTGAGCGTTAGCCGGTGAGCTGAGCTCAGTCATGATGTTGCATCGCTAACAGAACCGGCGCTGCGCTCACAGCGTCGCGCTACTGAAAGCTGTTTAAAATAAAAATATCTGCTGATTCATTCAGAAAAATTGCTAAAATAATGGCCGTAAATATGATAACCTAAAATGTAACGTTGTTCCTGCGCTTTATAGCGGCTAATGTACCGAAAAGCTCTCAAAAAGCACCAACTATGGAGAGAAAATTAGCCACTGCTAACGAGCTCCTTTGTTTTGTTTTTTCGGTGTTTTTACACAGATATTCCTGAAACAAAGGGGCGAAAATGTGTAAATAAATGTTTTATTTAAAATGGGAACGGATGAAACTGAAAAATGTTTTGAATATTTTACACCGATTAAATACACAAAAAGCTCAGAGCGTTAGTTACGTGACAGTCCAGAGAAGCCCGCGTGTGCCTTTTAAATAAACTAGTAATAAAGTAGTAATAAATAAATCGTTCATGTCTCTGAACACTTGCAGCTGTTAAGTTTATATCGTTAGTTTAACTGTGTTGAAAATGTTCTAAACTGTGGGTCTTTAATTTGAAGGTAAACGATTCTCCTGTTTAACCCGGTTCTCAAACTTTTATTCAGTAAATTGATTTGTATCTTCTATAAATATGGACTTATTTATTTGTTTGTTTGTTTGCTTGCTTGCTCTCACAGTTGGAAATTGCTCTGATTCCTTTGCTCTAAGCTGTGTGGGTTTTTAGATCCTTAAAGAGGAATTCCACCCATTTTTCAAAATTCCCCCATAACTCAGTGTGTGAGATGTAAACGGAGTGATTCAGAGTGGTTTGGTGTGAAATGGTTCAGATCTCTTTACAGTGGTGGTGATAGGAACCAGGGGTCGCCATGACTACAACACAAATATAGACATTTTATTTACTATCCAGAACCACCAGTGAACCTACATGAGTCTTCTGAGTTTATATGGAATGTTGATGATGGAAAATAGTGGAAAATCTGAAATAATAAGTTTTCTTTGGGGACTATTTTGCCTCACAGCGCCCTGCATGTATCCCTCCACCATGAATGGAGTTTAAGTTCTCTATAAACGATTATAAAACAGTGTCTCAGTCATCAGGCAGTAAATTCATAACCATTTCACGTAGTAACTTTCTGTGAGGGAGCTTTTAGAGGTGGACGTCTGGTTCCTATCACCACCACTCTGAATGACTTTACATCTTGATCATTTAACTGTGTATAAATTTATAAAAATCACCCTTTATGCCTTCATATTTTCCTCCTTCAGATGGAAATGGTGGGTGTGTGTAAAACTCCAGCCCCTCTGGTGAAGGATGTAAAGGATAAACATTCCTCCTAACCTAGGAGTAATTTGAATCTGAGACTCGCACAAGAAACTAAACGTCCTGCTGAAATTTCACTCCCTGTTGTTTGATTTAAACATCTCATGTCTCTGGTGTCCATCAGTCACTGTAACAAGTTGAAGATTCTGACGGTGCAGTTTTCGTTCTCTAACGTGATCATTAAAGCTGCAGATGCGCTGAGATGGGACTTTAAATCCACCTGAATCAGCAGAGCAGAGATGTGGAGCTTTTATTTGTAGAGGGTTGAAAATGCAGATATTGGTGCCTAACTCGGCGTCACAGCGATGTAACTGCATCAGCTAATACTGGTTTGAAACATCAGCCAAATTTAATCAGCTGTCTGGTGCTGGTATTTAGATATGATTCCAGTATTGTTTTAATTAAAATGTGTATTCTTCTGTAGTTTGTTGTACCTGTTGCAACATTTACGTCTCCCCAAAAGGGCAGTTTTAGAGGAGAAGCTACACATTTTCTCTGCTTTTAATATGAGTTAATGTCAAAAGGTTTTATTCCAGGTAGGTTTGGAGCATTTCTAATAATCCATTCATCATTACACATTCATGCAGAGCTCAAATGACGTGTACACACACACATACACTTTCTAAGCTACTTATCCTTCTGGGTTGCGGGGGATGTAGAAAAATAAAAATGTGAAAAAATTGAGTTTTTTTGGACAGCGATGATACAATGAATGTAAACATTAGCCCAATAACTTCATAAAAATAGTTTAAAAATATACAGAAAATGAGGTTTTAAACAGTGAAGCGTCAGTGAAATTCATTCAGGTGAACTGAGAGAATAATGAGAAAACAATGATTAACATAAACAAGACATTTAGATGTCAATAAAGCATGTTTAAAGGAATTATTTAAAAAATAGGTTTGCCTCATTTAGTTTCTGAATGCTTCATGTGATACAGCACCATTTTAGCAAATGTGCTACAATTTTATGTTCTGAAACGAGTTTACAGTGAAACCTGTTGGTCATTTTATCTCTCAGATGCATAAAATTAATCACATGATGCAGCAATTTAAGTGTGTGTTGAAAAACTCGGATGTGAATCAGTGGTTGTAAATGTGAATCAGTGGTTGTAAATGTGAATCTGCATGTCTGATTCGCCCCTCACTCTCTACAGTGTATCTCACTGAAACCCCTGTTAGTGATAGAGTAAAGTGGGCAGAGGGGGTGGGGCTTATGCTGTGGACACACCCACCAGGAGCTGAAAATGTTCTTCTGGAGAACCTTTAAATCCATGTGTTAATTTAAAAGGAGCAGTGGACAGTTTAGCTTTATTTTTGTCTTTTCCAAAAGCTTGATTATCATCTAACAGTAGGCTCAGTAATATTGGAATCATTTCAGTCTTAACAGATAATTGCTTAAATAGGGGCAGTTACTTAGATTTAGCTGATATTTCAGACAAATATGTGTTTATTGAGCTCCAGAAGGGCCGAACATTTAGGAGATGCTGTGTTACTGCACTGCAGTATCTGCATTTTTCATTTTACTGCATTCTATTCTAATGTATCCTTAGAGAAATAAATATTATATTTCTTTGTAATGCTAATCTGGGTAGATGTAATCACAATTTCTACATTTTCTAAATGTTTATCAGCATCTGCAGATACGTACATTAAAATGACAAACCTCGGCATCAGCACACATTTAACTCCTTATTTATACAGGTAGTTCAAGGATGGTTGAAAATCATTAATATTCTCACTGTTTATATAAAACTGAAGCATGAACTGATTCATTTTCTGTGTAATGTGTTGTTTCTGTGTTTTTCTGCAGGAATGCTCTGCTAGAAGCTAACATTGCTAAGCTGGGATGCAGTCTGCCTGCAGCTCGTAAAACCGGCACCACCATCTGTGGAATCGTGTACAAGGTGACTTTCACAGAACGTTACTCTTACAGTGTCTGACGGGTGTTGTTTTCTCCTCCTTTCGCTCTTCATTCGCTGACAGCTGAGATGCAACATAAAATATATTTGACTTTTAGTGCAGAATGTGCATATATTTACATGAAGTAAATATATTGAAAAGAATATATGGAGTAAATTAGAGTGTATTGCACTGTAACCATACACACAGTCGTATGACCCTCAGTCAGATTACATCCTCGACAGGGAACGCACTTAAATATGACATTTTTCTGCAATTGTTTTGCATAAGTTATATATATATTAGCTGAGTTTAATGCACTGGAACAATATAAAATGTGCTGTAACCTTTGCTCAGGCCACAGTTTCATTTATTTCTCTTATGTTAATTTCTGCAAAAAACCATAACTGTACATTAAAATGTGCAGAACTGAGTCTCTGTGGAGGTCAGTATGTGGAGTTTGACTGGGGCACCCCAACTTTTGCACACGGCTATGCAGCTGCCACCGCTGCATCCTTTTTTTCAAGTACAGCAGTTTTTCAGAATGGGAAAAGAGTAGGAAAGATTACATACTAAATATCTCTGTGATGCGTTTGTTCTTTTGAGTGGGTCGTTTTAAAAACTCCTCACTGTTTGTTTGTTTTGTGCAGCTCATTGTTGTGATTATTTGTTGTGTATTTCTCTCTGCCTGTCCAGGATGGAGTGGTGCTGGGAGCTGATACCAGAGCGACTGAAGGAATGGTTGTAGCTGATAAGAACTGCTCTAAGATCCACTACATCTCCCCGAACATTTAGTGAGTCCTCATCTCACCATATACAGTGCTGTGAGAATCGATTTAACCTCTCGTCCGATTTCTTAAATCATTTACACGTTGCAGACTTGTGCGATGTCAGTATTGCAAAGACCAATATTGCGACAATTGACAAACAATATACTAAATATTTATTATATTTATTGGTTGAGAAGTGTTCTAACCATGCTGTTATTTTGCCATAACATCACAGGTTTTTCACAAACAATATCACTCCGCTGAGATGACGCTGCTGGGCAATGACTCTGTCAGCTGTAGGAGACCCTTAAGCCATTTGAACATTTTTACTTCTTACTTTGCCACAAACAGAAAATGGACACTTTTAAGATCACATTTGACCGACAGCTGATTTGGTCAGACTCTGAAGATGAGACGACACTAAATTCCCAAACTGTCATCACTGAGCAGCTTTTCAGTCGGCAGCTGTGACAGAAGAACAGCTGAACAACCTGGAATCAGCCAGAAATGAACCCAACACCATTTGCCAAACAAAATGGGCTGTAAGATGCTTTACAGACTGGCTGGAACAAAACAACATTAATACTGATCTGGCAAAAACTGACAAAACTGAGCTGAACTTGATATTGCGGCAGTTTTATGGCTCAGTCCGATTTGGTCAGACTCTGAAGATCAGACTACACGTTTGGCGAATGGTATTGGGTTCAGTTCTGGCTGATTCCAGGTTGTTTAGCTGTTCTTCTGTCACAGCTGCCAACTGAAAAGCTGCTCAGTGGTGATGACAGTTTGGGAGTTTAGTGTAAGGAGCTGGAGAACGAACTGCCGGCTGTGCAGCGAGTGGGCGGAGCTCGTTACTCTGACGAAGCAACAAGCTGCTTGTTAAAGAACTATAATTTGGTGAAGGAAATGCGAACATTAAAACAAATTAAACGCCGCGTTCACGGCCCAGTTTATTAATTTATTACTTTATTTAACTGTTGTATTAAAGCAATAGAACACTCGAGGAGTGTGTTATCGCCAATAACATCGGTTCGTGTTCGTGCCTGCGACCAAATCACAGCCGCGATGTTATTTCGCAATAACACACTCCCTCTCGCGTTCTGTAGCTTAAATAATATGCCAAATAGCGCATTGTGACTGTATTGCTATACATTACAATTTATGCAAATTATTCCTCCAAATAACTTTCATATAGCAAAGCTTACATTTTCTCACTTCAACCTTTTTTACTGAAGCAAAACTGAACTGTTGACAACTCAACATAAACATTTTCTTACGCTTACATATTTGATAGGTACTTTTAGTAAGAATCTTATCTAATGACTCTTATGGGTATATTTATGATAATGTTTCTGATTCCTGCCTAAACACTGCAAGTGAACCTCGTTATACCACTTTCAGGCAAGCATGTTAGCAACCACACTACTCATCTCTTCATAGCAGAACCTTCACTGGTGTAAATCCTGGTCTCATTAGAAAGAAACAGCTACATCTTGTGGACTAAGACAGAATTGCATCTTGGTAATCTATGAGTCTCAGAAGGGGTTTAATACGTAAAAAATATGTTAAAGATTCAAAATTAAATAAAACATCAATACTTGAATATGTAAGTATAAGGAAATATGCAAATAGAGATACTTTTATTTCTACTCTCTTATACTGTATCCTATGTATGTTTTTTTTGGTCTGTTTTTATTTCTGTTTTTTTATTTTCTGCATAGTATATGTAAGTTTATGTGCAGTTATGTGTGTTGCTACTGAAACACTGCAATTTTCCTTTGGGTCGGTCGGTCTGTCTGTCTGTCTAGCTGTCTTTCTATCTAGCTGTCTATCTAGCTGTCTGTCTGTGTCTAGCTATCTGTCTGTCTGTCTATCTATCTGTCTATCTATCTGTATCTATGTGTCTGTCTATCTATGTATATTTCCATCTGTCTGTCTGTCTGTCTATCTGTCCCTCTGTCTGTCTGTCTGTCTGTCTCTCTATCTGTCTGTCTATCTGTCTCTGTCTATCTAGCTGTCTGTCTGTCTGTCTATCTGTCTATCTATCTGTCTGTCTATCTAGCTGTCTATCTGTCTCTCTATCTTTCTATCTGTCTGTCTGTCTATCTGTCTCTCTATGTGTCTGTCTATCTATCTGTTCCTCGTTGTATTTGTAGGATTTCTAAGCCCCAAATATTGTGACATCATATTATATGGGAATAATATGTATATATTCAACTCTGCAATCTGATTGTCCAGCTGGACAGTGAGTTACTGTGTAAACCGGGTTGTGTTTGTTCGTGTAGCTGTTGCGGAGCTGGTACGGCAGCAGATACGGAGATGACCACCCAGCTGATCTCCTCTAATCTGGAGCTGCACTCTCTCTCCACCAACCGCCTTCCAAGAGTGGCCACTGCTAACCGCATGCTCAAACAGATGCTCTTCAGGTGCCCACCAACAAACACCTTCTTTCTCCCGGTGTCTTTCTTTCCTTATATATTACAGTTTACAAACAATTCAAAGATTTATCACTTAATCAGCTGAGTGATTCAGTACTGCTCACATCTCACCTCCTGCACACAAACAGATATTGTCGTACTGACGACCACAGAGGAGATCTGCTCTGCTCCTTTAGATTTCTCACAGCCCCCTCAGAACATCTTTTAAAGGCTTCCTTCATAACATCACATTCCTGTGGGTCTCTGGGGCTTAATTTTAATCAGGGGGCTCCTGATTGGATGACGATCCTAATGCTGCGGAATGTTAAACCCCCCCCCCAATATGAGGTGTTATAAAGCATGCGAACAAAATGTGTTCTTGTTAGGATATTAGAATACTCCTCAAAATGCATCTGTCTCAGTAGAAATGGTTGAAATGAAAGTTTAAAATTTACACTTATAAAAAGCTGCATTATTTTAGATTTATATTATATAAATTTGTAATTTTATGATCTTGTATGTCTTACGCACGATCTTTAGATTATATATACATGCTGCATTCCATCCACTTAGCTATTGAAGAGTGTTAACCTTTTATTTAATCCCTTTTCTTTGTCTCTGTTTCCCTAACATCTGGTTTATTTATCTGCCATTTGGTAAATTTTTCCATTTTTGACTTTGTGGTGTCTTTGCGTTTGTGTGTGCAGGTATCAGGGTTATATCGGAGCAGCGCTGGTGTTGGGTGGAGTTGACTGTAACGGGCCGCACCTCTACAGCATCTACCCTCATGGCTCAACAGACAAGCTGCCCTATGTTACAATGGGTGAGTCTCTGACACTGAAAGGCATTTTTCTAACGGGCCTTGTGGTACAGAGTGGTACGATTGTTAATTCCAGAACTATCCGAACCCTGCTCAAATACCCGTATCATGCTTAGTGACTTTACGGTGAAGGGAGGACCACTGTACCCACTCAAAGAGGAAGGACATTCATGATCTCTGACTCACACTTACAGATGGCTGTGGCATCACTTGGCATCAGACTCACGATCTCACAATGATGGAGCGCTTAGATTGTTGTGCCACTCAGGTGTTGATTCACCATTTGCTTTTTTCTGGCTAGCTGATGTGGCAGAAATGGCAGTTGTCTGATTTGAGTGACATGCGAAGATTAAGTTTGATTGATGGCCTGCACTGTTTGTATCACAATCCGAACATCCTCATTCAGCAAATGTGATGTGTTGTAGCTCTGGGGGCCGAGCTACACAGAATTCTTTGCTCTTTTTCCTTTCTGTTAATCATCTAATTTTTTTTTTTATTTATTAGTTCCCTTCAGTGAGAGACTGAGAGTTTGTATCTGGTTAGTGTGCAACCTAAAATAGGTGCTAATTATCAGTGTGTTATCGACAAGGTTATTGGCCAACACTGATAATTCGGCATGTCGCTAGTATCACCTGGTATCGGTCAGCTGATCTATCAGACGTTACTTTAAACTTTTTCCGCTGCAGTGAAATCTGAGAAATATAAAATCAGCGGCGCAGATTAATCGGCCCCTCATGTTTTTAGATGTGCTGGTTCAGTGGTTATATTATTGTTTCTGTTAAGGTTCTGAGTTGTTTCTGCGTGGTGTGATGTGCATCTCCGGTCTGTATTGTCAGGTTCTGGCTCTCTGGCTGCTATGGCCGTGTTTGAAGACCGATTCAAACCCAGCATGGAGGTGAGTGTCCGCCTGTCTATTTCTCTTCCTGTCAGTGAAGCATTGCGATGCTCACCGTATGTTCTGCCCATCAGGAGGAGGAGGCGAAGCAGCTGGTGCGTGATGCGATAGCAGCCGGGATCTTTAGCGACCTCGGCTCAGGCAGCAACATCGATCTGTGCGTGATCACCAAAGGCAAGGTGGACTACCTGAGACCACACGACGAGGCCAACAAGAAGGGCGTCAGGTGAGTGACACCTGCAGACAGGCCACCAGTCAGGACTTCTCTTAGCCTGTCATGAAAACACTTCAGTTCTTCTTTAAGCACTAAATGAGCAGAAAAGATGGGCGTTAGCAGAATTATGCAGAAATTAGCAAAATAAAAAAGGCGTTAGAAAAACAGAACTGTCAGTGTTATAAAAATGCGTTACACAATGATGTTTCCTGCAGAAAAGACCCCCATTTAAGCTTTGCTTTATCAAATAAAGTTATGTTCCTATCAAGAATTTCATTTAAAGTGCATTTTGCTGTTTCAGTCACATACTTCATTGAAGTGTTAAAACATGTTTTGCATAGAAATTATCAGTGCACGTGGGTAGAGCTACCCAGAATTCTTTGAGGCTTTGGTTTCTATTAATTGCATCTTATGTTGTTGATTTTCTTTACTTCTCTTCATAAAGAGGTTGTTTGTGTCATAACATGCTATGTTGATGATAAATGTGAAGTTTGTGTTTTACTTGTGTTTATTTTAATTATGATTGTGGAATGCGCTCGTCCCCCAGACCCCGACGACGGCCGCAAGAGCTGTCCCTGTCACTTTAATTTGCCTCACATTTGACCCCGGTGGCCAGGAGACGGGCGCATGCCACAATGATGTTCGGTCCCCACCTCCCCCTCCACCCCCACCCCAAAGCAAAACCATTTCAGATGCTTGGATGTCACTTCACTTTTTAACAAGAGCCACATTAAATCTGAAATATTTTTGTTGTGGCAATAATAAAATAATAGATAACCCAATATGCACAGATAAATATATAAACCTTTGATTTTTAACCTTAATCGCACAGCGGTTTCTCTCGGCACGGCAAAAACGGTGCTAAAAAACAATGTTATTTCACGTCTGAATTTCTACGGGGCTGGAGAGGCTTCTTATTCAGTGTCTGGCTGTTTGAATGTCCTGTTCCACCTTAAATAGAGCAGCAGGTATGTTCTGGAACCTGTACAGGCCGTTCAGCCCCTTCCCCTCACCGTCAGACTTTGCTCGGATATAAAAAATATTTCATTTGTTCACACTTCAGTATGAGCTGCACCTGGGCTTATTTTAAGACTGCGGCTTCCTCTGTTGCACCTGATTGAGTCAGGCAGCTACTCAGGCGCAACAAGAGGAAACAGAAGCGCTCTGGTGCCCATGCCATGCTTATGCTAACCCCAAAAGTCCCTGCAGTTGTTATCAGGCTATTTGGATACATGAAATTTTCTCTTAGTTTCTAACAACGCTAATGGAACCACAGTATCAGACAGTTAAGCCAACATTATTTTTTTTCTGAGAAAGCATGTAGTGGAGGGCTGCAGCACGGCTTTATCGGTTTAACAAGCACGACCACAGTAAGCAAAGTGCTGCCTCTCGGCGCTGTAGAACGTTCTGAAGCCAGACCACGAATCAGGACTGATACAGAGCGTGGACTACACATTAAAAGAAGACAGTTCACTAGACGTGTCCGTTTTAGAGCTGCGGATGGTGCGTTGTCTGACATTTAAATCATCCAACCTGATAGCCTTTGTGATGGCTGCAATCTGATGGTGATTCGTGATACTATCGTCAATAAGCTCGAGGCTAAAATCCCAGAGATGCAGCAAACAAAAGAAATTGCGAATTTTGTTTGTCAATACTGATAAAAAGCCCAGTAACTAATATGTGGGTCAGTGCTGGTGTGGAGTGCTGTGTGTGCTGAGACTCTGACCAAATCTCCACCTGTTCTGCTTTAAGACTGGAAGAGCATGTTCGAGCTGAAGAGTGAGTAAAAACGCGTGTGATTTAGAGAGTCTGTGTTTTAATGTTGAAACTTGTAGACAAAACAGATTCTGAAGCGTGTTTGTTTTTAACCTTTGCTAACATCGATTCCAAATAAAACGGGCCCCCCCACCCCTCACTTCCTACACACTTACGCCTCCTGTTAAGGGAGAATAAGTACAGCTGTGTAATTCAGGGGGGTTAAAGTGATAATTTAGCATAAAATTACATTTATACAGATTTCATATCAGCCAGGACATTGGAGTCTGAAGTTAGCTTCTTTAGTTTCAGCACTGGAGCTATGAGGCTAATGTAGCTAACAAGTAATGGAAGCCTATATCCCACCAGTTAGCATTGTGCTAACTGCATCCCTGAAACCATGTTAATAACTCAGACGGTGTGGAGTTGTTAAGTAAGATGTAATAGATTTGATGGTGGTTTCTGATAGGGTTGTGCATTCAAACTAATATTGATAATTGTGTATCTGCAAGGATTAATCAATGAATAATCCATTGGCTGCATGGAAGAACACCCCACCCCCCAAAAAGGAATGAAATTAATGTAGTCCTGTAGGCTTACCATTTAGGTGGGAGCACTGGTGTTGCACAAAAATTAGTACTCATGTTGGATAGTAAAATAGGCTAATGAGCTAAAGCAAACACTACAGCTAATTGGCACAACACTGGATACTCGTGCCAACATGTGGATTTTTAGTGTTCCTGGGCCTAGCTAACAGTAGCACAGTAGTCAATAGTAGCCTAGTTAGCGATAAAGAAGCCCTCCATCTGACTTCTTAGTCAGTTCAGAACCTCCAACAGCTCAGAGCGTTCGTCGTTGGTTCCACAACACTGGATGATCTCCGAAATCGCACTGAAAGAGCCGTGAGTGCAGCGACACCCGACATGCTCAATCCAGTATGGGATGAATTTGACTATGGCGTTGATGTTGTCTGTACAGCTGGAGGAGGTTCATACTGAGACCTTGTACAATTACATAATAAACTTTATGCTCATTTAAACCGTTTACAGTTTTCTGCATTGATCTGTAATGATTTACAGGTGAAATAAATCATTTTGAATCTTTTTGAATCACCCTGTACATGATCTTTAAGTCTGAACAGTTGGTCCCTGTTTATAGATAACAGTGAGTCATACATATACTGAACTACTCCGCACGCTTTGAGGCTAATGATGAGTTAGACATGCACTTAGCACCATGCTAGTTGGTGGGGTACTTGTTAACTGCACTAGCCTCGTCACTTCAGTGCTGAAACTAAAGAATCAAGCTTCAGACACCAGACCCATCCTGACTGATCGACTACATTTGGTGTAGAGGGAAAACTGTAAATGTAATTATTTGCTAAAGTATCACTTTAAGGGCTCGTCTGGAATTGCGCAGGTTGCGAGTGCAGTTCTTACTGACTTTACTGACATTCTAACAGTGGTTTACTGCAGTGCTCTGCTCGGAGGACGTACTGATCTCTGTGGAGTAGACGGGTAGAGTGCTGAACTGAACTGAACTACACGCTCGCTCACGCTCTGCTTTTCTTCCTGCAGAACCGGTGACTACAAGTACAAGCACGGCACCACAGGCGTTTTGACAAAGGAAGTGACCCCTCTTCAGCTGGAGGTGATGGAGGAGAGCGTGCAGACCATGGACACGTCCTGAACAGACACCACGCTGACCGTCACCCTTGACCCCGTTCTGTATTTCATGTATGGAGATGTTTTTTCCCCGTGTTTACAATAAAATCTGTTGTGAAGAGACGTGCGGTTCTTCCTAAAGCTTCATACGTGTTGAAACTCTGACGTTCAGCTTCGCGGAACAAACGCAGCTGCAGGGAACGACCTGCTGTTAGTCCAGGCTTAGATACTCAGGCTGTGGTTAGTCCTTGAGCACATGAAGGTGGTACGCTTATGACGAACGGTGTTTATTAGAGTAATAACTGCTTTATACTTGGGCCACAATTGTTACAAATCTGCCCGATCAGTTATTTGAGATGATCGCAGTTATTTAGGACCACAATATTTCTCCACAGTTGTTAGATTTCTGCCACTAGCAAAATGTGAATCAAGTGTAAGCAGTAAATGCGTTCACTGAGACATCATAGGGTTTATGACAACACAAAAGGTCTGACTTATAAGTTGGCGCTCCATGTTTAGAGGGCATTTGTTAGCTATGTGGCTAATTCTAACCTCTTTAGCATGTACGCTGGCAGAATGAATGTTTTTTGGCTTAGAGTTTAACTCTGTACACCATTCTGTAGACAACTGTTCTTGCATAAGTGTAGTGCATCATTTTGACAGGAAGCAAGGTGGCTTATCAGCGAGTTTGGCCAATTTAGGCTTGTTCATTGAAGGTAAATATTACAGTAGAAGAACAGAATTAATTAGAATTAATTATCAGCTGAAATTTCATAATCGTGGCCGCCCTAGTTATATTATCTTTGTAGTACTTTTCCTCCCTGAAAAGCAATGTTTTTCACCTGATAGATGCCACAAACATCACAAAGAGGGAGTAAAAACTTAGGGGAAAGAGACAGCCATCCCTGATTGGCCCAAGAGCTGTTTGTGATCCTAGATGTTTTGGTTTAGATTAGTCCCATATAGCAGCAAATAAGGTCAGCCCCCTGCTTGACTGTTTGCCACCGCTGGTCCACCCTCAGACCACCCAGATTACTGTCCTGCATACAAGCTGTAACTAGTTTTTAATCTCCTCAAACAAATTTTAAATGCACAGAGACTTTTATTTTAGAAAATAAACTTAGACAAATATTACAAACAACTGAGAGAAAAATATAATGGCAAGGCTGATATAAAATGATTTTATAGATGTTATTGCTGACACTGAGCTGGATTAAAATTATTTACTAATTTACAAAGTGTAACTAAAGAAGGGAAGGAAGGAAAATCAGTAAATTGGACTGGGGGAGGAATATGAGCGATGATACTTGGAATTTTGTCTAATATTCTGCTTAACCACCGGTGGGCCGCCCGGAAAACACCAGTAGACCACCAACTTTGCCATCAGTGGGCTGACAGTGATCCACTATCCTCTTGCTATCATAGGTATTGGGTGGTGGGGTGGAAACATGATTTTATTGGTGTACAATTTTGATCAATAATGAGCAGGAAATATATATATATATATATAATATATATATATTGTATTCTTCAATAACTAGTATGATTACAGTACTAAGTTGTGTGGTTTTGAGAGAGGAGCCTATGTGTGGGCCCTCATGCTGTGCTTATGACGGTAGAAACCGTATAGTTCATGTTTTTAATGGGGCAGCAGCCATAATCGCAGCGTAGCGCAGCTGTCTGCAGAACGTCCCGTTAAGACCTTTTGTGGTCAGGATTAGTGGTGGGAAAAACTGGATCTTGATTCCTTTAGCAACATGGCTGCTGACTGTTTGTAGCTGTCCAGGCGTACGGCCGAACGCTTAATTGTTTAAATATCAAAACTGCGATAAAAAAAAAAAATGACATCATATCGCGATAACCTAATCTCACGCAGCTCTGGCGCACTAAACCTCGAGTCTGAAAAAAGGATGTGCTGGTCTTCTTGGCAAAATGAAGCCTAATTAACAGAAAACAATCTCATTTAAACTGCAAAAAATGTTGGTTAGAAAGTCGAAGTTGGATGTTTTTCCCAGATTTTCCCTCCTCCAGATGTGCCCGTAGGAATATTAGCATGTGTTCAAAATACCTTTTAGGATAAAACGCTGTCGCCTTGCACTCAAACAGGAAGGCCACTGTAATTCCACTAATGTTATCACCATGGCAACATTTACATCACCGCATGCAGTCGTCGGTCATGTACCATTGCTGATATTTTTCAGCGCAAACGTACAGTCGGCTTTTTAAGGAGTTAATGCATACAGCCTCAGTAGGGTACGAGTAGGGAGCAGTCATTTTCCCTGACCACCACTGAGGTCAGACCCCTCCCTGACCACCAGCGAGAGTAACCGCTAAACACAAATACTTCACAAGGTTTCCAGAATATGTATTTGAACTGTTAGTACTTGAACATGAGCACAATTAAGGGGGGGTTACATATTAAGCTGTTCAGTCCACTTTCTCCAAACTCATCGAGTCTAGTTACAGTTCATCGGACGGTAAGACGGTCAGGGATCCGTCCAGTTAAAGCGAAAGTTCAAATGGTGAATATTGATCCCACGTTGAGCAGAAAAAGAACAGTAAAGGAACTGATATTTGACAGTGCAGGAGTTTTTGATGAAGCGTTTTAAGGCGTTTTGGAGAACAGCGTCTGTGTGAGTTTGTTATAGTTGTGTTTGATCAGTGCAGTAATACAGCAGAGTTCTTCAGGCACAGAGTCTGAATGAGTCCACAGTTCACACACAGTCCTTCTTCTGCCTCAGCAGCGCTTGGCAGGTGTGTGCAGGTGTGTCTCCAGAGGGCCGTTTCAGGTGCTGGCCGTCCACAGCTGCATCTGTTTGGAGAACTGCAGGACTAACACGATGTCCGGCCGCTCGTCTGGATCCGGGTTGATGCACATGCTGACCAAATTCCTCAACTACGACACAAAGACAGTTTTTACATTCAGTTAAAACATTAAACTACTACATCTGAACTTCAGAAAGGTCTGAAAACAGTTTTTAATAATAAGAAACCAATATAGTTGTAGAGAAGTGTATAAAAAGTATATAGTAAATGTATAAAATGGTTCTAATGTGCTGCATGGTTTCCCTGTTGTGCAATGGTCAGGATCCCCACAGAGCAGGTACTGTTTGGGTGGTGGATCATTCTCAGCACTGCAGTAACACTGACATGGTGGTGGTGTGTTAGTGTGTGTTGTGCTGGTCTGAGTGGATCAGACACAGCAGTGCTGCTGGAGTTTTTAAACACCTCAGTGGCACTGCTGGACTGAGAATAGTCCACCAACCAAAAATATCCAGCCAACAGCGTCCTGTGGGCAGCGTCCTGTGACCACTGGTGAAGGACTAGAGGATGACCGACACAAACTGTGCAGCAGCAGATGAGCTATCGTCTCTGACTTTACATCTACAAGGTGGACTGACAAGGTGGGAGTGTCTGATAGAGTGGACAGTGAGTGGACACAGTGGTTAAAAACTCCAGCAGCACTGCTGTGTCTGATCCACTCAGACCAGCACAACACACACTAACACACCACCACCACGTCAGTGTTACAACAGTGCTGAGAATGATCCACCACCCAAATAGTACCTGCTCTGTGAGGGTCCATGGGGGTCCTGACCACTGAAGAACAGGGTAACAAAGTATGCAGAGAAACAGATGGACTACAGTCTGTAACTGTAGAACTACAAAGTGAAACTATACGGTCAGTGGAGCTGATAAAGTGGACAATGAGTGTAGAAACAAGGAGGGGGATGGTGTGTGTATGTATGTAAACATCTAAAAACATCTTCTGATATCTGGTTTATATCATCTACACTGTGCTCGTCATTAGTGACTAAATTGGCCAAAACTATTACTATGAAAGTGTGTGTGTGTGTGTGTGTGTGTGTGTGTGTGTGTGTGTGTGTGTGTACCTTCTCTGAAAAGTGGTCTGGAGGTAGAGGAGGATAATCACACTGCTCAATCTTCTGGCAGAGCATCAGCAGGTTCATCTGATCGCTGTAGAATGGGCTCTGCAGCGCCGCCATCTGATACAAACACACACACATTAACATTTCCTCTAATCTACATCGGTGAGATTCAGACAATTTAAAGGAAGCTGTAACAAGAACTTTTCACAGATGAACGGAGCTGCAGATGATTCCATAATAACTGAGGAAGTTCATTTTTCAGCATTGGGAAAAAAAAAGCAGAAAACACATTTAACAGAAAATGACTCAGAAGCCTCAGTGACTAACTCTACTCTCAGCTGTGTGAGTCAGTGAGTCACTCCTTCCCTTTATTCCAGCTTCCATTCTGTTCAGGAGACTCACTTTCAGTTCCTCAAAGAATCTGCAGACACACCTCCAAAGTTCAGTCGTAGAAGCTGGTTGATGATTTTCTGAAGTAATCAAACACATTCAGTGGTGTTGAGGTCTGGACTCTGGGGTGGTCAGTCCATTGTTCAGCTTCTTTGTTTGATGTGTCCGTCTCCTTTTCTCAGTGAGGTTCTTCTTGACAGCTACACATCCTTTCAGACCCACAGCGCTGAGTCGTCTTCTCACAGTGGAAGGATGGACAGAAACACCTGTGGATGTTTTCAGATCTGAAGCAGCTCGATTTTCTCCTCTCTCTCAAAGATGAAAGCTCTAAGTGCTGTTTATCTGATGGGGCAGTTTTGGGGTCTAACAGCTCTTCCAGGCGGTTGTTAGGAGGCACACGGGAGTCTGTAACTTTTAATCAGTTTTTAAACTCCAGTTTTAGAAACTCACTTATTTCCCTTCATTACCTCATGTCTAATCTCCTCACAAATATCTCCTTTAGTCATTTTAGATGAGAGAAATGTGTGAGGCAGCTGAGGTGAGTTTGGGTAGTTCTTTGTATGAATGTGTCAGTCTGAAGGGGAACAACGTCAGTGACACCTTTAGGAAGCTTTTGTTGGAGGACAGCTGTAACTGGTTGGGTTTAAGATTGTAAGGATGGAGTTAAAGTGACAGCAGGTGCACAAAAGTAAAGAGTGGACAAATTAAATGCTGATATCTGGTTGTTGAGGCTTGTGTGAAATTTTCTGTTAAATGTGTTTTCTGTTTTTTTTTCTGACGCTGAAAACAAATTATGACTTTTGACAGAAAATTACATAAAAGGAGGTGTCTCTGTACAGTACTCTCTCTCGCTCTCTTTATATATATATATATATATATATATATATATATATATATATATATAGAGATATAGAGAGAGAGAGAGAGAGAGTAATTAATAGTAATACATGAACTGTATTTGTGTACCTCGTACAACAGACAGCCCAGAGACCAGATGTCTGACTTGAAGTTGTAGCCGTTCTCGTGGATTCTCTCAGGAGACATGTAGTACGGGGTTCCCACTGAGAGGGGGGTCAAACAGAGGATTCAGAAACTGAGGGTGGGACAAACACAGCTTTCAGAAACTGATGTGGTTGTTGTTGGAGTGATTTATATGAAAGAAGTCGATGACGGAATGAATCAGATCATCAGATCCTGCTCACTAATGACCATCACAAACAAATTCAAATGCCTGGACTTACAAACCCTGGAGATTCCTTCCTGCGGACTTTAGCTCCAACCCGAATCCACCACACCTAATCAGTCTAATTCTTACCTTCAGAAGTTCTTTATTAGCGTATTAATGTGTGTTACCTTTAGGTTGGGTGTGCAGAAAGGAAGATCTCCAGGAGGAAGTGTTGGTGACCACTGATGCACTGAAGATTCAGCCAGCAATACTTAACCATTACAAACACTGTACAGTAGCTTTAGCTAAAGTACAGCAACTACAGCCAAAAATCTACTCCCATTAGATCCTTCAGTGGACAATCATCATAAAATAAACTGTCATAACTATACTTATATTACTAATAATTACTATTATTAATAGTAGTATTTCTAACTTATTTATCTTAGCAGTGCTTAACTTTTTATCACTGAATACATGGGGCTGATGTGCGATCTGTGCATGTGTGTATGTATATATATGTATACATGTGATATGCATATATGTGTATGTGTGTGTGTGTATATATTCACCCAGTGAATGAACGACTGTAGTTTTGGAGCTGAAGAAGCGTCCCAAACCCAGATCTCCCAGTTTGACCACTCCAGTCGCTGTGATGAACACGTTAGCTGGTTTTATATCTGACAGAGACAGAAACATACACACAGACCGTTACACCACCAGTCAAGAGTCTGGAGTCACAGAAGAGTTCAGAAGTTTAGAATTACAGTTCCAAAATTTGGAATCACAGTTGAAAAGTTAAGAATAATGGTGTGCGTGTGTGTGTGTGTGTGTGTGTGTCTGTGTGTGTGTGTGTGTGTGTATGTGTGTGAGTGTGGGTGTGTGTGTGTGTGTGTGTGTGTGTACCTCGGTGCATGACTCTGCGGGAGTGCATGTGCTCCACTGCACTGCACAGCTGAACAAAGTACTTCCATATCGTCCTCTCAGGAATCAGCCTCCGCTTCTTCTTAAAGTACTGCACACACACACACACGCTGTTATTTTAGTCGGTAATATTCAGTGTAGACTGAAATACTCTAAGTAAGATGACAGAAGGTATTTTCAGATGCTTTATTAAATATTTCATGTTTTCTGGGATCATCAAAAAGTTATTAAATGATAAGGCTTTTTCGATCCCAGGTGGGTAACATAAGTATTCACAACAGCATTAAAGATGTAAGAATAAGCAAGAGTATGAATACATGTAGGAAAAAAAAACATAAAATATGAAATAACCCTAAGTTTTGCACAGGCCATATTTTATGGTCTATTTGTTTTCCGATAGGTTAAATGCAGTAAATAAACAGTAACTGTGTAGTACAATGTGCAGAAGTGTGTTCTCTGTACAGGATGTCTTAACTTTTCACTTCAACAACAACAATATGGAATTTGACCAGGGTGCACAAACTTTTGCATACAACTGTACACCGATCAGGCATAACATTATGACCACCTCCTTGTTTCTACGCTCATTGTCCACTTTATCAGCTCCACTTACTATATAGGTGCACTTTGTAGTTCTACAGTTACAGACTGTAGGACCCCCATGGACCCTCAGAGCCGGTACTATTTGGGTGGTGGATCATTCTCAGCACTGCAGTAACACTGATGTGGTGGTGGTGTGTTAGTGTGTGTTGCGCTGGTCTGAGTGGATCAGACACAGCAGTGCTGCTGGAGTTGTGTGTATATATATATATATATATGCAGATATGCAGACAGCTCACTAAACAGCAGCACTGTGATAATAAATAATTACTGTAATTATTTCAAATAAGCGTATTCTGGATGTTAGTTTTATTATAACTGTTAGAATTCTGTATACAAATTTTATCATAAGATTGATATTAATTTTATTATAATCTCAAGATGTATTCAAAACCTATATCATTCATGTGAAAAAGTAACTGCCCCTAAACCTAATAGCTGGTTGTCACACCTGCAATCAGACGTTTGCGATAACTTGCAGTGAGTCCTCTACATCACTGTGGAGGAATTCTGGCCGACGTTTCTTTACAGAATTGTTTTAATTCGGCTACATTAGAGGGTTTTTGAGCATGAGCTGCCTGTTTAAGGTCTCACCCACAGCATCTCAATAGGGGTTCTAGTCAGACTTTGACTCAGCCACTCCTTCATTTTAGTTCTTTTGAGCCATTCAGAGGTGGACTTGTGTGGAGCATGTGTGCTTCAGATCATCGTCCTCCTGCAAACCCAACTGCACTTGAGCTTTAGGTCACAAACTGACGGGCAGACATTCTCCACTTCATGGCTCGATTAATTATGACTAGTCGTCCAGGTCGTGCAGAAGCAAAGCAGGCCCAGACCATCACACTACCACCACCGTGTTTCACTGTTGGTATAATGTTATGGTGGAATGAGGTGTTAGCTTTGCGCTAGATGCAATGGGACCCATATCTTCAAGTTTTCTCCAGTTTGTAAGATGACTGGAGTCCCAGAGTCTTGGCAATGGCTTTGTAACCTTTTCCAGACGGTAGATTTCAGTGACTTTGTTTCGCCTCTGTATTTGAATCTCTTTAGAACGTGGCATCATGTGCTGCTTTTTGAGACCTTCTAGCTGTTTCACACTGCCAGACAGGTTGTTTTTAAGTGATGTTTAGATTTAACAGGTCTGGCAGTAATCATGCCTGGGTGTGGTCAGTGAAACTGAACCCAGTAGTCAAATAAAATTTGGTTAACTGGTTCATTTAGTAGCTAAGGGGGCAGTTACTTTTTCACATAGGGTCAGGTAGGGATGAACGGCATTTTTCTTTATAAAAATGAAATTATCATTTAAAAACATTATTTTTTGTTTACTTGCGTATCTTTGTGTAGCAATAAGAGTAGTCTGATGATCTGAAACATTCAAGTGTGACAAATATGCAAAAAAATGGAGAAAATGGGAAGGGGGTGAATACTTTCTCACAGCACTGTAACTCCGTTCTGGATGTTCTACAGTTTCCTCGGTCATTTTCGAATCTCCTGCAGCTCTGATCACAAACTCACCTTTATCATGTGTGACAGATCTCCAGCGTCGGCCAACTCCAACACGATGTTCAGCTCGTTATCCTCAATGAAGGAGTCCAGATACTTTATCACGTTGGGATGATTCAGCTGCTGCAGGACGGAAGAGGACAGTGTCACACACACGTATATATACATAAACATATCTCACAGAAATGTTTCTTTTTCAAAACATAGATAAACACTCTGACCTCCATCACAGAGCAGAGTTTAATCTCATCACTAACCTTCAGCAAGTCGATCTCTTTAATGCAGTCCTGACGAGATTTAGCGTCCATCATCTCAAAAATCTGAGACACGCAAACACACAGCAACAATAAAACACAAACACTGTTATTATATACAGATATTCACACGCACACATCATCTAAACCACTTATCCTTCTGGGTCGCGGTGGGGTGCTGGAGCCTATCCCAGCTGTCACTGGGCGGAAGGCAGGATACACCCTGGACAGGTTGCCAGTCCATCGCAGGGCTATATACAGATATTATATCTCTACATACACATATACTGTATATATATCACTGTACATATGACATATATACCACACTATATACAAAAAGTATTGGAACACACCTCTTAATCAGTGAATTCAGGTGTTTAATTCAGTCTCATTGCCACAGGTGTATCATAGGTGTATAAACTCAAACTCTTAGCCATGCAGTTTGCCTTTACAGACATTAGTGAAAGACTAGTTTGTTCTAAAGAGCCCACTGAATTCCAGAGTGGTGCTGTAAGATGCCCCCGTTGTAACAAGTCAGTTTGTGAAATTTCTTCCCTCCTAAATATTCCACAATCAGCTGTGAGAGGTATTATTGAAAAGTGAAGCGTTTAGGAACCACAGCACGAAGTGTCAGACCATGTAAAGTTGCAGAGCGGGTCGCAGAGTGCTGAGACGTATAGTGCATAACAGTCTTTAATGCTCTGCTGATCAATAACTGCGGATTTAAACCTCCTCTGGCATCAACGTCAGCACAAACACTGAGCGCCGGGAGTTTCATGGCAGGGTTTCCATGGTCGAGCAGCTGCATGCAGCCTTACATCACCAAGCACAATGCCAAGCGTCGGATGGAGTGGAGTAAAGCACCACCACTGGACTCTGGAGCAGTGGAGACGTGTTCTGTGGAGTGATGAATCAGCTTCTCTATCTGTCAGTCTGATGGACGAGTCTGGGTTTGGTGAATGCCAGGAGAACGTTACCTGCCTGACTGCACTGTGCCAGCTGTAAAGTTTGGTGGAGGAGGGATGATGATATGGGGCTGTTTTTCAGGGGTTGATCTAGAACCCTTAGTTCCGGTGAAGGGAAATCTTAATGCTTCAGCAGACCAAGACATTTTGGACAACTGTACACTTCCAACTTTGTGGGAACAGTTTGGGGAAGAACCTTTCCTGTTCCAGCCTGACTGAGACCCAGTGCACAAAGCAGCTCCATAAAGTCATGACTGGGTGAGTTTGGTGTGGAAGAACTTGACTGGCCCTCACAGAGCCCTGACCTCAACCCCATCGAACACCTTTGGGATGAACTAGAATGGAGATTGTGAGTCAGACCCTCTCGTCCAACATCAGTGTCTGACCTCACAAATGCTCTTCTGGATGAATGGGCAAAACTTATTAAACTTACTAAATTATTCAGCATGAATTATCATCTAATTTCATTCACTATTAGTGTATGATTGGCAATGTTTTATTACTGAAGCATTAACAAGTTTTCAAGTCAGTTTTCTTTACAAATTCAGGAAAGTTTAACTGCAAAAATCACTAAAAGCTCTTCCATATTTATCCACAACTGGTTGTTAAAATAGGTTTAAACCAACTTAAATATTCTGAGACTAAAACTATATGAATCTAAATAGTTTACTACCTAAAGGTAAGAATCGGTCTTAATAAGTGATTTTTGATTTAATCAGCTCTTTATTATTACCTGGTTCTAGATAGTATATAGGCTAAAGGCAGTAGGAACAGCAGGGGGCACCTCAGCTTTCAGATCTAGAGAAGTCTTTAGGAAGGGCTTCGTTTTTTTAACAGGCAAACCGTAAAATCACAAATCATTGCTGGCTTTAACGATAACATTACAGCCCCCAAAAAAACTTCTGGGCATTTAGTACATCGTGAGAACCTTTGTTTACAGACATCTGGATTTGCCCTCTATTTTTCATATTACCTGATGGACTACAATTACCATAAACACAAGAACTGAACCTTCGTTTCAGCTCACACGACTACGCAGAGCAGATGGTTTGCGCGGTGGGGAAATGTCTGATATTGTTCACGCCATGTAGTCTGATGTCTTGTGTGAGTGTTTTGGGGGGGTGGGGGTGTTGTTACACTGTTAGAAATAAAGGTTCTGTTCAGGTACATTTTTCCCTCATCAAGGTACAAACAATGTAAACTTTCCCTCAAAGCTCCAACAGTGGTTTTAAGGTCTGATTGTGAACCTTAAATAAGTTTTTCCAGGTGAAAAGTTTGTATTTGTACCTTTTCATAACCGAATGTTTTAAAACAGAACAGTAAAATAAAAGCCTGGAGGCGAGACGGGGTGTGTGGAGTCAGTACAGCTTAGAACATATCATTTCAGTGGATTATGGTTCAGTTATGTTCCCTGACTAAAGGTCCTGAGATGGAGCCTTGAGGGGACCACCCCAGTGACAAGATTGTGACAGTTTACTACCTTTATTTCTGAGAGTATAATATACATTATTATGATGAATTTTGTGATGACACGCATTTCTGAGAAAGTGATGGGTATGTTCACAACTCTGTAAGCAGAACCTTAGAAAAATGACTGTCATGTTCTGTGTATAGCGAAGATGTTTTCAAAAATCACATTTTTACAGTTTCTATGTATTGCTGACCCTCTCAGTCACAGTGCGCATGGTAGAGGTACCTGTACTTTCTTCAGAGCCACCTGCTTGTTCTCCAGCAGATACGTGGCTCTGTACACCTCACTGAACTGCCCGCGGCCGATCTTCTTCTCGATGCGGAAGTTGGACAGTGCGCTGCAGTAACTCTGCCAAAACGAAAGAGGAGCGAGAGTTACTTACACGTAACACCAGAACCAGAACCAGAACCTGCACAACAGAATCTCAACTCAAACTATTAAAGCACATATTATAAACACTGCACATACAGTCTGTGTCCAAACCTGTGGACACTCCAGAGTTTCCTCTGAAATGAAGGTGTTAATAGTGAGTCTGTGCTGCAGTAACAGCCTCTACTCTGCTGTGAAGGCTTTACACTATATCTTGAACATTGCAGTGAGGATTTAATTGCACAACACCTCTGTAGCAGAACTAACTGACTATAGCGCCCTCATGTGTGCAATCCATAAACGTGCTTCAGCTCGAATGGTTTACTAATTGGCTAGCAGTTAATCATTTACACTCTAGCTCTATCTAACAGCTTTTGCTGATTAAATTAATTGCAGCAGTGATGAATAAATACTCGAGTACTGTAATTACTGTAATTACTCTACGGGAGAGTCAGTAAGAGTAACTAACTCTAGATAACAGAAATGAGTGGACAGATGAGTGGGCAGTTTTTAGGGGATGAGTAAGGCAAACTGAAATCAGTATTAAAGTGTTAAAGTGTTGTAAAGTGTGTGTGCGGTGGGGGTGGTTCTGTGGTAGTGTGTGTGTGTGTGTGTGTCTGACCTGGTTGTCGTGTTCTGGTAGCGTGTCATTTTTATTCTGATCCTGCTGGCTGTGCTGACCCTCCATACTGACATACCACACCTGTAACACATAAACACACAGTATATAATCAATACATCATCAGTTCATTATCAGTACATTATCAATAAACTATCATTATATTATCAGTTTATTATCAATATTTCATCAGTACACTATCAGTATATTAGCAGAACATCAGTTCTTTGTCAATATATTGGTGTGTTATCAATACATTATCAATATATTATCAGTACATTATCAGTTCATTGTTAGTACATCATCAATATATTATCAGTATATTATCAATCCATTATTAGTACATTATCAATATGTTATTAGTACAATATCAGTACACTATTAGTATATTATCATTACATTATCAGTGCATTATCAATAAACTATCATCAATATACTACCAGTACATTATTGGTACATTATCAGTATATTAGCAGAACATCAGTTCATTGTCACTATATTATTGGTGTGTTATCAATACATTATCAATATAGTATGAGCACATTGTCAGTTTATTATTAATATATTATCAGTACATTATCAGCATACTATCATCAATATATTATCAGTATGTTATCAGTTCATTTTTAGTACATTATTAATATGTTGCCAGTACATTAGTACATTACCAGTACATTATCACTTCATTATCAGTACGTTATTAATACATTGTTAGTACATTATCAGTATATTGTCAGTATGTTATCAGTATATTATCAATATATTATCACTTCATTATCAGTACATTATCAGTACATTATTAGTACATTAAAGGTTCATTATTAGTTCATTATCAGTATATTATCAGTTCAGAGGAATCTGGGCAGAGTTGCAGTTTCTAGGCTATGAAGGACCAACTGGGTGAACCAGTCTGCTACAGCGCCACCCTGAGGCAGAGCAGTGCTGCAGCTCTGGTTAGTTAAGAACACCAAAGACAGAAGCTGATTGTGGGTGAAGCAGATAAACAATGACAGCATGACGTCATAATATGTTTATTTTCAGGGGCCCCAGGAATTTTGATTTTGAGATATTCAGGGGGTCCAAGAGGTTAATTAGGGAGTCCCAGACCCCTAGGACCCCTTGTATTTTGCACCTTGGTTGTAACCCGAAAAAGGGAATAAATAAGGAAATGAAACTAAAGCGTTTGCCATTTAATCAACTAGTAAAACCAGTGAGAGCTCCCCCTGCCGAATGTTTACAGACATAAACATTATGTCTTCTTATAGCATTCTTCACAAGGCCTTATAATCAAATGCAGATCAATCTGGGCATCATACAGCATTTAGAGTTGATACATAAACGTTCTACAACATAGTCTAACTTTTCTTATCCGTTTCTACAGAAATATATGCAAATTATTCTCTGACTCATTATGAACTGTAAAGCATTCAGTTATAAAATAACTTTAGTGCCATGCAAATGTTTTCTAAATGAGCTGATTTGCATAATCTGACTAACCAGAGACGCATCTGATTAGCAAGCATACATACAAGTGATTAAAATCCAAAATCCATAAATCCTCTGAAACGAGCAGGTGTAAAATGGGGTCTCACCCTACCAACAACACATCTGATTGGCTCAAACACATAACGAGGACATTCCATTTGTTACCTTCTAATACGACTCACACAGTAATTAGGATGATACATAATGTGTCCAAAGAGTTTCTTCTGAAATGAAGGTGTTCACAGTGAGTCTGTGCTGCAGTAACAGCCTCTACTCTTCTGGGAAAGCTCTATACTAGATGTTGAACATTGCTGTGAGGATTTGATTGAGCACTAGTGAGGTCAGGTACTGATGTTGGATGGTCAGTTCTGGATCACTCTGACTCATCCCAAAGGTACTGAATGGAGCTCCATCACTACAGAGAACACAGCTCCACTGCTCCACAGCCCAATGCTGGGGGGCTTTATACCCCCTAGCCCAGGCTGGGCATTGGACATGGAGACCTTAGGATCATGTGCAGCTGCTCTATTCTATTGGTCAGTGCTTCTAAGGAGATTCTACAAGCTGTGTCAGCGATGGACGACCTTATAGCAGCTGAACTCACTTCATGTCATTCAGACTCTTTTCCAGCGTGGTCAGTTTAGTAGCTGCTGCTCTTTTCCTTCTCACTTTGTTTCTTTCTTTATTCTCTCCTTGCTCTGCTCTGAGCTGTTGGAAACTCTCTGTTGTCACGGTCCACAGACACGTGTCAATCCAGATTACTCAGAATATCACAGCAAGGAACCCGCGCACATGAGCAGTTCTAGGAAAGAGTGCTCGCACAGGCTTGCTGCACACACAGCAGCTCCACGGATTCCTCTGCTCTGATGTTCTGGGTATTTCGGATATGAGTAGCTTTTTTTTCTCGGCCTGCGTGAGCGGAGTGACGTCGTCTAATTGCACTCTTTATTTGGTGTTCCACAGAAAGGTTTCACACTGCGTCACTCAACACTTTTCACCTGCTACAAGATGCTGGAGAGGAATTTACCCACAAAAACCTCCCGCCACAGACACACACACACACACACACACACACACACACACACACACACACACACACACAGACACACACACACACACACACACACTCACTCTACATTCAGACACTGCACGCAGCTCTGAATGAATGTGTAAAAGTTGCGGTAACCGTTCTGTCTAATTTAGCTCCACGTGTTGGACAATGTGATAAAAATATCATACTGCAGTACTAAAGACATGTTTCAACACACCAGCAGTGCCACAAACGCTGACAAAAACGATGATTTGTATTCAACATTTCACAGTCTGCACTGCACTAAACCAATTAAACAGCGCTGACCTCTTCAGCACCCTCTAGTGGTCATTCTGCTGGTGGACTAGAAATCAACTCTATATTTTTAGGCAATATAATCAAATAAAACTGACTCTGTTATCACATGAACTAGGACAGGGGTCAGCAACATGTGGCAGAATTATGTTTGTAGGTAAAAATAAAATAATCCTCCTTTACAGTAAAATAAAGCTCTGCTGATCGTTCAACACAGTTTAACAATAAATGATCTTAAACGCTGGAGTTAATGTAGAACTGCTAATTCACCCTTTAACCCTGAAGATCAGCGCAGACTGCTGGTCACCATAGCAACACAGACAACAGTCTGGCATAGCTAATAGATAATGGACTTACTTGCGTTTATAATCACTCCAGCTGAGAAGCGACTTCAGCCTCGTAAAAAGTCAAACGTTGAGAGACATTTTACAAGAAATTGTTCTACTTTTGCTGAAAAGTTTGCTGGAGATGCGAGAAAAGCGGCTATAGCTGAGCTAAAGCTTAAAGCAGAGCAAAGTAAGTCTGCGTTTTCGTTTATATATAATTTGATAGCCTACACTAGCACATTAACTCATACTGCGACGTATTTAAAGCCAAGATGGTAAAATGGACATAAAATGTTGTGGCTCCCAGGATGGATTGATTTTTGTAGAAAGGACAAAATGGCTCTTCTTAACATTTGGGGTGCGACCTCTGGGCTACACAATGTCGTCTCTCAGTGTGTGAAACGTTGAGCTGCTAGTGAGAAATGAGATTGAAAGGGGAGGGGTGTGAGGCCCCGCTGTGAAAGACAGTTCACACCTCTCCACAAGACGTCCGTGCTGAGATAGACGACTGCAGCTTCTTAAACAGTCCTGAACAACAACACTTCTAGAAACGAAGATAAAAATCCAGTTCACTTCTGGTTTAATACCTACAAATTTCCATCTGAATATATTCCAACAATGTTACTGAATACAAAAAAATACATAGTTCAGAAAGTGAGCAGCTCCAACACAGGCAGAAACTGTATTTTATAGCTGCTGCGAAAAAATCCTAATTATACTTTCACTTTAGTGATATAAAATCCACCACATGCTCACAAAAGCCTGCTGATTATGACAGTAACATTTGTCATAATGAGATTAAAATACCATCATATTTCCAAGCTCTGCAGATGGTGCTGTGACACTAACTGGTGATCCAGCTTCAGTTTTAACCTGCGATGCTCTTCATACATGGATTACAGTCTCAGCAGGTTTAAAACTGCAGAAATATGATTAAAATCCAGGAGAGCTGAAGTTTTAATTATCATCTACATCATCAGGTCTATGGTCTAATAACACTGAGCTCGTTAGAGACAGGCAAACATCACAATGTGTGACATCACAACCATGAGTTCCCCACTGCCTGCCTGCCTGCCTGTCTATCTCTCTGTATGCCTGTCTTTCTCTTTGTCTGCCTCTCTGTCTTTCTCTTTGTCTACATGTCTGTCTGCCTTTCTCCCTCTCTGCCTGTCTGTCACTCTGTCTTTCTGTCTGCCTTTCTTTGTGTGCCTGTCTGTCTGTCTGTCTCCCTGTTTGCCAGTCTGTCTTTATTTCTCTTTGTCTGCCTGCCTATCTCTCTGTTAGCCTGTCTCTCTGTCTTTCTCCCTCTCTGCCTGTCTGTCACTCTGTCTTTCTCTTTGTCTGCCTGTCTGTCTGTCTGTCTCCCTGTTTGCCAGTCTGTCTTTATTTCTCTTTGTCTGCTTGCCTGTCTCTCTGTCTGCCTGTCTTTCTCTTTGTCTACATGTCTGTCTGTCTTTCTCCCTCTCTGCCTGTCTGTTGCTCTGTCTTTCTCTTTGTCTGCCTGTCTGTCTTTCTTTGTTTGCCTGTTTGTCTGCCTCTCTCTGCCTGTCTGTCCGTATCTCTTTCTCTCTCTGTTTCTCTGTCTGTCTGTCTGTCTGTCTGCCTGTCTGTCTGTACTTCTGTCCTCTTTTCTCCATCTGTCTGTGTGCGTGAGTTGAGTGACACAGTTTAATTTCGCTATTCATTCAGTTCAGTGTTTGTTCCACAAAAATGGTTTCAGTGTCACTCAAACACTCTCCCTGCAAACCCACAAACCCCCCACCACACACATTACACACACACATTCACAGACTATACACACACACACACTCACTACACACACAGACTACACACACATACACACACACACACAGACATATTACATCTACAAGGTGGACTGACAAGGTAGGAGTGTCTAATAGAGTGGACAGTGAGTGGACACAGTGTTTAAAAACTCCAGCAGGACTGCTGTGTCTGATCCACTCATACCAGCACAACACACACTAACACACCACCACGTCAGTGTTACTGCAGTGCTGAGAATGATCCACCACCCAAATAGTACCAGCTCTGTGAGGGTCCTGTGGGGGTCCTGACCACTGAAGAACAGGGTAACCAAGTATGCAGAGAAACAGATGGACTACAGTCAGTAATTGTAGAACTACAAAGTGAAACTATACGGTCAGTGGAGCTGATAAAGTGGACACTGAGTGTAGAAACAAGGACGTGTACTAAAGTCCTACATGTATATGTTATAAAACTATCATAAAACAGTGTCTCAGTCATCAGGCAGTGAATTCATAACCATTTCATGTAGTAACTTTCTGTGAGGGAGCTTTTAGAGGTGGACGTCTGGTTCCTATCACCACCACTGTGAACAACCCTGACTCAGTAAGTTTCTCTAGAGCTAAGAACCACTCTAAACTACTCTGAACCACTCTGAACGAATCTGTTCATGAGAAATTTTGAAAAACAGGTAAAAGCTGCTTTTTTTATTTGCTAAATAACACATATTGATCAGGCACAGAGAGATCTGTCAGAACACAGCCTGTACTGTACGAACATGATCTCAGATTACTGTTAAACAAACTGAACAGAGTTAGTCAGAGAGAGAGAGAGAGAGAGAGAGAGAGAGAGAGAAAGAGAGACAGACAGAGAGAGAGAAAGAGAGAGAGAGAGAGAGAGAGAGAGAGAGAGGCCGAAGGAGGAAGCAGGGCGTTTGTTATGATTCAGATTGTAAGAGAATCCCGCTCTCTCTCCTCCCTCTTCTCTTTCTCTGTGTTTTTTTGGAAGTGTTGGTCTGGAGTGACTCACGCTGAAGGCATTAAAGAGCACTTCCACAATCAGAAGACACACTGAGGTTCACTCAGTAACACACACACACTACATAATACACGCTTTCACAGAGCACGGCTACTCAGTTAACCCGGAGAACTTCATCCAGACGTCAGATTAGTCCAAAAGGTAAAGAGCAGAGAGACTTTCACATCTAACGGTCTTCAGTTCAGGCTTAAAGGGGAACTCCACTGATTTTCCTAAGGTTCTCTGCATAATTTAGTGGTTAAGATGTAAACAGAATCGTCCAGAGTGGTTTGGTGTGAAACGCTCTGTTCTAGATAAATTTACCGAGTCAGAACTTTTCACAGTGGTGGTGATAGGAACCAGACGTCCACCTCTAAAAGCTCCCTCACAGAAAGTTACTACATGAAATGGTTATGAATTCACTGCCTGATGACTGAGACACTGTTTTATGATAGTTTAGAGGGGTTATGGGGGAATTTTGGAAAATGGGTGGAATTCCTCTTTAAGTTCTGCAGTGTGCTTTGTGAAATCCCCCCGAGTCTTAAAGACGCAGTGCAGGATGTGAAAGTTAGTGCAGGAAAAACACTGAACAATGTGAGACTGAATCAGTGATTAGAATGTGACCCGTATTACTGTGTAATTAACCTCTGGACATCACAGTTACAGTTAGTGCTGCAAGCGTGCTGTTATTTTAAACCTATTATAGTTTTTAGATTAGATTAGTAAATCCTGTGTGTAATTAATGAAATATAATGTTAATGTAACTCATTAACAGGGCAATTAAATATGTAATAACATAATTACAGTTTAATGGTATTGCCAAAGGCGTAAAGAACACGCCATTGAAAATTAGGACTGATACAATTAATTGTAATAATAATTGAAAAATCTGCTGATTATTTGGATGATTAATCGAGAAATGTGCGTTGTTTTTAAGACCAAATAATAAAAACAAGCTTAACTGAGCAATAATATAATGTGTAGAGTTGTTCAAACAGTCCAATATACTTTACTGAAAAAGATACAAACGAAGTCTTTATTGCATACAAAATACAATAAATATAGTATTTCGTAGAAGAAACACTGTGGCCGACACAAACACTTCACAGATTAATCGATTAATCGAGAACGCAACTTCTAACCGTTTTTAATCGCCCAGTCAAAAACCAACCATTTCAAGACATGTGAGGGGGCGGGGCCGCGCGTTGAAAAGTAGTGGTGCTCATGAATATTAATGAGCTCACAGCAGCACTGCAGATGCGCGAATAAGACTTACTGAAACTTGAAGCGAACAAAAAAAAGACCCTTCTGTCTATGTTTTCAGTGTAATTACGCTCAGACGCCTGAATTGGCTGCTAAGTCCTCAGCACAGCTCCTCTAGACTCCTCATCAGCTTCCTCTTCGCCAGTTTCATGCTCGAATTTTCCCGTTCCACCTTAAATGGTGCAGCAGTTACATTCTGGCGCCTGCACCATTTAAGGTGGAACGGGAAAATTCGAGCATGAAACGGACTTTTAGCAGTTAAGCTGAGTTGAGGAAGTTAAAGTGAAGCAGTGCGCAGCTCGGCCTGCTCTCCATTTCCCTGTTTACCCCCCAAAAGACACACACACACACACCCACACACCCACTGTGAAACAGGCTGTTTCAGCTAAAGTTAGCGTCTCAGCTCACTGTAAAGCACGCGCTCAGCCTCTGCGCCAACACTCACGCATCACACAGATATAACGTGTACGCACGTGCACTTATTATTGACGCTCCTGCGCAGTCTTACTATCAGGAGCGCGAGCCATTTCACCACGCTTATCCAGCTTTAACTTTCTAAGCGCGTTTTTTTCATCATCCTACCTTTAATCTCCTTCTATCCGGATCAGAAACGCATCAGCCTTGTTTTACTCCTCTTCGTGCCTCGTGCAGCTGCGCGCTCCTCTTCTTCTCCTTTCCACTCTCACTCTCACTCTCTCTCTCTGTCTGTCTCTCTCTCTCTCTCTCTACATGTTCTCCTGTAGCGCGCGGGCGCTCCGCTCTGTTTTTCCGCGAGCTGGGCGGAGAGAGTCTTCGCTGAACTTCGGAAGCGCCTCAGCATCAGTGGAGCTGCCGCGCATGCGCATAGCGCCACAGACGCTAGTCGGAGAGGAATTGGGTGAAAAGTCGTCGAAGAGCTTCAGGATCGAACTTCACAACCAAAGGGAGGTTCCATCACTATTCTGGCGCTCCAGATTTAGAAAAGTAATACAAAATTATTGTAATTATTGTTTGGATTATCGACAGAGACAGACAGAGCGCGCCCTCTGGCGACGAACGCACAAAGTGCTGAGGAGGCGCGCGCGTCTTTGAGAAGGAAACAGAGCCTGAATGTGTTTATAACCTCCATCAAAGCTAATACACACTCTTCAGTAGGCTTAATGATCGGTACTGTTAAAAGCTGCCAAGGCTTTTCTGAGTCTTCACAATCTCCCTCTTCAGTTCCTGCTCGGTGGTGGTCCTGTGGTGCTACTGTGGGGGTCCTGTGGTGGTCTTAGGAGCATCCTGTGGGGGTCCTGCGGTGGTCCGGACCTTGTTTCTTTGATTATATTAGTTGTTTTGTTGATGCAAATGAAAATCATGTAAAAATGATTCCAACAATCATGTCCTGGTTAACTCTAGACCTTTAGATTAGATTAGATTAGATCCAACTTTATTGTCATTGTGCAGAGTACAAGTACAGAGCCAATGAAATGCAGTTAGCATCTAACCAGAAGTGCAAAATACAGTGTTATTTACATATAAAGTACAGAAGAACGGTATAGTGGTAAAAGATATGCAAATATAAATATATTTACATACATACAGAGTGAGTGGAGAGCGTACAATGAGGTAGTATGTCCTGTGAGAGCAGCATATCACTGTCGTCCAAAATGGTAATTTCACAGAAGAAGGAAAAACACATAATTTACTTTCAATGTAAGTCAATGGAACCAGACTTCTTTCCAAGTCATTTTGGGTTGTTTCTTTTGGTCCATTCATTATGAAATTTATACACAATGTAAAGAGCAACAGGTTTTTGCAAATTATGTCAAAAACTGAAAAACTGAAAAACTTGTACAGTAACTGTTGGTGCAAATATAAATAGTGCAGTAATAGACTTATTTTTTTAATAATTATAAATGTTATTTGGATTTATTCTAATATTAGTGCTTTTTCTAAACAAATAAATACTTACTGACCAGATTATCAGATTTTTTCTAATTTTCTCAGATGTATAAACATAGATAGATAGATAGATAGATAGAAAAATAGATAGATAGATAGATAGATAGATAGATAGATAGACAGATAGACAGAAACTTTCATAAAGATATTCTGGATGCAAACCTTCAGAAACCCTGCAAAGAAGAACTTCACCAGGCAACTTCTTAAAGAAGACTTTACCAGAAATAAAATGTCAGGGACTGACATTCAGTTTTCTAACTAACACAACGAACTTAAAACACCATTAAATATGAAACAAAAGTCCAGACACTTTTGGCCCCGCTGTTAACTACACACTGCTGTACACAACACGTTTCCCAACACGTGAAGCGGCTCTCATCATCTGCGTCATTTCCGGTGAGGTAATACTTTCAATTCACGTATTCTCCAATGCTCAACGTCATCAAGAGATTTACAGAGAGGTTGTCGCCATGACAACAGCCCGTCATCTTCATCAACAGCGGATCACATGACCCTGAGTCGCGGCCCGTCGACGAAAAAGAGAAACTAAAACAAGCGGCGACCTAAAAACGGTCATTTCTAAAAGCAGCGAGCCGGAGCGGCTTCCTCATTCACTGCTGTACCACTGAGACCCGACAGGGGGCAGCACCCTCACACTGCGGTTACCATGGAGACAGACAACACCGTTATGAACTAACAGCGGCTTGGGTTGCCTGGAAACAGGCATGACAACTGATGATCGACCTCGATTGCATAGTTTAGGGTTTTTATAAGACGATATAAAATTAAATCCACTTCTGTGATCTTATTTATTTATCTTAACTGAGGACTTAAAATAGGGAGGTTCTGTAACACAGACACTGATACTGGTTTAGTCTGAGATGTGCATAAGCAAACAGAGCAATTAACAGAATAAAACAAACAAATAATGATTAATTACAATACATAATATATAAGAAACCCATAGGTCAAATGAAAATCCATAGCAACCCATTTAAATTCTGAAGTTACACAATTTCAGCCGAGAATAATAAAGCAAAGACACTGATCTGGGGGGAAAGTTAAAGTTTGGTGGGAATTTCAAAAATCTACCTTTATGAATAAAGAATCCGAATTTAAAATATTAACTAATAAACATGTTCCTTAACTTATACCATATGTTGCCTTTGGCCCACCAGATATTAAACCCCCCCACCTCCCAAAAGAATACACAGAATTTGACACAACATGTAAATTATTTAATTCATATTTTCTTTTTAAAGTCATATTTTTGAAGTAGATTAGTAACAAATATAGTGTAAAATTATAGTGTAATGTTGTAAAATACAGTACAGTGAAAAAAGCTATGTAAGCTGTTTATCTCAGTAACAGTATATTTGCTGAATTAATCCCTATTAGATCAAATACAAACATAAATATTAGTACAGTAAGTAATGATGTATGTTCAGTGTGTTTGTTCGACTGTTTCCTGGCCTCTCCTCAACAAGATCCAGTATTATCTGTAGTTACACTATATGGACAAAAGTATTGGGATACCTACACTTGACACCTACAGGAGCTTTTATGAATCCCATTCTAAATCCATAGGCATAAATATGGAGTTGGTCCCCCTTTGCAGCTCTAACAGCTTCCAGTCTTCTGGGAAGCACAAAGTTGGAAGTGCACAATTGTCTAAAATGTCTTGGTCTGCTGAAGCATTAAGATTTCCCTTCACTGGAACTAAGGGTTCCAGACCAACCCCTGAAAAACAGCCCCATATCATCGTCCCTCCTCCACCAAACTTTACAGTTGGCACAGTGCAGTCAGGCAGGTAACGTTCTCCTGGCATTCGCCAAACCCAGACTCGTCCATCAGACTGACAGATAGAGAAGCTGATTCATCACTCCACAGAACATGTTTCCACTGCTCCAGAGTCCAGTGGTGGTGCTTTACACTGCCTACACTGCCAATGTTTGTCTATGGAGATTGCAAGACTGTGTTTAATTTTATCCACCTGTTAGCAATGAGTGTGGCTGAAACACCTGAACTCAATAATTAGGAGGGGTGTCCCAATAATTTTGTCTATATGGTGTATCATCCAATGGAACGTTTCACAAAGCAACTGACTGTTGATTACTCATTGAAAATCTACTGCTCTATTAATTTATTAGAACATGCCGCTTGAATGTTAAAAGCTCCAAATGCTTCAGAGGTTCGTGTTTAAGTGCAGGACTATAGACCACTGAAGACCACAGACCATCTTCATATGCATATTTGAAACCCTGGCTCTAAGCTTAAGTTCTCCATAGCAAAAATGAATGGAGCTTTTGAAAAATTGCCTCTTGCACCCTGTGGTGAATAAAAATGTTCAGAACCCAATACATTTTGTCATGTATATGTTTTTTCCCAAATATCACTGGATCCTTGGAATTACGAGGTTGTTAAAGAGCCATATTACTAATATTGCTACATGCTAATGCTGCTGAAGATCAATTTGACATCACTAAGCTAGACGAAAGTAAGCCGGGTGTTCTGACGAATTGTGCTACCTTGTCGAAACGTCCTACTGTAGTGTATATTTATAGGTAGCTTCATATATAAAACCTGTTAGTAGGATGTTCTGAAATTTAAATAAATTTTATCAAACAGTACTGCCAGCAGCAAAACTACTATTTACGTGTATACCTGTAATTATGCGCTACGGTAGAACATTTCGATAAGGTAGCACAGCTCGTCAGAGCACCGCCACAGCCCGCCTTAGTTTCAAATAGCTTAGTGACATCAAATTGATGCGCAGTAGCTTTAGCTCGCATGTAGCAATGTTAGCATTAAGGCTCTTCAACGACCTCATAATTAGATAGATAAATAGATAGATAGATAGATAGATAGATAGATATACAGATAGATAGATAGATAGATAGATAGATAGATAGATAGATAGACACACACTTGGATGCGACAGAGGCCATTTTCGAAAATTCCAGTCATTTTTTTCATAGAGAAATTCCTTTTAGACCCGGAGTTCCTTATATGGGTATAAGAGTATGGCGCCGACTACAGAAGGACGATATGACAAAGTCTAATTAAAATGTATTACAGACTTTACAGTAGGGCACGCAGAAAACACTGAAAAATAAATGTGAATCCAGAGACAAGGTCTCAAAAACTTTTAGCCATGAGCCCAGTTTCCATTTAGAGTAGGTTTGTTTGGCTTTGAATTAAACTCCATTTTAAATCATTTGGTCAGCTCGTGGTAAGAACATGTGGGACAGAAAAGAGCAGGGAAGAATGTCCGTTACAATTAGCAACTGTGTGAAAACGGGTTATGACGCTGATAAAATATGTAACATGCTCTGCCCTAAAACTTCTGAACAAACATCCACAAACCCACAGCTTTAAAGTTATTAAAGGAACATCCAGAACCGACCCATCCAGCTGTCACCGCGCTATTCGAGCCTGTACGTTTCTCTGTCATGAGACTCCTGCGTCGCTGCCCGGTGGCTTCATGGTAGATGTAGTTTATTTATACTGTACACGCCGCGGCTCCCTTTCCACCGACACGCCTCTGACTGCTTCCGGAACTACAGCTCCCAGAATTCCCGCGGACAGTCGGTACCGTGATCTGCGTGTGGAGACTATGGCGTTCCGGAGTGCTGTGTAACGGGCGGACTGAGGGGGAATCTCACTGTTTCACCGCCTTCATGTTCACAGTCACCCCGGGAGAGACGGACTGAGGAAAAGAGGAGAAATGGGCTCCCGCATCAAGTAAGCGTCCTTCCGTTTGAGCTCCTCTGCTGAGTCTGGGTCTCCGGACGGAGCGGTTAGCGGGGCGAGTCCGGCTCTCCGTGTCCGGGCCTGAGCAGACTTGTTGCGGTAACAGTGCCGGAGCTGAACGCTGATACTGCTGTTTACCCTGTACCGGATTCAGCGATAGAAACATTAAACGGGATTAAATCAGCTTAAGTGTCTGTTTATGAGCTCCAGGCTGGGTTTACTCTCCGGGCTCGAGCCGTAAACAGCGGACCTGATTAAGGTTCTTAAATTATGAATGTGGCGCGTTTGTTTATAGTAGCGTCTTCAGCGTCTTCAGTGTCTTAAACGGTCTCAAAGCAGGAAAACGGGAGTTTGAATCATCACGGGAACTCTTCGCTGTCATTGCAGAAGCAGTGTTTTATTTCGGTTTGTTTACAACTCGGACAGGTGGAGATAACACACATTTACCGTCCTTAGACTGGCTGTTTTAGTCGCGGAAAACAGAATTTTCTGTGCTGTTTTTAAAATGAAAATGAAATTTTAGAGCGTAAACACTGTAAAAGTTGACTCTCCACTCCATACAGTCCATATATGGGGACTAAACCAGCATATTTAATCAAGCCTAGTTTTTCTGTACTGAGCTGCATGAAATTTGTTTGAGGCAAATGTCAACAGTACAGGATAAAATACCCTTGCAGGGAGGCATAAAAATACTTATAATTAATTAAATTTATATTGTTATTTCCAATAACAATAATAATAACATGAAGAATATGAATATTAATTGGTAGGATGTTTATTGAAGCACATATACAGTCTGCTTTATTATAAAGGACTCTTATTGTGACAGCAGTGCTGTTCTACTTTGAACAGGAGATAAGTTCTCCACTACGTTATGAAGTTGGTACCCTGTTGGTGAAGAGAGCGGATAAATCTTCATTCTCTGCAGATCTGATCGATAATTAGATTTGGTTTATAGCTGTGAAGTCAAACCAATGTAAACATCTGAGCAAAGACCGCCGGATTTTAAGACTTAGGACCACCACTCAAATAACACCTGCTCTGTGGGGGTCCTGACCACTGAAGAACAGGGTAACAAAGTATGCAGAGAAACAGATGGACTACAGTCTGTAACTGTAGAACTACAAAGTGCACCTATATAGTAAGTGGAGCTGATAAAGTGGACAATGAGTGTAGAAACAAGGTTGTGGTCATAATGTTATGCCTGATTGGTGTTTTGTTATCAGCTTAAAAAACCTTCCCACGTCCCTGAATACCACTCACTCTCTAGTCGTGAGCTGGAGATAGTTAGGCCTGCTCTGTAAACAGAGACTAACTGTGTAGAAGACAGCAGGAAACAGTTAAACCAGGTTCACATTCAACCAGCGCAGCTCAACAGCTGCATCTACACAGTCTCATCTATATCAGTCCAATAAATGTGGTATTAACATGGATCACGTCACCAACATGTTTAACAGTTCAGTTATGATCATGTGTGGGAATATTAGTGTCTTGCTGTGGTTTACGTGAAATAAATCCACAAATAAATGATGTTTTTTAAACCTGCAATAAAGTGTTTTTAATTGTATCTCGGTGAGCTGTCACCAGGCACAGGCCTAGAGCCGGTAATATCAATCTCCACCTGTAAATCAGTGTAAATATCAGGATTTAAAGGCTGGTTAGGTCAGACAGAGTTCATATTAGTATTGGTGTTAGATCCCTGGTGATGCTACAGCCGTCCGTGTCCAGGAGTCCAAGAGAGCACAGTTAGCCTTGCACTCTCTGGGTGGACAGGATGCCAGTGGAGGCGTCTGTTAGCTGACGTAACAGAACTGGCGGTTAGCGTCTCCTCCGAGCACGTTCAGCTGTCCAATGACGCTGCATTAGCGGCAGTTTGAAAAGATGCGGTGGAGCTTCACATGACACAAGGGAAGCTTGTGCTCGCCTTTGCCCTCCTAGCACTGGTGGTATAGTGTGATTGGGGGAGTCACGGGCAGAACTGGATACGACTAAACTGGCGAGAAAATTGGCCAGTTTGTTTTGTACTTTTCAGCCCAGCTATTTCAGAAAGAGTCATAAGAGCTCATGTACATATCAGTCTATGAGGTGTGAGTTCATATCTGTAGTTTGGTTCTTTTAGTCCGACCGTGTCCAAAGTCCAGCCCCAGGGCCAAATGCAGCCTGCAGGCAGATTTTAATTATATGAGGCCTGCCAGTCAATATGTTGCCATTTTTCCTTTCACCTGATGGTGGCACCAGTGGCGTTAAATGAAGCGAAATAAAGTTAGCTAGAGTTTAGGAGCCTTTCTCCTCTGACTGACCTGCAGTTTCATTTACTGAAAGACAGTTAGTCCAGACTGCAGCCATAAAACTGGCGATTCTGGCGAGATGGAAATTTGAATATTCTTTCATTGAGAGCCACAGCAAATGTGTGAGCCTCAGATTTCAAAACACTAACAAATTCAGTGTCGGTAGATACAAAACAAAGTATGGACATTACAGTGAATATTCAGAGAGCAGAGAAACTAAAGTAACTGCAGCTGTTCAGGTCTCACAGCACCAACGCCTTGCCAGATCAAATTTAGTAATTTAGTAAGTATGCAAAAAAAAATGTGGCAGTTTATGCTGGTTAATCTGCTCCGCTTGTTTAATGACGCAGTTTCTGAATGCTGTCGTTGCATTTATTTGATATGACAGTGCTGAAAATTTAAAGATTTTTATTTCGTTGGTCACACAAATGATATTTCTGAACAAGTAAACACTGGAATAGAAAACATTATTGTCACGTTTTATTGTTACTCTTAAAGAAATCAGTAATTTGTCCTAAGCAGTTCCCGATCTAAATTACTCTGAATGAGCAATCCAGCAATGAAAGAGCCTCGTCCATCTTTTATACAGTGATAGGAAACACAGTTGCTCACAGAAAGCTCTGATTCTGCATGCTAATGTGTTTCTGACCAGCGTTTTCCAGACAGTGTATTTATGTATGCTTAAGTGGTCATCAAATTCTCAAAATGGATTTCTCGGTTCGGTTAATTTCTATACCTGTATTTGTATTGTATTTGTCATATTTAATATTTTTAATCATTTATGAATAATATCTCAGCCCTCACATTGCGACCTTGGTGTCTGATTTGGCCCTGTTTGAAAAATTTTTAGACCAAAGCAAAAAATTATACATTGTTGCATTTTAGTTTTTGTTCTCTTATACATTTTGAACATCAGACCAGGAGATATAAACAGTGATATGACTAAAATATTTCAATTGATTGGACAGATTTTATGAAAAATTATTGTGTGTATTGTCTTGTTTTGTAGAAAGGAAGTCGTTTTTGTCATTCAGTGTGTTTACATGCATTTAATAATCCGATAACAGATGCAGAAAATCAGATTTTGTCAGTAATCCGATCAGCGCGTTTACATGCACTTGGGCAATCAGATAATGTGAAACTCCAGGTCTATATGAGTAAGGCAGTAATCAGATTTCTGCTTTACAACCAGCCAATAAGCTCACAGAATAAGACATGATGAAGCGTAATGTAAAACTCAAACTTCATGATGTGGCTTTTTTTAAAAACTTGCCGCTTTACCTGAATCTAGGAACATACGTCATCTAGAAGATGAAGAATATTTAAATCCATCATTTCATCAAGCATGTATTTGGTCTGTGCATGTCTGAGAACAGACTGCAGTACCAGAAATAAGCAAGCAGCGTCGCTCCAAAAGTGTTTTGTTGCGTTTCACGGCGACGCTACTCGCTTATTTCTGGTACTGCAGTCTGTTCTCAGACATGCACAGACTGAGAAACACGAAAGAAATCAGAGTAAGAGTTTACATGCACTGAGAAATCTGATTACTGAGCTAAAATCGGATCTAAGAAATCGGAGTATGTTGTTTATATGACCGTTTAAATAATCAGATAACTGCAGAAATCCGATTACGATCAGATTATTGAGTGGATGTAAACGCACTAATTTTTTTGATGTTGAAGTGAACAAAAACTTCAGAAGTGCAGGCATGAATCTGTGGATACAGAATGTAAATTGACTGTAAATTAAACTTTTCTCTTGTTACTATGTAATTGAATGTGTAATTACATGTAAATAATAATGTAACGAACAGCTAATGCCCAGCTGCAGTACTGTTGCTGTGGTTATGCTCTTCTGTTTATGTTGCATTTTAAAGTTTGGGCTCCGCTGTATTTCAGGGACAGCCCTGAGACCACCTTTGAGATGTACATGGAGGTGGGCCATTCTGGGACGGTGGGCACAGGTAAAACTCTGCTCATGAATAATGCAGCATCATCCCATTAATATTCATATTAAGGAGGTCTCTGCCAGTTTCCATTTGGAAGAGCAGTGACTGATACAGCTTGCTGTTTTTGGTAGCGGCAGTAATAATAATAATAATGATAACAGCAACATCATTGAAACGTTATAATAACTGTCTCTCTGTCTTTCTGTGGTTGTGTTGTGCAGAGCCGGAGGTGCGGAGAGTTTTTCCTGAGGACTATGCTGAGCAGGTCTGTATTATACTGTGTATTATGAGCTCATTTCTCTTTTCACACTCAAAGCCTGAAATATTATCGCCATACTTTCACTGTTTTTTTTTCTTTGCGTTATTCACACATGCAGCTATTTGGGATCATTATCGCTTTACTGGACCCCCCAGTCATACCATAATCTTGCTATAGCAGATGTCATATGTGGTCATGACACGTAAAGTCCAGTAATATAACAGTGTCATGCTATTATTACTGGTAATTGTCATTTATGGATGTTGTAATGTTTCACATCAGTTTATGTCACATAGTCATTTTTGCTAAGTGTGCTCTAATGAACCATCATGACATAAAATTTTCTGACATCTGTCATTATAATCATCGGTAATGATAACATAATACTTTTATCATTCTCATAAATCTGAAAACCTGACCGTAAAAACACGCAGTAGCAGTCATGCACGCACACGTTGTAGATTTTCACCACTTCACTGTAGAATCCAAATTCACTCCTGTGATGTTTTCACTCTCAAAACAAAACTAAGAAACTCGGCTGTTAAACTAAAGGAGCACAGAAATGTTCAGCTTTGCCAGCTATAAACTAAACATCGCTGTATTTCCCAGAAAAGAATTAGCTTTCGCTCACAAGAGTCCTCCAGGTAGCTTCCCAGATGTCGTACTGGGTCTCCTGCAGGTAAATTACCAACTCCAGCTTGTGCTCACACTGAAACCCTTCCTGTTTAGTATTTAATTACCATTTTACTCGAATCTTCTAAAAAACATGGAAGCTGGAATAAAAGGAAAGAGTGGACACAATAAATACTGCAACATCTGATATTAGATATATTGTTGAGGCTGAAAATGAATAACCTGAACCTAATGATCATTTTGACTGGAAATCAAATTAACTAAAGGGTGTCTGAGTTTAGCACAGCACTCTGTGTGTTATAGATTTTAGGAGAGCATGACTACCAGCAACTAACGGAAGTCTGGATCTTGCACAATTCGCAAAATTTCCTCTGAATGTGTTAAGTTTAAAGGCTGTAATACTCTCTCTCTCTCTCTCTCTCGCTCTTTCTCTCTCTCTCTCTCTTTCTCTCTCTCTCAGGAAACTCTGCAGACTGTGCCAAAATTTTGTTTCCCCTTCAGTGTGGACAGGTATAACACCTACTGCTCATGGTTTTTACTGGCAATACCAGAAGTTAAACTCCTGGTATTTCACTGAGACTTCCTGTTTACCACACTGTTAGTAAATTGTGTTTTTTAAAGAGCTTGTGTAGTTCAGCCAACTGCAGTTTAGCCCCGCCCATTCAGCCTACAGCAGTTTAGCCCCACCCATTCAGCCTACAGCAGTTTAGGCCCACCATTCAGCTACAGTAGTTTTGCCCCACCATTCAGACTACAGTAGTTTAGCTCCACCCATTCAGCCTACAGCAGTTTAGCCCCACCCATTTAACCTACAGCAGTTTAGCCCCACCCATTTAACCTACAGCAGTTTAGCTCTGCCCATTCAGCCTACAGTAGTTTAGTCCCGCCCATTCAGCCTACAGCAGTTTAGCCCCACCCATTCAGCCAACTGCAGTTTAGCCCTGCCCATTCAGCCTACAGCAGTTTAGCCCCACCTATTCAGCCTACAGTAGTTTAGCCCTGCCCATTCAGCCTACAGCAGTTTAGCCCCACCTATTCAGCCTACAGTAATTTAGTCCCGCCCATTCAGCCTACAGCAGTTTAGCCCCACCCATTCAGCCAACTGCAGTTTAGCCCTGCCCATTCAGCCTACAGCAGTTTAGCCCCACCCATTCAGCCTACAGCAGTTTAGCCCCACCCATTCAACCTACAGCAGTTAAGCCTACAGCAGTTTAGCTCTGCCCATTCAGTCTACAGCAGTTTAGCTCCACCCATTGAGTCTACAGTAGTTTAGCCCCACCCATTCAGCCAACTGCAGTTTAGCCCCGCCCATTCAGCCTACAGCAGTTTAGCCCCAACTATTCAGCCTACAGTAGTTTAGCCCTGCCCATTCAGCCTACAGCAGTTTAGCCCTGCCCATTCAACCTACAGCAGTTAAGTCCCACCCATTTAACCTACAGCAGTTTAGCTCTGCCCATTCAGCCTACAGCAGGTTAGCTCCACCCATTTAGCCTACAGCAGTTTAGCCCCACCCATTCAAAATACAGCAGTTAAGCCCCACCCATTTAACCTACAGCAGTTTAGCCCCACCCATTCAACCTACAGCAGTTTAGCCCCACCCATTTAACCTAAAGCAGTTTAGCTCTGCCCATTCAGTCTACAGCAGTTTAGCTCCACCCATTCAGTCTACAGCAGTTTAGCTCCACGCATTCAGCCTACAGCAGTTTAGTTCCACCCATTCAGCCTACAGCAGTTTAGCCCCACCCATTCAACCTACAGCAGTTTAGCCCTGACCTTTCACACTGAAGTTATAAGGAGTGTTTCAGTCCAAATTGCTTATCATATGTGGCACAATACAGAGGAGCCAATGAAAACATTTACATATATCAGTCCCGAAGACACAGTAATAAAAACAGCCTGTTTAATTCTAAGGAACAAAGCAAGGCTGGAAAATGATCATGCAAAAATGAGTTATGGTTCTTTCCCTGTATCTCTCTCTCTCTTTCTCTCTCTCTCTCTCTCACTCACAGTCTGGCAGTGGGTCAGGTGGGGCAGAACTTCACCTTTGTTCTGACTGATATTGACAGTAAGCAGCGTTTTGGGTTCTGCCGTCTCTCGTCTGGAGTTCAGAGTTGTTATTGCATCCTCAGGTCTGTATGTTCTCTGCTGTGGTTCTACAGAGTGATACGTGTATATATATATATATATATATATATATATATATATATATATATATACACACACACACACACACACATATGTATGTATATATATATATATATATATATATGTATTTATATGTATATATATATATGTATATACAAGCTATTATTCAGTGTATCTATGCTTGTGTGTGTGTGTGTAGTTATCTTCCATGGTTCGAGGTGTTTTACAAGCTGCTGAACGTGCTGGCTGACTACACCATTAAAGGACAGGTCAGTGACATCACCCACACTGGGAACGTCAGGTGTGTTTACCAGCACAGGCGCTGTGCAACAGGCATCTCTGTACGAGTATTTACCTACAGTGCATCTGTAATGAAAGTGTTTTCATGACGCATATGGTGACAGTGTGTAGGGGTGCATATATTTTTTATTGACTTGTAGTTCAAGAGAAGAGTATAAATAACAAACATACTAAAACAAAATATTAAAATTTATAGGAAATCTTTTTTTTTTTTTCATTCAGTCAGTAAAGTGAATTTAAAATATTCAAATGTTTCTGATAGTATATCTTAGAATATTTGAAAATGAAAATATTTTATAGGTGCAGTCTAGAAAAAGTAACCTCTGTTATTTATGTGTATGTTCTGCAAATATGTGCAGGAGAGTCAGTGGAGGGAGCTGCTGGAGTCTCTGTATGCGTTACCAATCCCTGAACCTGGAGTCCCTGTACACCTGAGCGTGGTAATGTTGTCTTTTTACTCCAACACACACTGTGTCCCTGTCTGAGCACATCTCAGTGATGACATTAATCAGAGTCAGATTTGAAAAAAATATTCTAAACAAGAAGAAAGTTAGAAAAACTGTTCTCTGCTTCATCAGGACTATGTGAACATGTCTGACAGCACAGTGATTGACAGTGGTATAACCGCAGCAAAATAAAGTAGCTTTTCTGGCAGAGGTCAGATTAGGACACTGTGTAAGATACTGAATTATGGAGGTAAAATGATGTTCTGCTGGGAGTTGTTTAGCACTTGACATTAGAATCTACCAGTATATTTCTGCCCAACTCAAATGCAACTGAGAAAACGCAAAAGGACAAAAGTCTCACAAATGAAATGACCCATGTTGTTCTTAATTTGATAGTCAAATGTAAACTCCTGCAGGAGCACAAACCTAAAATCATAAACAGATCAACAAAACAAGTTGACAGCAGTTACTGAAGTTTTATGATTGATACTTGAATGATAATCATGCATATCTCTCTCTGTCTCTCTCTCTTTCTTTCAAGCATGCCTTTTTCTCAGTGCCTGATCTGAGGGAGTTGCCAAGTATTCCGGAAAATGTGAGTTTACTTGTTGTGTTCTACGTTCTACACATTAGACAGATACAGCATTACAGTGATCCAGTGCCTGTTTCATACCACAGAATGCTTCACACTACATACTACACGTTAATCCACTGCATTCTACATACTACACACTAAACCACTGCATTCTACATATTACACACTAAACCACTGCATTCTACATGCTACACACGAATCCACTGCACTCTACTTACTACACACTAATCCACTGCATTCTACATACTACACACTAATCCACTGCACTCTACTTCCTACACACTAATCCACTGCATTCTACTTCCTACACACTAATCCACTGCACTCTACTTCCTACACACTAATCCACTGCATTCTACTTCCTACACACTAATCCACTGCATTCTACATAGTACACACTAATCCACTGCACTCTACTTCCTACACACTAATCCACTGCACTCTACTTCCTACACACTAATCCACTGCATTCTACATACTACACACTAATCCACTGCACTCTACTTCCTACACACTAATCCACTGCATTCTACATACTACACACTAATCCACTGCATTCTACATACTACACACTAATCCACTGCACTCTACTTCCTACACACTAATCCACTGCATTCTACTTCCTACACACTAATCCACTGCACTCTACTTCCTACACACTAATCCACTGCATTCTACATACTACACATTAAACCACTGCACATTACACACTAAACCAATGCACAGTACATTCTACACATTTATCTACTGCATATCACTAGGGGTGGGAATCTCTAGGCAACCTGTAGCTCTTTTACTGGCCGGTTGCAGCTCCACAGCAGAATTAGATTTCTAGGTAAAAATAAAATAATCCTCCTTTGCAGTAAAATAAAGCTTTGCTGATCGTTCAACACAGTTTAACAATAAATGGTCTTAAACTCTGGAATTATTGTAGTCTATAACTGCTAGTTCACCTAGCTAGTAGCTAACGAAAAGGCAAAGAGAAAGATTTAAGATGAACATCGATAATTTGGAGACGAATAGACTTATTTGCGTTTGTAATCACTCCAGCTGGTTTCCTGATATGTTTAATCTGTAACAAGAAACTGTCGAACACTAAAACACACGTGAAACTGAAGTCAGTTTCTCGTTCCTCAGCTTCTTGTTTGAATTTTCCCATTCCACCTTAAATAATGCAGCAGCTCATTCTGCCGCCTCAGGAACCATTTAAGGTGGAACGGGAAAATTCAAACGAGAACCTGGAGAATGAGAAACTGACTTCAACCTCGTAAAAAGCAGAACATCGAGAGACATTTTACAAGAAATTGTTCTACTTTTGCGGAAAAGTTTCCAGTTGGAGAAGTGAGAAAAGCGGCTATAGCTGAGCTACAGCTTAAAGCAGTGCAGAGTGAGTCTGTGTTTTTGTCTGTATTATATTTTTACCCTACAATAGGATATCAGCACGTACTGAGACACACGTACAGCCAAGATGGTAAAATGGACATAAAATTTTGTGGTTCCCAAGGTGGTTTGATTTTTGTTGAAAAGACAAAATGACTCTTATTAACATTTGGGTTGCGACCCCTGCGCTAGCTTTTAATGTTGTGTGCTGCCACAGACTGTCCGGGTGCTGCACTTCTGCACTTCGCAAAGTTGCGCCTTTTTCATTCCGTCAATGTTACGTTATCGATTAAAATTTAGAAAATCAATTTTTGACGTTTGTGAATCGATTCAGAATCATCCATGTCTGAATCACGATGCATCTAAGAATCGATTTTTTCCCCCACCCCTACACACTTAACCACTGTAGACTACGTAGTACACACCAAACCACTGCACACTACAGAATTTGTTTATCATAATATTCTCCTTTGCAATACTGACATCACAGCAGGCCTCCATATGCAAATGAGCCCCCTGACCAATCACTGAATGTCTGACTGTGCTGTGAACATCCTGAACCATCTCAGACATTCAGGATGAGTTTCTGCGCATATTTTGATAAATCGAGTGATTCACATTATCACTTTATCAGACTTAAATCATTTTAATCAAATATCCAGTGTTTAACCACGTCACATCAAAGAACCACTAAAGTGTTTTTGTTTATTTAATGGATTGTAAATTATATCATGATCAAGATATGGAATTTTGTCTGTATCATTTGGTAAAACATCACTTGTTTGTTTGTCACAGAGGAACCTGACGGAGTATTTTGTAGCAGTAGATGTGAATAACATGCTCCACCTGTACGCCAGCCTGCTGTATGAGCGCAGGGTCCTCATCAGCTCCAGCAAACTGAGCACTGTGAGTGTCCGACTGTACAGACACCTTCAGCATTCTTTGGGTTTTGTTCTCAGGTGAATTCAGCGTCTGGATCCCAGACAGTGTGTTAGGAATGAGGGGCATTTTATCCATTTCTGCAGTTTGAATATTTGCTTATTAAATGAACAATATATCTCAATAGGAAATTGTTTTCTACTGATATAAGTACAAAATAAAAACACAGAAGGTTCATATTGGTTTATAGAGTGCAGCTATTGTTAGAGATGATCCGTACCTCATAATTTGGTTGATTTAATGATTTCTATGCCACAAAAAAGACAGATACCATACAGATAGTCTAAAACACTGAATTTCTCACCTTGTGTGTAGCTGCATTTTGAGGGCAGTTAGTGCAGTCTGAGATAAATGACTTCAGAAATTTGGGCGTAAAACAACATTCAGCTCTAGTTTTTCAGAGCTCGGAGATGATGCAGTGTGCTTACATGCGCTCATGTTTAGCTAATAAGTGAAAGCCATACCATGAAATTTTTCTTCATATTTTATTTATTTCTGTTTATACTATTTTATCCAATACAATTATTTTAGCTTTATTTCAGTTGTTAAATATAATTCTTATTAAAAGTAAGACACATTCCAGAATAATATGCCACTGATAATCCACATAAATAGCTTTAATGAAGCATCTAAAATGATTTTATTTAAAAAAATATGAAGAGCTTCATTCCAACATGCTGTATAGCCACTGGTAATAAATTTGGATATAGAAAATGTATGAAAAGAATAACAGCTTGTGTGTAACAGAAATACATTATTTTCTGTAATTAAGTTGGTTTTAATCATAGCATTGATATTTCTTGTATGTGTACAGCCCACTTCCTACAACATGTATCATGAAAAATTTGACAGTGACCTATAATGAAACTGCAGCTAAACTCCTTAAATGTATAAACACACTGTACCTGATACGTACTGAAACCATCAGAAACTGTTCTGTGACGTATGTTATTGGTTACACTACCATCCACTACGTTTCTCAGCCATAGACCACTATGATAAACCCACCTGGGAAATAAAGGCAATGATGCGTTATAAACCTAAACCTTTAATTATTGCCTAACGACACTGTCAACATTGGAATAGGGTAGATGCTTATTTGAGGCTTTTAATTAATGAAAAATGTTGCTTTTGTTTATCTAACCTGACTACATTGCTTTTCGTTGGTTTATTTAAAGCGTTTATGTGAGTTGAATAAAATCAGGTCACTTATTTAGATTGAACATTGGACATTTTTTAATAGTGCATTGTAAAAATGGTTAAAATAGGTTAGATAAACAAAAGCTGTGTTTTACAGTTCAGAGCTGAAAAAATTGTTTGCAGTGTATGGTGGTGGTAATTAAAGGTTTATAATGGGTAATTTCATTTTTCCTCCCAGGTGGGACTTTCAACCCATCTGTGCAGTGAACACACACACACAGTGAGCACACTTGCCTGGAGCTAGTTGGGGGTTAGGTGCCTTGCTCAAGGGCACTTCAGTCACATACTGTCAGCTCAGGGGATCAAACCGGCGACCTTCCGGTCACTGGGCTGTTTCCCTAACCTCCAGTCTATGACTGCCCCCGTATGACTAAAGGGCGGTTTTGCATGGAAAACCTGCAGTGCGTGTTATTGTTATACCAAATGTTCTCTCTCTCTCTCTCTCTCTCTCTCTCTCTCTCTCTCTCTCTCTCTCTCTCTCTCTCAGTTAACAGCGTGTGTCCACGGTGCAGCAGCCATGTTGTATCCCATGTACTGGCAACATGTTTACATCCCGGTTCTGCCACAGCATCTGATAGACTACTGCTGGTGAGAGAATACACACACACACACACACACACACAAACGCACACTATCTTACAGACTGCACTCTGTCAACACTCTGTGTGTGTGTGTGTGAATATTTGTGACCTTTTTCTCTCTCTGTGTTAGCGCGCCGATGCCGTACCTCATAGGAGTTCACTCAAGCCTGATGGAGGTAAGAGGAGACGCCTATAGTATAACCAGTAACTTCCAACTCACCACTAACCTCTATAACCTGCTTTAGCTGGCCCAGCCTAACTAAACTAAACCACTAAAACATCATCATCCCTGACCACTAACCCCATGATCCCTGACCACTGACCCATAATCCCTAACTATTGATCCACCATTCTCTACTGCTAATGCTTTATCCCTACCCACTGACCCATCATCCCTGACAATTTAGCTAGTATCCTTAACCATTACCCACTAACACATAATCCTTAACCCCAACTCTTAATCCATTACTACTAACCCATGATCCCCAACCCCTAATCCATATTCCCTTACTCCAACCCCAGCATCTAATCCATAATCCCTTACTTCTAATCCATAACCCATAATCTATAACCCCTAACCCTTAATCCATAACCCCTAACCCTTAATCTAGAACCACTAATTCTCAATCCATAACCAGTAATTCTCGATCCATAACCAGTAATTCTCGTTCCATAACTAGTAATTCTCAATCCATAACCACTACGTTTTTATCCATGACCACTAACCCTTAATCCTTAACTCCTAATCCCTGATCACTAACCAGTAATCCCTTACCACTAAAACCTAATCTCTGAAAACGAACCTCTAACTCCTAATCTTTAGCCCTCTGCGAAGTTCCATTTGGTTCACCCCAAGGAGTCAGTTTCACCCTAACTGCAAATCTTTAAATCCTATATCTAAAATCTAGTATCTAGTCACTAATTACTAATCTAGCTTTACAGGTTTCTAAGAAGAGATGTATGTGTGTTTGCAGAAGGTCAGAGGAATGGCTCTGGATGATGTTGTCATTCTCAACGTGGACACTAACACGCTGGAGACACCGTTTGATGATCTGCAGAGTCTTCCTAACGATGTGGTGAGAGTTCACATACGGACGCATATACAAATCAATAAGATCAGAGCGTTAGAAGGAGAGAAGTAAGAAAATTCTCGTCTCTCTCTGTCACACACAAACAGTCTAATTCTTTTAATAAGTAGACGTGGGCTGGTATTCGGTAGTTTGGCATGCCATGATTTTAGTCGTGTTCGGTTATCGTGCACGCTTTAAAAATATCGTTACATGTTACTCAAACAAGCTGCAGTTTTACCAGAGATTTTTAGATCTGCAGCTCTGCTTTCACACCCTCCCACTGCACTTTCACGCTCTCATCACCTGATACAGTCCTTCCTCTGAGAGAAGCCACAAACTCATCATAACAGCCACAGCACGGCAGAAGGAGGAGCGAACTGAGTTTTTCAGAAAGGTGAAAACTCATGTCTCATCCAGATTAGAGAAGGGAAAAATGCTCCATCTCACAAATACACATATGCTGCATGTTTATGAAGTAAAAGACAAAAGAATACCGGACTAAACCTGTTTTTATTTAACAAGCAGAATGCTAATGAGCTAACAGGCTTATCCAGTAATATTCAGCTTTTGGCTTTAAGATGAACTATTTACTAAATGATTCAGTGTAAAACTGGAACAAAAATGTTTTCCAAGGTCAGTGAGTAGACTTGAGCCATGTAGAATGGAACCCAGTGTGGGGAGAAAACACCCTCATTAGCCTAATAATAGAAAATTTCATACATACGATAGCAAAATTAACACCATTGTTTTTTTTAATAAGTAAAGGCTGCTAATAAAGTAAAGGTGTCCACATCTTCAGCAAAGGGCTGACGAGCACTGTTATGTAATGACTAGCGCAGCATGTTCATCATTGTATGATACAGTGCAGTATATGACATTTATTCAGATAAGTTCAGGTACTGGTAGGATGTTTTACGCTGTAGGATGTTGGAGCAGCTCTTGATAAAGGTCTCAGTCTGAACTGCTAATGGTCCTGTATGATAGTGACAGTGAGCATCTTTATGTGGAAGTTTAGAATTTTTATTTTTAACGATGATGTTTTTGCAAATATTATACACATATGCTACTATTCTTAAAAATGACATTCAGAACATCTTTATAATATTAAAAACATCGAGATGTGGAAAGATATTTTTTTAAATCAATATTGTGGTGATATTGTGAACTATGATGAGAGTTTCAGCAGTTATAGTGCCAAACAAATTAAATGTTGGCACATGCCCGTTAGTAACTGCATGCTGTGTTTTTATGTATCTCTGTTGTGTTGTGTTGTGTTGTGTTGTAGGTGTCTTCTCTGAAGAATCGCTTGAAAAAGGTTTCCACGACAACAGGAGACGGAGTAGCCAGAGCGTTTCTGAAAGCACAGGCTTCTCTGTTCGGCAGCTACAGGAGCGCTCTGCGCATAGAACCGGTAATACACACAGTCTGCACATAGAACCACTAATACATACACACACAATCTGTGCAAAGAACCGGTAATACACACACATCTGCGCATAGAACAACTAATACAAACACAATCTGCGCATAGAACCACTAATACATACACACAATTTGCGCATAGAACCACTAATACATACACACACAATCTGTGCATAGAACCAGTAGTACATGCACACACAATCTGCGCATAGAACCACTAATACATGCACACACAATCTGCGCATAGAACCAGTAGTACATGCACACACAATCTGCGCATAGAACCACTAATACATACACACACAATCTGCGCATAGAACCAGTAGTACATGCACACACAATCTGCGCATAGAACCACTAATACATGCACACACAATCTGCACATAGAACCACTAATACACACACAATCTGCGTATAGACCTGGTAATACATACACACACAATCTGCGCATAGAACCACTAATACACACACAATCTGCATATAGACCTGGTAATACATACACACACAATCTGCGCATAGAACCGGTAATACATACACACACAATCTGCACATAGAACTGCTTATACATTCATAATGGGTGTGTTTACGGCTCCTTTCAGACAAATTCCTGTTCTGAGACAATCTCCTGAGTCAATTGTGTAACTGGAGTGAAGATGTCTTTAGATGTTTTGAAGTATCACAATGTTATATGTTGTTTTAGATTGCCCATCCATCCATAAAAGGTTTTATTATTATTAGTAGTATTATTATTATTACTTGTCTGAGTGATATTAACGCAGTGGTCACTGAGAGTTTTCTTGTGTGTCTGTTTTCAGGAGGAGCCGATTACGTTCAGTGAGGATGCGTTCATCACACATCGATCCAGCACCATGAGACAGTTCCTCCAGAACGCCATCCAGCTCCAGCTGTTCAAACAGGTACACGCACACATAGGAACAATGCCATATAGTCCCCACAAATACAGTAGTACAAGTAATTATATACAGAGAGACACACCCAGCAGCAAAATATTTATTAAAAACTTTACATTAAAACACACAACTTGCTTTTGTGTATGTCATTTAAATAGAAGAAACAGCCGTGAACTCACACCATCAGGAACTCACTAGAGCAGGTGTCGACAGTCACAGCTTTCAAAATGACATGGAATAGTTCACAACTAAAAGATGTTGAGATGGTGAAGACTTTCGTTGAATTGGTTAAGCTTAAAAAGCATACAAGCTTTTAGCGTAGGATGTAGTGGAATGTGTGTTCAAAAAGATTATATCCTGTATGTTTAGTAATGTAGTTAGTTTTGGAAGATTTATTTTTAGATGATAGATTATATTTTTTAGATATTGTCCAGGCCTGGTGAAAAGAATTTGTTTTGTTTATTAAGATGAATTCTGCTGGTGTTGTGGGTTTTTGAAAGAAAAAGAAATTTCCAGGGCAGGTGATCAAGGCCACAGAACATGAGTATTATATGGACAGATAAACGCACATTATTTTTTTTACTGCATGTACTTTACATTTTGCCCAGAACATGAACATTTTCTGACTCCTCATCACTGAGTTACACACTGTCCTCCAGATTTATTGGCGCTCTTGGAGAAAATGAGCAAAAAGGTCTTTGAAAAAGTCTCTTCATTGGGGGGCAGGGTGATGTTATTGGATATTCCAATTATGATGATGAAAAACAAAAACATTTTGTTGCATACATGCAATACTCCTCATGGACTTGACTTTGTAGCACACTCACTCATGTTTATCAGGCTAAAGACTCTCCATAAGAGGGCGCTGTTAGCACTTATAGTGGCACTTGAGCAAATAAACCTTTGGTGCCAATATTTATTTATTATTTTTTTTTAATTATTAGATTATTCTGTGTCTCTGTAACTCTGAAGAACAGTGGGTTTTTAATATTTGAGTAAACAGTTATTTTGATTTTATGTTTTTGGTCATGAGGCTGATTTTTTTTCTCAGTATTTGTCTTTTCTGTGGATTTTAGTGTCTGTATTTATGTGTTTAGTTTATAGACGGGCGTTTGGAGCTGCTGAACTCTGGTGAAGGTTTCAGTGACGTGTTTGAGGAAGAGATTAATATGGGGGAATATGCTGGTGAGTAGATTAGCAGATTATGTTTGCATTGAGTGCGTTTACCTCCACTTAATAATCCGATAACTCCAGGTCTAGAGGAGTCAGGCAGTAATTGGGTTAAATTGGGTAAACAAGAATTCTTGTGTATATTTTAAGAAGCAGTAATTGATGAGATCTGTGCCTGATACCTGAACACACAGTACATTCAGTATATAGAGGTTAAGTATTATTGTGTAAATATGCATGGATCTCTTTCAGTTGTATTATTCTAATTATAAAACTGATAGTCTCAGTCCTAAAATCTGATTGGCTGAGCCGCATTTGAAGCCATTGTAAAATACACAGTGTACCGCGGCTATGACGCCTCGCCGCTACTGAACTCGAAAAACCCTTCTGCTTTTAATGAATTAATCTTTGACTCTAATGCTGCTCACACGGAGCACTGAGTGTACTGATGAAATAAGAACCTGTTTTTGTTTAAACTGAGGAGCTGACAGCTTATGTTCTTATCTAGAACAAGGCTGGTCAGCTAGCTAACAAGCTAAAAGACAACTCCATCATTAATATCACAGGCTTGAATTAAAGTACTTACGGTATGATTATCTGTAAAACTGCAGTATGAACCACTAAAGAATGTAACTTGAATATCTTTTATGTAGGGCTGGGCGATAAAACGGTAACGATAATTATCGCGATATAACTTTTCCTCGATAGGGCGATACGTCATGTTCGATAAATGTTCGTTATAATACACTACTCTCACACTTCCACGTTCAGCGACAGCCTTGGTGCCGTTTTGTACTACAAGGAAAGCGACACTACTCTGCTGTCGCCAGGAGAGGGCGCACTTCCGAGTTTTTCTACATGATTAGAGAGGGAGGGGGCCACGAGTAAGATGAGTCTTTAGCAACGGCTGAAATGCGGAGTTATACATTCCCTGTTTGAGTGGAGCGACAGGCGATCTCTTCTCCTGTGACCGAGTGTGAGTGACGAGGTCAGTGGCGTATCTGTACTGACCTACAGCGAACTCACCTCTTTCCCAACATCCTAACCAGCTTTAGCAGTGTTAAATCACAATCCTCACAACTACAGCGCTGTTACAGCGCTCGGATAGTCATATTTAAGTATGAGTGCATTCCCAAGCAACGAAAGTGAAAGAAAGAAGTGGTTCATGTAAATTACAGCCCTGATTTAAACGAAAGTAAACTGAGGAAGCTGTGAGGCATTGGAGAGCGGGAGAGCGCTACCTTTCCAGGCTAGCTGTTTTTAGCAGCTGGCTAACTTGAAGCAGCGCTCCGTCACTCACACAACACAGGGAATTGATGATACTGTAGATCAAACAAGACACAAAAGCACTGCTTTCAGTTTAAACGTTCCTAAAAGGAGGACTCTGTTTGTCTGGTGTTGATATTTTGCGGTTCACCACTTAAACTACTACGATAGTATAGAGAAATCCAGTCGTTGCTAGCTGGTGTTTGAATACTGTGATGTCATTTGTAGCGGGGTAGCCGAGCGCTCGTCACCAGCTAAAATAATCTGTTTTCTTTCTTAAATTATGACTATTACAAAACAGCCATGCTTTTCCAGCTGGTAAAAACAGCTCACCAGACACTTTCTCCCACTCTCTCATGACAGATGTGTGAAAGGTTCCACTGTTTGAGTGTTTGTCGTGTTCCGACCATAAAGGATAGTTTAAAACAGCAATTAACCACCCAGGAGCAAAAATCAGCCTTCAAACTTGTAATAAATAATGATTTGACATTTATCGCGGTATGTATCGATATCGAACGATATGAATTTTGTTTATCGTGATAACATTTTTGGCCATATCGCCCAGCTCTACTTTCATGCATGTTTCAGTCAGAAGTTGCACCAAACCCAGGCTGAATTCCAAACGGCTCTGTATTCCCTAAATAGTGTGCTAGCTAAGAAACTTTAGAAATTTTAGCCTACAGCCAAACAGCGCATCATTTAACCAGTATAAATGTTGCTGAATCCCAAATGACTGTTTCTAAGCTGTATTATTCTCTCTTGGGCTGCAGGATCCAGTGTTTAAATTCCTACATAGTGCACTATTTAGGGAGCAGGGATTCATTTGAAATTCAGCCCCAGCGTAAGAAGAGGAGCACTACTAGATTGTTGCTATATAAGACTTGCGGTGGAAATTTGTTAACCAAACACATGATCAGAATTGAACGGTTAAATGTGTTGATGTTACCACAGTTACCGTACTAATATAGAAGAGATATTTTTTAACAGAGCTGGTTGAACAAGCTAGGTGCTGCAGGCAGATATCAGGCCTACAAAAAGCCGTCTGAACATTTTAGAACATCCTCAGAGCACAGAGTCCAGATTTACAGATCACACACAGCAGACTCAGAACGCAGTCTCAGCTCTCATACAGTCAAGAGAGACTGGATGTTAGATCATTGGACGATAAAGTTTGTGTGACATGCACAGTTCTGCTCTTTATGACTAATTACAGTTTTTTGCTAAATGATGGGTGCCAGCAAACCACAATGTTTACTGAGCTGCGCTTTGTTATGTTCTTTAATTTGACAGCGATTTAACTCGCATGCTGTCACTGCACAGTCAGGGACCGTCTCAAAATTACTGAAAGAAAACATATATAAAGGCTTTGTGGAAATAAAAAAAGCTAAAAAAAGATTTAAAATTCCCCTCTCCCTCCCTGAAGTCTGGTTTACCTGATTCCTGTGGTTATGTTTCACATGGTTTCCCAGTTAAGAGGATTCCGTTACAGGCACAGATCTATGTCAGTGTATGCCCAGTACGACTTCACGCTGTGTGAAATGTGTGATGTGTTTGTGTTTGTGTTGACAGGCAGCGATAAAGTTTACCATCAGTGGCTTCTCACAGTGAAGGTGGGTGTTTCGCTGCTGAGTATGAGAGCTTTATGTAGGTATCCGAGTCTTTGTGTCTTTTTTAACATCACTGGCCTTGCATCTGTCCTGCAGAAGGGCGGTGGAGCCATCTTCAACACCGTGAAGACGAAAGCAAATCCTGCCATGAAAACCGTCTACAAGTTTGTACGTTCAGCTCCGCACAGATGCATCACATTGAGCTCCAACCAGCCACGCTGCAAAAAAGTGTCTGAGCAAGTGTAAACATCTTAAATGTAGTTAATATGTCTAATGTTTCTCATTATGAGATTGTTGTAATGATATCATACGATTATTTAACTTGTTTCTGCACAGTTTTACTTGTTTTAAGTAATTTTATCCAGAAAGTGTCTCATTCCATTAGCAGATCATTGTGTTTCAAGAAGTAAAGAAGATAATTTTGCTTGTTTCCAGTAATATTGCTTTAAACATATGAAAAAGATCTGCCAGCGGAAGAAGATAAAACAATTAAAGACTGTGTCAAAATAGGTTAAATAATCTTAGAATGGTTTTACAACAGGGTCATGACGAGAACTTACATATATTGGCTACATTTAAGATGATTTCACTTGCTGAGATAAATATTTCTATAAATTGCTTATAAGCATTTTACATGCAGTTTTACCTGCAGTGTGTGAAACTTCACTTTGTTTTCAGTCTTCATGTTCAGGTTCTACATTCACACGATAAAAAATGTTATTGAATTACTTGAAAGTAATACATTCAGATGAAGCTCATTTTGTTAACTTCTATACGGTCGCAGGTCTTCAGATTCAGTTCAGTGTTGAGTTGTTTAGTGCTGGAGTTGAACTGGACGTCTGTATGTTAGTGATGATTCTTTTGTGGTTCAGTTATAAATTCTGTTCTGCGGCTGGATTCACGAAAGTGTCCTAAGAAAGAAAATCTTAAATTTGTGTTTTTTCTTTATTTTATTCTTAAGAAAAAAGTTGAGAAATTGTTATTCTTCAAATAATTTCTCAAGAATTCTCTTATTTTCTTTTCTTAATGATTTTCTTAAGAATGATTCTAAGAACAAATGTTATTCTTAAAAATATTATTTTCTTAAATGTTTTCTTAACATTGCGACAGTTTGGCTGTAAGAGTCAACAAGGTGAGCATCTGAATTTATCACGGATGCTGCCTCTGCTGCTCCTGCCTATCTTCGTCTGTCACTCCACAATTATCATATTTTCCAATGAGGATTTTTTTTCTGTTTGCTGTTTCTGACACCATCACCTATAGTTGTTTGCTAAACTTTTCTACTGCTTGGTTTGATGTTTTTCCTCCATTTTGCTCCTCTGAGCGGATTAAACTAAATAATGGAAATAGCAGTTAATACAAATTCAAATTAAATCTCACATTGTTTATTTTATGTGGTAAAATGCAGCACAGCCTACGTAAGAAAACGAAGATTCTTTAAAGAAAATCTTAAGAAAGTAATTAAGATTATCTTAAGAGAATATTTGGGAACTTCTCAAATGTTTTGGAGAATTGCATTTAAGAACGTTCTTATAAACTTCTTAGTTTTCGTCATAATTTAAGAACGTTTTTTCTCAAGATAGCTTTTGTGAATCTAGCCCCTGCTTCCTTTGCTTTTCTCGTGTCGTACTGATGTTTCTCTCTAACAGGCCAAAGATCACGCGAAGATGGGTATCAAAGAAGTGAAGAGCCGCCTTAAACAGAAGGTACGTACACACACTTGTGCACTGTGGGGAACAAAAGAGTAACTTTACAGGAGAAGATAAAAGTGTTCTCAGTTTGTAATGGAACATTTTATTTGTCATTTTGAACTGTTGAACGAAGTTTTGATATGATGCAAAACTTATCAATAAATAAATAAATAGTGGAAATATGAAGTTTTCTTCTGACAGTAATGAGATGTTTGTTGGCTCAGCACAACTACACACACACACACACACACACACACAACCTTACGTGTCTTTTTCTCTGCAGGAACTGACGGAGAACGGTTACTCCGGCAACAGAGACGAACCTGGCTCCGCCCACATACCCTCCACACACAGTAAGGACTCGCTCACCTGGGAACAGAGACGACCAATCACAGTGCACTTCGGACAGGTGGGTCCTCTTCTGCGTGTGCTTGAGTGAGAGAGATGGGTGGTCTCATTTAGGTGGGGTTCATATTTGTTGAAGAACTTGTTGGGTTTTTGAATGAGTCTGTGTGGCGGAACTCAGCACAGTTGGTGTATGATGAGAGGATGGAGCTGCCGGAGACGCGTTTGGGAAATCTTTTATTTACGTTTAGTGAGACTTCGGCTAAAATACGCTACACAACAAAATACGCTACACAATAAAATATGCTACACAGCACAATATGCTATGCAATAAAATATGCTACACAATAAAATACGCTACACAACAAAATACACTAGACAAGACAAATACACTACACAACAAAATACACAAAGAAAATATGCAACACAAGAAAATACGCTACACAATACTGGAAATTAAACATTTTCAAACTGTTGTTTTTTTTTTTGTTTGTTTTTGGCAGCTGAAAAACTGAGAATCAGTCACTACCCAACCTAAAACCTTAAACACACCAGGCAGCTTTCTCATTAATTCACAAAGCACAAGAAACATGAAGCTTGTTTTGCTGTAATTCCATTGGTCATTAATGAGATCCATTCAGATTACAGTCGATCACCAGCGGGCACTGCTAGATCACTCTTCTGTTAAAAGATTGGAATTAATATTATGTAAAACCAATTTGCTTTACAATAAATGTATCAAATAAATCCATAATAATAATTATATAAATACGTTAATAAAATCAATATCCAGAATGTCATTTTTCAAAAGTGGTGATCACATTTAGAGAAAAACACTGTAAATTCAGCATTGCAATATTTAGTTAGTGTATAAGCTTTCAGTCCACAATGTATGCATCATTATTTCTTATTGATCAGACTGCAGAGTAGAACCAGCAGACTGAGCCTGATCAGCTCTTCTGTCAAGCTGCTAAATAGATGAATGTGTTTCTATAGAATAAAGCTGTGACCACTTATTGATGACTAATCGATTTGAATACTACCATGAAATCTACTTTTTCTTTTAGCGTAACGTTCTGAGCTCTGATCTGAGACTGTGTAACTGACTCTCTCAGCAGTGAGAGCTGCCGTGTGAGACAGGGTCTCGGTGGGTCTCGGTGGGTCTGCTCTTGGAAAAAGAATGTATCTTCATTTAAATTGAATGAAATGTCACTTCTGGTTCGGATGGAAACTGGACTGAATATCGAACTGAATATTGAATGTTTATCTATGTTTTTTTTATCCTGATTTATGAACTTTTCTGATTGATCATCTGAGCTCTAATGGAGAAGTGTTTTTATATGTGCCTGTAACAGTCGGAGCGAGGTCAGCCCCCTCGGCCCACCCGCCCCCAGCGTCCCCCTGCCCCCCAGCGCCCCCCTCCCCCACACCCCTCCAAACTGCAGCGCAGCAGTCGTCCAGTGAGTACAACAGGCTGACCCTTCGCTCTGGAGTTTTCACCTTCGGGCCTGTCCACTTCCTCCTGACCGCACTGCTTCATCTACTGATTGCATGCAGATGTGCTGGTTTTAACACTTTCTTAAAGGCTCTCAGAGAATGCTAGTGAGAGCAGTTCAGCGAGTTGTTGAGTACAAATCAAACAGTTGATACAGATTTTGTGGTCAAAATTGCCACAGTGATTTGTTAAATGTAATCAATCACTCAAGAAGTGTCCAGTATCTCAAGTGTACTTCTTTAGTTTTAGCAGTGAAGCTACGAGGTTAATGTAGCTAACAAGTGATAGCAGCTTATACCCCACCAATTAGCATGGTGCTAACTGCATGCCTAAATCTCACACTTTCCTCAAACCGTGTGCCGTTCGGTATCTCTAATAGACTTGATTGTGTGATTTTGTGATGCACTGTTATCGGTGAAATACACTGTACAGCTGAAAAACCGTAGTAGCAGCTGTCCTGAACTTGACCACATTGTATTTAAATGCTCCCTCCTTATCAAATATCTAGTGGTGTCACCACATAGGATAAGTCTGTTGAGAAAAGCACCCCAGGTGGCCCTGCAGAGGAGGGAGTGGGTTACTTTAAAGAGCCCAAAATAGACATTTGAATTTGTTTATCACTTTTTGGGCGTTGCCAACATCTGTAGGTGTTTTACAGTAACTTTTAGAGTTTCGATTTCTGGAGATCCTTTTTCCCAAATGGGTAAGTAGTGAAACTTTGCTTAAATAATCAGATCATGTTGCTTTTTTTTTATTACTCTCAGCAGTTTTCTGACTTGTGATTGATCAATCATTTCAATCCTGTAGGTGTTCCAGAAATGTACCTGTGTTTGTAGCATGAAATGTTTAACTAGTAGTTTAGCGAGTATTTTGCTTGATAACAGCCATGAATGTGGCAGGCCAGGGTTGGAACAGGAAGGCAGATCTCCTGGACTGGGTTGCACCACGTTTGCGTAAGTTTATGTGTAAGTTTGAGCGTAAAGTCTTTACTGAGTCCTTAGTTACACTTGTTAGTTTAAACCGTCATTTTGCTAAATTTGGTTGCATCACAAATCTGTGCGTCATGTCTTAACTAGTAACAGCTAACAAATGCGTACGTTGCTTTAACACGACGATAACATGATCAGAACTGATCAGTAAACGTGCTGCCATGGAAACACAGCGGCAGCTGCTCTGACTGAGTATCCAGTCTAGAAGAGAACGACGTGTACAGGTTAAAGTGAATGATCTACAGCTGCTGTCTGTTTATTCTTTAATATTTCACTGAGAAACAAATATGCAACGGCGGTTTCTGGCTGAGCGACACAACAGCAGATCAGTTTAGCTGTCTGTGCAGCTGTTCAGTCTATCTGGGCTGGAGCTGTGGGGGTTGAGCTTCACGCTCAGAGTTTAAACCAGGACGACGATCAGAGCTGTGAGGAAAATCACAGAGTACAGCTTCTAGAGTTTTAGTTTAGTAACCAAAAAAGTCGTGTTTTTGGTCTTTTTGTGATTCCTATGTACAAAACCTACACCTGCTGAGGGGGTGTGAATATTTAGTAACTGCTAAGCTGAACATTAAAACTAGTTTGTGTGCAACTCGTTCTGATTTAGTGATGATAAAACTGAGCTTGTGTTATAACTAGCCTACGTTTGAACGGACGGCTGGTGCATCTGGCTACAGGACAGAGTTGGTCACTCTCTTACACGTTAAGACTTTGCGTTAATCATCTTAAATTGTCACTGAAGAGAATCTAACGCGTAAATTTGAACTAGACGCAAACCACACTCCAGAAAGGAAGCCTAGCAGTTATGTCCACTATCTGTCCAAAGTTTGTGGACACCCGCTGATCCAGCATTTCTTCTGAAATGAAGGTGTTAATAGTGAGTCTGTGCTGCAGTATCAGCCTCTACTCTTCTGGGAAGGCTTTACTCTAGATATTGAACATTGCTGTGAGGATTTAATTGAGCATTAGTGAGGTCAGGTGCTGATGTTGGATGGTCAGTTCTGGATCACTCTAACCCATTCCAAAGGTACTGGAGCTCCATCACTCCAGAGAACACAGTTCCACTGCTCCGCAGCCCAATGCTGTGGGGCTTTATATCCCTCTAGTCCACGCTTGGCATTGGATGTGGAGACCTTAGGATCATGTGCAGCTGCTCCAGAGTGTCCCATTCTATTGGTCAGAGCTTTTTTATGGAACTTATACAAGCTGTGTCAGCAATGTGTGACCTTCAAGTGGTTAAACTTGCTGAGTAGAACGGCCGTCCAGATACTTTTGGAAATGTAGTGTATTTTGAAGCATAAACAGTTTGAAGCACCCAGAAAACTACCTATACTGCGGTTATCTACATTCTCTTTATTAATCTAGACCTGAAAATGAATATTAATGTGCAACAGATGCCTGTATATAAGTACAGCTGCTGGATCTCCCAGCGCCGCAGTTGAATGTGATGAGTTGTATCTGTAGGTCTGGGTGGGCGGGTGGTCTTTTCTCTGCTGCTCTGCCACGTTCCTCAGGGTGCAGACTGATCTCTTTGGCCAGCATGTAGCCCAGCTAACTTGAACCTTTCTGACTCACAGATAATCTTCACATGCTAATGTTTTTCTTCTCTGTAGCTTCTGACTGAGCATGTTTATTATGAGCAGGTTTACAGCTGAATCTGAAACTCGTCTGATCTCTGTGTTCTAACATCACATTTATCTCTGAGAGGTTCTGACTGGTGTTCCTGTGTGGTTGATGTGCTTGTGTGTGCAGGCTCGTCCTCCTCGGCCGCTGGTGGCGAAGAGGCCGCGCAGTAACGTGGGATTGGAGGGCAGTCCTGAACAGTAAGACTCACAGACTCATATGACCAAAGTCCCAACATTCTCTTTTACAGATTCATATATTAAAAATTACTTGCAGATTTGTTGTGATTTTGATTTTAAGTTAAAACATTAATGTGGTGCTTGTAGCTGATTACTGTAGAATGTTAATGCTCTCCAATAAAACCTGTATTTTCACTGCATTGCCCTCCGCAGTTATTGACACCATTAGTAAAAATTAGCAGAAATTAAAACTGATCTGTTGTCTGTCAGCTTAATCTTACACTGAAAATGCATGATCAAGATTCGTAACTTTCAGTGAAGTTAAATTATTAGCACCTCTGCATGTTCTTTCTGCAGCACTAAGACTTTTATAAAGCTGAGTGAGGTAGGAATATAAGAGTTTGAGAAGAACGTTCCTCAAAATGTCTTCGATCCTCGTCTTTGATGGACTCTCCTCATCAGCTCAGCTCGCTGGTTTTCAGTCAGGGTTAAAGGTCAGGAGGCTGGGATATGCACTACTAATGCTTCATTCTGTGGACAATGAATCTTTTTTTGTATGGATTTAAAGGGTTTGCTTTGGATCATTGTTCTGCTAGAGCAGGGGTGTCAAACTCAACCAGTAAAAGGGCCATATTAGAAAATCTCATCAAATCTGTGGGCCAGAGAAAAAATGTTTGATTTAATTTTTAATTAAAGTTGTGCTGTAACCCAAACTGGCCATTGTTTATTCAAAATATGCAAAAACTTCAACTGTAAAATAAAGACACTTGTAGTAGCCCTTGAAATATTACATAGACACTTGAAATATCCAAAATGTAAATGTCCCCAGGTGCTTGGTCTTTTAAACCTACCTATCTGCTTGAACTAGACGCCTGGCATCCTCTCTTTGCTGCAAGTTCATTAAGACTTGGGCTCAGTTTCTGAGCTGCTGGGCTGATGTTCAGTGTTTAAATTGGCTGAACTGCAGTTAGTGTGTTTGGTAATATGACTAGTGTGGAATTGTGTAGAATTGTGTAGAACTGAGGTGTAACCACTGTCCCATAGACTGTTGTTGGAGTAGGAGAGTCAGAGCACACATTATGTTGCAGTGCATGCTGGGGACTGTAGTTCAGCACATTGTGAAACAGGCTAATATTAATAGAAAATTAGAATACCTTTGCTGGCTGGATAGGATTGTGAGGCCTAGTGTTTGACACATGAGTGCTAGAAGATAGAACCAGTCTTAGATGTTGATGTCAAATCTCCTGGTATTTGTCCATCATGCTGTATATTCTAAACATCACGCATCCACCACCATACTTCTCCATAGAGATTGTTTTTGATGCCAAAATATCTGTCATTGTCTTTTCTGACCACAGAACCTGGTTCCAGTAAGGTCTACTGATGTTTAGTGAACATATTCTACTTTTCAGACACATACTTTTATGGATTGATGACCACAGGAGGCTTTCTAAACGTTTTCTAAATAGTTTGTTGGCGTAGAGATGGTGTATAATTGTAGTTTTGGAGACTTGGTGACCCCAGGATGCAGCCACTTCCTGCCTTTGTCCAGCCGTGATCTTGAGAGAAAGTTCTGCCTCTCAAACCTCCGGCGAGGGCAGAGCCTGGTGGTTATCCAGTTCACTGCAGCTCTGGTTGTTTTAAACTTCTTAATTATTGCTGTAACAGTGGAGATGAGCATTTTTATGCAAGTAGATGTTTTTTTATAGCCATTATCTGATTTTTTTAACTTTTTTTTTTGATGATGATGGTCACGTCTCTGTACAGTGAAACAGAAAGTCATGTATGACTCGTCTTAGGTGAGGTTAAAAATGGTGAAGTTTCTTTTACTAATTTAATCTCACTGAAATGTCATATTGCTCCCATATTATCAAATTTATTGTAAGATTGATGCGATAAACAACAGACATTTTTCACAGCCTTTTGGAAAGGTGCCAATAATTCTAGAACTCATGGTGTGTCTAAGTTTCTATGTACGGTGAGTTTGGCTGGAGCAAAACTGTGGACTGTCTGGGGGCCCTGGTTTACTAATGGGGGTTTCAGGGGTCAGTCCTGACTCAACTTAGACTGTACCAGGGCCAGATCAGACTGTAGCTCATGTAGTTCATGGAAACCAATCAGCATCTTTTTCAACAGTAATGAAATTTGTATGATTTGTTTTTTGCATGTCTCACATTGCACTTCCATCTCTCTCTCTCTCTCTCTCTCTCTCTCTCTCTCTCTCTCTCTCTCTCTCTCTATGCATCTCGCTTTGTCTCTCTCTCTTTAGCTGTATGCGCCCTACGCGTCACTACACTGTGTTTCTGTGTGAGGACTCTTCTGGTGATGAGCTTTCACAGGACGACGACTCCGTCTCTGCTTTTCCTGACCACTTCCTGCTCTCCGCCCCCTTTGAATGGTCTCTTCTTTAATCTGCTTTTGAACCAATCACAGCATGCCCCTTTATTCTCAGCCTGTTGGTTATCTCCATGTGGGTGTGGTCTAATCCTTCTGACTGAGTATCTCAGATTGGGTGAATACTTTCTAGGAAAAATGTCCTCTTGGATGGTGGATAGTGTGTAAGAATGTGGGCTTGTGTTTTCATTAGGTTCTTAAATATCGGTTCTTTGAAACTGACGTGTCCTTAATTTGCCTTAAGCCTCATTCTCACTAGATACTTCCTGTGTTTGTCATCTCACTGACAATAAAGGGCAGAAACAAAAAGTAAAGAGCTCTGCCATCTAAAACTGGCTGTGTATCACACAGTCTCTCTCGTGTGTATTTATATCCAGGGAGGCAGAAATCTTTAGCCATTCATGTTTAGACGCTGATAAAAATAGCGTTTGGTCAGTGCTGCTCTGTGAAGCCCTGCCCCTTCAGATGTCACACCAGCCAAAGCTGTAGTGCTGTTGGTCAAGGATGCAAACTGGCAGGTCAGATTTCACTGTAGTTGAGGCCAAAGCAAAGTTTTGTGACATGATGCTGCTAATCACAGCAAATTCCATTAAATGAAACACATGAACTTGTGTTATTATTATAATGTTTGTTTATTTATTTAAAAAAATGTACAACCTTGAGTTCAAGGACAAAGGTTTATACAGGGGTCCAAGTACAAAGACGCATGTTTTCAGTAGCAGTAAATAACTCTTTAAATGTAATATATCTGAGTGTGTGAGGTTGCGCCACCTGACATTTTCTGGGAGGTAAAACTGATCTTGTTTAAAAATGGATTATAAAAGTAATGAAACAAATATTAACACAGTGAATCTGTTCTTTCAGAAAAAAATACACAAACCATCCTTGTTACTCATTTTTTAGAGTGTCATTTTGAAATCTTGCATTTTTTTACTGACCCAACTGCGTGTTTAGGGTGGAGCCTCAGATAATGGAGTCAAAAATCAAGATTAAATTATTCATTCTATGCTTTGGCACTTTTGCGCATGCAGGCATTGACATCACGTCCTGCAGCTGCACTCTCACGCCAAATAAACTGCATTAGGGTCTACCCACGAGCGGAACTGCATGCCTGCTCGAATACCATCTTTCTCATGTGTTGAAACAAAGAACTGCACCAGTGGAGCTAATGTACCAGTGTTCAGTTATATTAAAACAAAGAGGCCAAACCAGAACTCTGTCTGTCTCCAGAGAGTCTGGTAGTTTTCGGTTCTCTACATGGTCAAGAACCGCCTACTTTAGCAGGAAAGGACCGTTTCACTGACAGAATGACCAACCAGAGTCAGTTGTTTTTGTATGACGTGTAGCTGTGAGTGGAGTGTCTTGCTGAGGCAGAGTGTGAACGTGCTTCTGTGTCTCTGCCTCTGTGTTCACTTGTCTGTATGTCTCTCAGGCCTCAGCCTTACAGATCTCTTAAGGAGGCGGAGCTTGTGGAGGAGGGTGAGGAGGTGGGGGCAGAGCGTTTCCAGGGCAACACTGCCCCACCCAGCCCAATACAGGATAAATTCTCTGAGCTGAGTCTGTTGGAGACTTCCTTCAGCAGCCAGCAGGGGGAGCCCACGCATGCTTCCCGCACTAAACTCTACATGCACGTACCGCTTGGTCCAGCACGGAGTCTGGAAGAGCTCAGCTCAGTGCCCGAGACGCAGGAGCAGCGCGCCAACTTCAACTATCAGGTGACCAAACATACACGAGGGCCTGAGGGGTATATTGGTTGTCAGATATTTTGCCACAACTTCAGAAACTAAATCCACAGTGTTTTGTGTTGCTCCACCTATATGTATATATATATATATATATATATATATGTAGCTATTAGAGGATAACATTACAGTATACACCAACTCTATCAAGTCCACTTTCCTGTATACACTCATTCCATTCAGTCCATTTTATTAGCTCCATTTACTTTGTAGTTCTACAGTTACAGACTGTAGTCCATCTGTTTCTCTGCATACTTGTTACCCTGTCCTTCAATGGTCAGGACCCCCAAAGGACCCCCACAGAGCAGGTATTATGGATGATGGATCATTCTCAGCACTGCAGTGACACTGACTGCATTGACTGGTGTGTTAGTGTGTGTTGCGCTGGTGCGAGTGGATCAGACACAGCAGTGCTGCTGGAGTTTTTAAACACTGTGTCCACTCACTGTCCACTCTATTAGACACTCCTACCTGGTCAGTCCACCTTATAGATGTAAAGTCAGAGACGATAGCTCATCTGCTGCTGCACTGTTTGTGTTGGACATCCTCTAGTCCTTCATCAGTGGTCACAGGACGCTGCCCACAGGACGCTGTTGGCTGGATATTTTTGGTTCTCAGTCCAGCAGCGACACTGAGGTGTTTAAAAACTCCAGCAGCACTGCTGTGTCTGATCCACTCAGACCAGCGCAACACACACTAATCATACATTACTCTGTTAGTACATGAGAACAATAGTATAAACATCCCAGGGCTGAATTGATTGTTTATCAAAATTTTAAAGATTTTGATCTGAAAGAGTGCAATTTTCAAATTGCAAGAGTTGCCATTATATAGTTCACAATAATTTGAATCGCAGATTCAATATTAGTCAGAAAAATCACAAAGAGATATTTTCCCCAAACTGTTCAGCCGTAAACCAAGTTGGAAAATGGTGTACTATGTTATTAGTATTTCATTCAGTTGAAATGCAACAACAAACCATAGTGTTTCCGTTTTCCATTGTCCTGCAGTTCTGATTTGACGACATGACAGCTTTATGACTTCACGAGTTATTGAGGACCATCTGTACACACTGTACATGTGTATGTATATAACACGCATGTAACCATGTTTGTTTGTGTGATGTAGCGCATGGAGATTAGTGGCGATGAACGTACTCGCACTCTCCCGGGACTCAAGCACTCCAGTTATAACAAGTTGCGCAGCCAGAAAGGGCCGGACGATGTGACTGTTTCAGACCGTGAGTCTCCTTGCTGGGAGCGGCCTCTATCCGTCCCACCCCTGGAGCCACCAGAGCCACGCCCACCGAGCAGCGAGAGTCCCGCCCCGACCCAGGAGAGCGCAGAGAGGACGGAGACTGGCAGCATAACCATCCCACGCCCTCAGGGCCGCAAAACGCCCGAGCCGGGAAAGGTGTTGGCACCAGCCGTCACCTTGCTGCAGTGCCTGAAGCAGGGGGACAAAGAGGTGGGGCTAAGTGTGAGTGCGGGGGGGCAGGAGTTCCGACAAGCACTCAACATGTCCCCTTTGTCACAGCCCTGCCCAGCCAGTGCGGAGGCAGAGCCCGACTTGCTCAGCCTGCTGGACCCTCTGAGTGGTGCAGAAGAACCCCGCCCACCTCCCAAACCTCCTGTCCCCCCACGGCCTGCCCTGCCCACGTTCCCGCCCCCTCTTTCCCTCAACCCCTTCACACAACACCCCCAGTACACCCTCCAGAGACACTACAGCCCTGTCGCTCCCAGCAACCCCTTCAGCTCCACTTACGTGCCTCCTCAAACTGGCACTTACTTCAACGCTCCACCCCCCCGCCCCCTCTCAGTGTTCGGTCAGCCTTCTGCTTTGGGTGGAACTCAGGCGAGTGGGGCGTGGCCACCTGCCAAAATCCCACCCACTTCCAACAGCAGCAGCTCTCTCTCTAGCTTGTTAGATTCTCCGGCCCCACCCTCTCTGAGCCAGGCTCTGCCGCCTTCCAAACCTGTAGACGCGCCTCACGACCCCTTCTGTGACCTGCTCACCATGACAACCATGCCCACCGGTGTGTCCACGCCCCCTAAGAAAAAAGTGGAGGACTTGCGGAGGAGGTGGGAGACTTTTGATTAGCCTTGAGCACACCTTACCTCCACTGCTGCTACTGACCAATGAGGGACAGCACTTGTCTGTTGACCACTGGGTATTTTTTTAAAGGACTGCGCCCTCTGCTGGCCTGAACGCCCTGCTACATGTGTGCGAGTGAGTGTGTGCGTACACTAATGCTCAAACTGCAGCTGTTTGTTTTCCCTGAGTTTATGAACTGACCTCAGACAAAATCAGGCCTTCGGCTGACCTCGCGTGCTGTCTACTAGAATGTGGAAAGGTGAAAGGTCATGCTCACAGTAGTTTAGCTCGGCATTTATCTAATAGCATCCAGACTAATAGTACAGTTTGTATAGCTACCACTCTGATGGCGTAGCTGTTGTGGTGTGTAACTTTCTATCCGCCCCTCTGCAGGCTTTCTTCATCACATCGTGCTGTTAGGTACTCACTGAAGCGGCTGTTTAGGGTCAGTGTGAAGGTCAGGGGTTTGGATTAAGGTGCCACACAAACTATGACGCCTTCCTCAGCTGATGCTGCAGTGTTTCCCAGACTTCATAACACTATCGTGTAGTCCTATCCCAAAACCAGAGCCCTTAACCAAGTTTTCACTGATAAACCTAAACCTGAAGTCAAATCTGATCTCAAATTACTACAAAATAAAAGTACATAACACAAAGCACACTATTCACTACACAACGTCCACTACACACCTTGTAGCCTAAATATCAGAGACACTAAACAGGACTCTAGGGCTGCATGATATGGACAAAATCCTTTTATTGCAATTATGTTGCAGTTTCAGTGGGGAATAAATAATGTGATGATATGCTTAAAGATTGATCTGCATTATTTGACCAAAAGTATTATTTTGCCTTTATTGATCTACATCTATATTTGCATATTGCATCTTTCTGAGACATCTGCGTTGTGATAATTAAGGCTGCAACAAATATTGGATAATATCAAACACTGACCACACCTGACCAGATAAGTTGTATTTGTTTGTAAGATAATGATAAACAGGTGCTTTCTTCAGCGTTGCCAGATTGGGCAGGATTAGGTAGCATTTTATGCTGCTTCCTATGAAAATTATCTATCAGTGATGTTTTTATATCAATATTTCTTATAATAATTAATATTAATGTTATAGTGTAATAACGATAATAAAATAATAATGACAATAATAATAATAATAAAAATGAAACATCTTAATTTTTTCTTATTCTTACAGAATATTCGAATGTTAAAGATAATACTGGATAGAATATCATAAAATTAACACATTTGATAGTTGCAGCCCTAATAATGACCTTTTCACTCAAACTGAGCCACAGCTTCTCCTGCAAGGGGTGCACTGGATTATAACCCCCTTAGGCCTAATCCTGATCCCTAATACTAATCCTAACACTGATCCTAACATTAATCCTGATCCCTCAACCTAATCCTAACCTTAATCCTAATCATGATCCCTAATACTAATCCTAACACTAATCCTGATCCCTAGTCCTAATCCTGATCCCTAATACTAATCCTGATCGCTAATACTAATCCTAATCCCTAATACTAATCTTAACACTAATCCTGATCCCTAGTCCTAATCCTGATCCCTTACCCTAATCCTGATCCCTGACGGCAGCCGCAAAAGTGACAGGCTCTGAAAGCAAGCTCCGCTGAGTTGCTGAGGTCAGCTGGCTGACCGTCAGCTCTACATGTAGTTATTATGTCGTAGTAATGAGTTAAACGGTGAGGGCTGGGTTGGGGTCACTGTGTGAGAGTTGGGGCAGGTTGTCCTCAGTAGCTCATCAGTCATGATGTCTGTTGTGTCCACTCAGTGCTGCTCAGTGAAAACACACAGCAAAGTTAGACTCTCGGTTCTGTATTGTTTGGACTGGATGAACTGGAGTGGACAGGTTGGTGTACAGCGCCTTTTTTCTGGTTCTGGTTGTTGCGGAACATAGAAGAAGCAGGACTTGTATTTAAATAAAAAATATGTAAAGTGTTAGGTGAGCAGTGGTCTTAGATCTCTGTACCAGTCCAAAGAGATGTGGTAGTTTAGGGTTTAGAGCATTCTGTGAGGAGTCGCCGCTCGTTCAGCTCAGACGTTAGTGCTGAATCTCAGCACGTTTAGTGTAAGACGTACAGTAACCATCATAATCTGTTGTGTTTATTACAGTCTGGTAAGCACCCGTTCCACCCAGTCCAGTGCTGACCAGTAAACCTGACTAAAACCAGCTAAAACCAGTAAACCCTGTTAAATCACACCACAATATTTCAGATTAGTACAGTGAGGAGGGATGACTGAAAGGGCAATTCCAGTGATTTTTCTAAATTCCTCCATAATTGAGGGTGTGAGGTGTAAACAGAGTGATTCAGAGTGGTTTGGTGTGAAATGGTTCAGATGTCTTTACAGTGGTGGTGATAGGAACCAGGGGTCGCCATGACAACGACACAAATATAGACATTTTATTTACTATCCAGAACCACCAGTGAACCTACACGAGTCTTCTGAGTTTATATGGAATGTTGATGATGGGAAATAGTGGAAAATCTGAAATAATAAGTTTATGAAAAATCAGTGAAGCTCCCTTTGAAGTGCTAGTCAGGCGTCCTCCACTTCACTGATACTCCTTTTAAGAGTAGTTTGAGTGGGAGGCGAAGGCTGATGTAGTCTCTCTGAGGAGATTCAGTCAGTGATTGAGAGTCATGGTGCCCTCTACTGGCCCACTGCAGCACTGCAGGCTCACTGGTGAAGGTGCCTTAAAGGACATTGAAGCGTCGTTCTGTAAAGAAAGGCCGTAAAGCTTGTTTCCTGAGACCTGTCAGTAAAGCAGCTCTGTTAGTGTAGGTTAGTGCGAGCCAGGTGTATTTACCCCTCTGAACAAAGCCAGGCTGCAGACAGAAGCTTCAAAACACACTTTTTTTGTTGTCTGAATATTCCCAGGTTTATTTGTGCCCTTTTGAAATGTGAACTCATGTTTTTCGTTTATATCATCATCAAGCACTTTGAGTTTGTTTTTATTTGAATGGTATGATTTTATGTATAATGTATGTCAGCATTAAAGAGCACATATTATATTCCTGTGAAAATTCGGACTCTTTTCTTTTCTCATTCCTTTTTTTTTTATAGCTAGTAAATGATGTAGTGGTCAAGGATGGACAGAACTGGCTCACACATTCAGCTCACACTGCTGTGCAGATTTTAGCGATTGATGTTGACACTCACTCACACATTATTTACACTGTTAAAACCTTCACACCAAGTACGACTCTTTAGTACTAAAAAAAAGGATGTGTTTTCAACGCAGAGGAACCTTCACATCAAGTTCAATGCACTTTTTTGTTAAAGCACTTTGTAAGAAGACAAAAGAGGAAGAACAGTGGACTGAAAGTAAAGGTACAGTCACTGGTAGACCTCATTCTACAGAAACACACAGGATTCACAGAGATGAACAGTGATGAAGATCTATAAACAGTCTCTGTTGTACACTGAGGTTCTCACCATCGTTTCTGGTCCACCATATTTTCCTTTTGCCTCCGTATGTTCATAGTTTGTGTTGATCGTTGTAAAACCTTCGTGCCATGAGACACATCTGCCCAACTTTATGCATTGCCGCAGTCCATCAGTTTCAGGTGTTTGGTGTCTGAAGTTTGCTTCTTTAGTTTTAGCACTGGAGCTACAAGGCTGATGGAAGCTTATACCCTCCATTAGCATCCTGACCCATAAATCTTCATTTAAGCTGTGTGGTGTTGTTAAATAATCTGTAATATATTTAATTATGTAGTTTTTGATATTTATCTCTAAATGTCAACATATCCAGACAAAATTCATGCTTTAAAATGACCATCATATTCAAGTATATTAGAGATTACAGAACAGCTCCACACAGTTTGATGGTTTAGGCTGCAGTTCGGCTGATTAACTACATTTGGGGTCAGAAAGGTGAGTAACGCTTGTCAGTGTTGATAAAGCTGCATCACACCTACATGTGTTCATCATGATTATTGGCATAAACCTACATAAACACTGTACACATCATCAGCATTAACAACACCAACTTCACATCAAACAGCCTTTATCACAGACAACACCTGTATTGTAATAATAAAGCTTTATAATTGTTGATGTAGGTTTATGTCACTTATCAACACTGACTGACAGTAAAGAATTTCTGAAAATGTGTTGATTCCATTTTGCCGTCCCATCACTTTAACTCTGCTCTGCAGTGAGGAGCACCTGCAGTAGTGCTAAGTGAGGAGAGGAGGACCTCTAGTGGAGTTACAGCAGCATCACAACCTAAACCTGAACATGGCTAGAAGTGAAATATTTTAGCTGCAGGTAAGAAGGCTGGGCAAACTTGGGTTAAGCCGTCTGTATGCAGTCTAGAAAAAATGAATCGTATGGTTCTAGGTAAAGCCTTTAATTGGTAAAGAACCTACCTTTTGCAAAAAGGTTGTTCAGGGAATAAAAGTGGTTCTTCAGTGGCATCACTCCTTTCTTGGCATGTGTGTGTGTGTGTATGTTTTTAAGGTTCTCAAGTCATCATACTGTTTTACTCCTCAATATAGAAAACTCAGCTTAAAGTGAATGGAGGTGGTTCTATCAGTTAGGATGTCAGCACAATTACAGCAACACAGTTTTATTACAGCGGTTTGTACACATTTTTACATGGAAAAATACAGAGCTAGAACATCTTTACAGTACCATTCACAAAACTGCACAACTGTGGAGTGCACCACAACCTGTGTGTGTGTGCGCACACCGTACACTGATGGTGAAACAACCAATGCTGAGAAAATACAAAGCAGTGATAAAACAACAATACATGATTCAGCAATTTACAACAATCAGAAACTCCAAACAGTCTCACCAACACCTGAACCTGTCCTGCACTAGATTCAACACTCGGTAACAGTCATCACTTCACTACTGATGTAGTTCAGTCGTTTCATTTATTTCACATTATATTCATTTTATGTTGGAAATCCCATTAGTATTTATTAATGTATTTGAAAATGCTCATAGTAATTGCCAATAATATTAAATCCATCTCCACCCACAAATGCGTTTTTGTTGATGTTGTGAGGGCACTGTACATACTGTACCACTATATACTGTACACAGTTTCATTTCATTTCACAGTGTCAATATATACTATATACTCTACCAGTATGTACCGTATACTGTTTAAATGTATGTACTGTATACTGTATATACTATATCAATATGTACTGCATAGTGTCAATATATATTGCATAATATATCAGTGTATATTGAATCAATATATACTGTATGCTGTATCGTATATACTGTATATACTGTATAGTATATCGACATATGCTGTATATTGTACCAGTATATACCACATACTGTATCAGTATATACTGTATACTGTGTCAATATACATAGCATACTGTATGAATATATACTGTGTACTGTATCAGTAGTTCATGTATACTGTATCAAGTATATACTGCATACTGCATCAATACATCAGTACATATAATGATCGGTATATACTGTATGTCAGTATATACTGCATATTGTATCGGTATATGCTGTATTAGCTATATACTGCTTCCTGTGTCAGTATGTGCTGTTGAAAAATGTTCATTCATTTTTTTTGGCCGTGTTAGCACCACAGTGGCTTGGGGATCATGACCGATTACAGCTGAGGACATTCATAGCAGAAACCCCTAAAACTCACACCAAGCTAGAACAATTAAAAACCTACTCAACATTAATCAGGTACCGCAGAGGAGGTGAACAGTCACAGCTCTGTAACAAGAACTGGGTTACTGAAACAGTCAAACACACACTGAAATATCATCTTATAAATAATTATCCTCCAATTATTCCCCACAAACTGAATGACCGTTTCATCTTTTCAGAACTAAAGACTTCATTAAAAGGAGAATAGTTGGCCAATCTGGGCGCCATGTAAATCAAACACTGCACCTGATGACTGTTTACACCTGAACACGGTGTTTATTACCGTAAAGAAGCCTGAATAAAATGACCAGAATATGACATTTATTACAGTAATTATGTCATTATTAAGGTTAAGACTGGCCCGCAGTGTGTTTTACACACTTTGATTCCTTTGTTGGTATTTCACCTTTAAAAATCATAATAATTACATTTCATAAATAAGCACAATTTTAAGTTAATATTTGCTATTGCAGTTCAAAATCTGTCCAGTAGGGGGTGATGATGTATTAATAGTGTAGAACCGTGGTTGTGGTGTGAGGTATGTAGAGTCCAAGCAGCACTTGGATCAGGATCACTCTATTTACATATTTGAAATGATTCGTCCCTTCATCATGATTTTATGGCTTTATGATTGTATAGGTTTTGGTGTATGATTGTTGTTAGGGAGGGTGTTTGTGTTTGTGTGGGTTTGGAATAGAAATTCCGGAACAGCGCTAAAGTCTCTGGTTTCCCGCACCAGACGCCAAAAGATGGGCAGATGATCAGCTTATCCACGAACATTAAAGCAGGTAAAGCACTAACCTGTGCAGTGTTTAAAGCGACAGCTCATAGCCCCCCTCCCCCCATTTACCCCAAATTTAGTCCATCAGCCAAGAGATGTGTTCCTCTTCAGTTTTAGCACTGCAACTACAAGGCTAATGTGGCTAACAAGTAATGAAGGCTTATAACTCTGCCATGTTGTGGTGATCGTGACCAAAACTAGAGTTTAATATGTTATTCGTGGTGTTCAATTCATGAATTTATGGCTTTTCTGTTCCACTCAACAAGGTTCTCTCACTAAAATGCCCAGCATGCATTATGCTAATACAGCATACATCCATTGGGACTAACAGACATTAGCATAGCTAATAACACTAGCAGTCATCTGGAGGCCTGTTTATATTTTCATTCATTTTTTTAATAAACAGTTTATATATTATATTTGGAGATAATTACGTAAATCAGATGTTTTTGCTCTGATTGAACGGGGATGTTGGCGTGTCCTAGATGAGGCGTTCCTCTGGAGGGACTTTTAGCATACTGTCCATTTCCAGACGAGCGCCTGCTACTTCCTGTTGGCTGGGTGAGTACGCCCCCTCAGACTGACGCTTCCTGCGCGCCGTCATCAGTATGAAAATCAGACCAATCACAGCCAAGAGAGCGCAGCCGCACGCCAGCGGAATCGCCACCACCAGCCACGGCATCCGATCCCGCTGAGCCTCTTTCTGCACACAAACAATCACCGATATAAACACAAACAAACAAATATAAACACAAACAGACACAATAGAGACACAGCCACAGACATGACCATAAACAGACATAAACACATATTTAAATATAATGTAATATATACATACATTTACTAATATAATAATGACATAATATACTAATAATAATAATAATAATACTAATAATAAAAACAACATACAAGCATATACACATATAAACATAAACACAAACAGACATCTTTAGTATCACAGAGATTAATAGTTTAATATTAGTAATCAGACTGACAGTGATTTGATTATGTATTCATATCCACAGTCAGCCATTCATTTTACTGCACATAGAGGAAGAACCGATATGTGCCCATGTCTCTTCATGTGTCTTGTATAGAAAGACATCATTAGACATGTAGGTCTCTGATATGTATGTCGATGGTCAGTACAGTGTTAATGAGGGATGTTTAGTTCAACGTACGTTAGTTTCGCAGTACGGTCCACTGAACCCTGCAGCGCACACACACTGAAAGAAGCTCAGACGATCCAGACACGTCCCGCCATTCAGACACGGACTGGACAAACACTCGTCAATCTCCGTCTCACACCTGCACACAGAAACCGCTCATACACTTACTTCAGGACGTCCTCAGTGTCCCGCACGGCTCAACACTCGCATACAGAACAGTTCAGTGTGGAGGCTTTAAAGCACATGTCAGGCTCCTGTCCTTGTGGGCCAAAAACTGCAGACTTCAGCTCACTGCCTCATTCAGCCAATTAGTGAGGCCTTCATGAACTGAATAAAGAGCGTTAGATGAAGGTAAAGATTAATGTCCACTGCACTTTGGCCTGGAATATTTTCCCTAGTTTGACACACCTGCTTAACAACATCGAGCTCAGTAAATACGGCTCTATCGCCAATTAGTCAATACAAGGAATATATACTGTGGAAAATGTGCAAACTTCAATAAGTGAATCATGTTGAAATGTTTAGGGATTAATTTATTTTTACACTAACACGTTCTTACATTAATCTGGTACATTAATCTGGTACATTAATCTGGTACATTAGTCTGGTACATTAATCTGGTACATTAGTCTGGTACATTAGTCTGTTACATTAGCCTGTTGCATTAGCTTGTTACATTGGCCTGTTATATTAGCTTGTTACGTTAGGCTATTATATTAGTCTGTTACATTAGCCTGCTGCATTAGCGTGTTACACAAGCCTGTAACGTTAACATGCTACAGTAGTCTATTAAATTAGCCTGTTGCATTAGGCTATTATATTAGTTTGTTACATTAGCCCATTACATTAGCCTGTTACATTACCATGCTACAGTAGTTTATTACATTAGCCTGTTACATTACCCTGTTACGTTAGGCTGTTATATTAGTCTGTTACTTTAGCGCACTGCATTAGCCTGCTGCATTAGCATGTTACATAAGCCTGTTACGTTAACATGCTACAGTAGTGTATTACATTAGCCCATTACATTAGCCTGTTACATTAACATGCTACAGTAGTCTATTAAATTAGCCTGTTGCATTAGGCTATTATATTAGTTTGTTACATTAGCCCATTACATTAGCCTGTTGCATTAGCCTGTTACATTAACATGCTACAGTAGTCTATTACATTAGCCTGTTACATTAGCCTGTTACATTAGGCTATTATATCCGTTTGTTACATTAGCCCATTACATTAGCCTGTTGCATTAGCCTGTTACATTAACATGCTACAGTAGTCTATTACATTAGCCTGTTACATTAGCCTGTTACATTAGGCTATTATATTAGTTTGTTACATTAGCCCATTACACATTAGCCCATTACATTAGCCTGTTGCATGCTACAGTAGTCTATTACATTAGCCTGCTACATTAGGCTATTATATTAGTCTGTTACATTAGCCCATTACATTAGCCTGTTACATTAGTCTGTTACATTAGCCTGTTACGTTAACATGCTACAGTAGTGTATTACATTAGCCCATTACATTAGCCTGCTGCATTAGCGTGTCACATTAGCCTGTTATATTAGCTTGTTACGTTAGCCTGTTACGTTAACATGCTACAGTAGTGTATTACATTAGCCCATTACATTAGCCTGCTGCATTAGCGTGTCACATTAGCCTGTTACATTAACATGCTACAGTAGTTTATTACATTAGTCTGTTACATTAGCCTGTTACATTAACATGCTACAGTAGTCTATTACATTAGTCTGTTACATTAGCCTGTTACATTAACATGCTACAGTAGTCTATTACATTAGCCTGTTACATTAGGCTATTATATTAGTCTGTTACATTAGCCCATTACATTAGCCTGCTGCATTAGCATGTTACATAAGCCTGTTACGTTAACATGCTACAGTAGTGTATTACATTAGCCTGTTACATTGTTCTTTTTATATTAGTCAGTTACATTAGCATGTTACATTAGCCTGTTACATTAGCCTAGTTTAAAGGTCTAATTCAGAATGCATTAGTTATAAATTAACAGTGATGACTTGCAGAATATACTGAATATGAATAGATGATATTTAATTTGCTTTTGATGAATCTGGAGACTCCTACATTAGGTTTCCACACTTTAGTGACTGATTTATTATGTTTCTTTATGATTTCATTGACAGTAGGCAGGTCTGGCTTTGAAATAACGTTTTATCAGCCACTGTTGTGGATGTATAAATGTAGGTCAGACATATTTATAGAAAATCAAATAACGCAACAACAGAATAAATGTATTTTTGTAATTTAGTATTCACTTTTTATGCATCTGAAGATTTAACACTAAGGTGTGGGACGTGAACAAAACTGGCATCAGTTCATTATATTTACACTTTCATTGTGTATGTAAAATTAAGTTATGACATTGATAAAAATATTTTCTATGCTTTGTGCTACAAATGTCACCACACATCCAAAAATCCATAGCTGAGACTTTAATGTGTCTGAAGCTGCAGAAAGACATTTTTAACAGGATTTTAAAGATCAGGCGTGAGTGGACATACCTGTGTCCAGTGAATCCTGGTGTGCAGATACACTCGGCTCCCCACAGCGCATCTCGACACACTCCACCATTTTCACACTCTAGGTTCTCACACTTCTGAGGAGGATGGTTCCACCTGAAGGGCAATGAATATATATTATAAACAGAACTGCTGCAGTTTAGAGCTGTCAGTATGGACAGAATGCGCTTCTCTCTCATACAGTCACATTTACAGGGAAGATTGTCCAAAATGTCAACGAAGTTAACAGTGGTTTAGTGTAAAATGCTCCATTCTAGAGAAACTTACTGAGTCAGAACTGTTCACAGTGGTGGTGATAGGAAACAGACGTCTACCTCTATTCACAGGAAGCTATTACATGAAATGGTTATGAATTCACTGCCTGATGACTGAAACACTGTTTTATGATAGTTTTGAGAACTTAAACTCCATTCATGGTGGAGGGATACATGCAGGGCGCTGTGAGGCAAAATAGTCCCCAAAGAAAACTTATTATTTCAGATTTTCCACTATTTTAATCATCAACATTCCATATAAATTCAGAAGACTTGTGTAGATTCACTGGTGGTTTTGGATAGTAAATAAAATGTCTATATTTGTGTTGTAGTCATGGCGACCCCTGGTTCTTATCACCACCACTGTAAAGAAAAAAACTGCTGGAATTCCTGTTTAATTTCAGGTGCACTGTGGGCTCATATTGCTGTTGCATCGAGGCACATTGTGCCTGTGCTCGTACGTACACTATATTGCCGAAAGTATTCGCTCGTCTGCCTTCACACGCATATGAATTTGAGTGACATCCCATTCTTAATCCATAGGGTTTAATATGATGTCGGCCCGCCCTTTGCAGCTTTAACAGCTTCAACTCGTCTGGGAAGGCGTTCCACAAGGTTTAGGAGTGTGTTTATGGGAATTTTTGACCATTCTTCCAGAAGCGCATTTGTGGCTTGCAGTCTCTGCTCTAATTCATCCCAAAGGTGTTCTATCAGGTTGAGGTCAGGACTCTGTACAGGCCAGTCAAGTTCTTCCAGTCATGCTGGAACAGGAAGGGGCAATCTCCAAACTGTTCCCACAAAGTTGGGAGCATGAAATTGTCCAAAAGCATTAAGAGTTTCTTTCACTGGAACTAAGGGGCCGAGCCCAACTCCTTGTCCATTGGATTGCCAGATGGAGAAGTGTGATTCGTCACTCCAGAGAACATGTCTCCACTGCTCTAGAGTCCAGTGGCGGCGCTTTACACCACTGCATTTGGCGCTTTGCATTGCGCTTGGTGATGTAAGGCTTGGATGCAGCTGCTCGGCCATGGAAACCCATTCCATGAAGCTCTCTACACTGTTCTTGAGCTAATCTGAAGGCCACATGAGTTTGGAGGTCTGTAGTGATTGACTATGCAGAAAGTTGGTGACCTCTGCGCACTATGCGCCTCAGCATCCGCTGACCCCACTCTGTCATTTTACGTGGCCGACCACTTTGTGGCTCTGTTGCTGTCGTTCTCAATCGCTTCCACTTTGTTATAATCCCACTGACAGTTGACTGTGGAATATTTAGTAGCGAGGAAATTTCACGACTGGACTTGTTGCACAGGTGGCATCCTATCACGGTACCACGCTGGAATTCACTGAGCTCCTGAGAGCGACCCATTCTTTCACTAATGTTTGTAGAAGCAGTCTGCATGCCTAGGTGCTTGATTTTATACACCTGTGGCCATGGAAGTGATTGGAACACCCGAATTCAATGGTTTGGATGGGTGAGTGAATACTTTTGGCAATATAGTGTATATCTGGCCCTGAATGTAGAATTACAGAGAGTGAGAGAGGATGTTCTCACTGGCAGTGTTTGCCGCTGTAGCCACGTCTGCAGATGCAGGTGTACTGATTGACTCCATCCATGCAGGTGGCTCTGTTCAGGCAGGGAGAGTCTTTACATTCATCTAAGTCCTGAGCGCAGGTGGGTCCACCATAACCTGGCTCACACTCGCATTCAAAGCCCCCAAGCTTGTCCCTGCAGCTGCCGTGGAGACAGGGCCCCGAGGCGCACTCGTCCGTGTTGGTTTCACAGGTGAGCCCCTCCCAGCCAGGTGGGCAGGCACAGCGGAACAGGTGGAATAAGTCCTCACATGTGCCCCCGTGCTGGCAGGGCTGCGGCCGGCACACGGGGGCGCCCACACATCCCAGCCGTGCCCGTTCACCCCGCCGCCGACGGAAGCGCAACACCTGCGGTGGTGCGACATCATCAGTGAAGGGCAGGTAAACTCCACCCACCCTGACCACACCAAGACAGCCACCATAGCTCTCCGCCAGCGCCACTTCGCTCGTCACGTCGCTGAGGAAGCGCAGAGCTTCGGCCTGCTCTGGGGCACTGCTGCCGTCAGAGATGCCATCGACCATGATCACCCATGACGAAGCCTCTTGCTCTGGATGTTCCATGGCAACCACAAGGTGATGCCAGCGTCCATCTGTGATGCGCTGTGTTCCAGAAAATGCCACCGGCTCCAGGCTGTTCTCTCCGTGTAGCTCTGCCCTCACCGTGCCGTCCAGCAGACCAATCAGGAGAAATTCCGCCCCCCTCCAGGCTCGCAGCAGCACACTGTTCTCCTGCCGTGTGCGTAGATCAATAGTGATGTTGGTCACCGGAGCCACTAGAGAGCCTTTAGCAGTGTAGTGGAGGGGGGAGTTATCGAAGGTAGCGTTAGCTACACCTGTGAAGAAAAATTTAGACCTGTTACACCACTGTGCCTTTAAAGAGCCTTTATGTAGTAATAATAATAATTATTATTATTATTATTATAGAATAATAATAATAATAATAATATTAATATTAATAATAATATTCATAATAGTATGCAAATACACAAATATAAAATTGCCTATATAAAATATGTCCCATATATATATATATATATATGTAAGTCTCTGTATGTAATAAGGACCCATGTATGCAATGTATATAGATATTAGTACACATATATAAAACAATATATCCAGCAATAAACAATATTGCCAACAAAACTTTACCAATCATAATCTAACTCTAAACTTTACTCAACCACGATCTGATTCTAAACCTCATATGACCATAATCTAACCCTAAATCTCACCTGACCATAATCTAACCCTAAATCTCAACTGACCATAATCTAACCCTAAATCTCACCTGACCATAATCTAACCCTAAATCTCAACTGACCATAATATAACCCTAAATCTCACTTGAAAATAATCTAACCCAAATTTTACCAATCATATCTAAACCTAAATCTCACCTGACCATAATCTAAACCCAAATCTCACTTGACCATAATCTAACCCTAAATCTCACTTGACCAAAATCTATCCCTAAACCTCACCTGACCATAATCTTACCCTAAACCTTACCTGACCATATCTAACCCTAAACCTCACCTGACCATAATCTTACCCTAAACCTTACCTGACCATATCTAACCCTAAACCTCACCTGACCATAATCTAATCCTAAATCTCACCTGACCATATCTAACCCTAAACCTCCCTTGACAATAATCTAAGCCTAAATCTCACCTGACCATAATCTAATGCTAAACCTCACTTGACCATATCTAACCCTAAACCTCACCTGACCATATCTAACCCTAAACCTCACTTGACCATAATCTAACCCTAAATCTCACCTGACCATAATCTAACCCTAAATCTCAACTGACCATAATATAACCCTAAATCTCACTTGAAAATAATCTAACCCAAATTTTACCAATCATATCTAAACCTAAATCTCATCTGACCATAATCTAACCCCAAATCTCACCTGACCATAATCTAAACCCAAATCTCACTTGACCATAATCTAACCCTAAATCTCAGCTGACCATAATATAACCCTAAATCTCACTTGAAAATAATCTAACCCAAATTTTACCAATCATATCTAAACCTAAATCTCATCTGACCATAATCTAAACCCAAATCTCACTTGACCATAATCTAACCCTAAATCTCACTTGACCAAAATCTATCCCTAAACCTCACCTGACCATAATCTTACCCTAAACCTTACCTGACCATATCTAACCCTAAACCTCACCTGACCATAATCTTACCCTAAACCTTACCTGACCATATCTAACCCTAAACCTCACCTGACCATAATCTAATCCTAAATCTCACCTGACCATATCTAACCCTAAACCTCCCTTGACAATAATCTAAGCCTAAATCTCACCTGACCATAATCTAATGCTAAACCTCACTTGACCATATCTAACCCTAAACCTCACCTGACCATATCTAACCCTAAACCTCACTTGACCATAATCTAACCCTAAATCTCACCTGACCATAATCTAACCCTAAATCTCAACTGACCATAATATAACCCTAAATCTCACTTGAAAATAATCTAACCCAAATTTTACCAATCATATCTAAACCTAAATCTCATCTGACCATAATCTAACCCCAAATCTCACCTGACCATAATCTAAACCCAAATCTCACTTGACCATAATCTAACCCTAAATCTCACTTGACCAAAATCTATCCCTAAACCTCACCTGACCATAATCTTACCCTAAACCTTACCTGACCATATCTAACCCTAAACCTCACCTGACCATAATCTTACCCTAAACCTTACCTGACCATATCTAACCCTAAACCTCACCTGACCATAATCTAATCCTAAATCTCACCTGACCATATCTAACCCTAAACCTCCCTTGACAATAATCTAAGCCTAAATCTCACCTGACCATAATCTAATGCTAAACCTCACCTGACCATATCTAACCCTAAAGCTCACTTGAAAAGAATCTAACCCTAAACCTCACGTGATCATAATCTAACCCTAAACCTCACTTGACCATATCTAACCCTAAACCTCACCTGACCATATCTAACCCTAAACCTCACTTGACCATAATCTAACCCTAAACCTCACCTGACCATATCTAACCCTAAAGCTCACTTGAAAAGAATCTAACCCTAAACCTCACGTGATCATAATCTAACCCTAAACCTAACTTGACCATATCTAACCCTAAACCTCACCTGACCATATCTAACCCTAAACCTCACTTGACCATAATCTAACCCTAAACCTCACTTGACCATATCTAACCCTAAACCTCACTTGACAATAATCTAACCCTAAACCTCACTTGACCATAATCTAACCCTAAACCTCACCTGACTACATCTAACCCTAAACCTCACTTGACAATAATCTATCCCTAAACCTCACGTGATCGTAATCTACCCCTAAACCTCACCTGACCATAATCTAACCCTAAACCTCACCATAAAAAGCTTTAGCCCTAAAATAAAGTGAAGACCTGAGAGTCACCTGCTCATTTTCCTACATCTCAGAGACCAGTGAGTCTCAGATGAGCTCTGTGTAGAGAGAAGAACTTACATTCAAATCCGTCCAGCAGATCCACACAGAGCCCCCCGTTTACACACGGATCACTGACGCACCACACACGGGTTTCACATGTCTTCCCTGTGAAGTTCAGCGGACACGAACATGTGAAATCGTTCCAGGTGATGGAGCACTCTCCTCCGTTCATACACGGCTCTGCCTTCCACACAAACCAACACAGAGCAGCTGATTTAGTACGGACTTCAGACCTGACTTCAGTGTTCTCATACATTCAGCTCATTTTTGATGCTAATTAGTTTCATTAGTAAGTTCATTAGTGATTATTAAAAAGTGAATAAAACAAAATAAATAATCTTCGAGTCACTGGGAGTTTTGAGAGTGAAAACAGAAACTGCTGAACATTTAAACAGTTGTAGGAGTTGTTTGGATCCTGGAGCCTCCACAACTACAGTGAGATGTTTCCTCCATGCTGATGAATTTTTTAGAAAGAAAAATTAAGGTTTAATAAAGTTGTGGGAAAAATACCTTGAGAGGAGTCGATAAATACATATTTTTCACATAAACATCTACTCTTGTGGGGACATTTTACTTGTTGTCATGACAAAGGCTCTTCTCCATTTTAAGTCATATAAGCAAAATGTTTCTATCTTGACTTATTATTAATATTAGTAGTTGATAATGATCAGATAATATAATATTATCAGACATCTTCTGCGATAGATCCTGTAGGAGGTGTCTTGTATTTTTAAGATACGATTTCATACAACTATGAGATAATATGTCATAACATTTCACAGTTATATAGATGTGAGATCATGCATCTCCTAAAAAGTGCTGTGATGAATTTGGTTATAATTAGCTCTGTACCATGAAGCTGTCTTCTAGACAAACGTGTGCTCTGGAATCAATACTGTCTAGGTATACCTCCACTGCCCAAGGTGGCGCTGATCTGCTGGCGATGCTGTGCTGCTCCCAGATTGGGCATAGTCAAGAGACATTTTAGAGAAATTGCTGCCCAACAACTTTATTCTTTCCTAAGTAGGAATAATACACATCATGTTGTGAAAGTGATGTGTTTCTGTTACAGTGCTGTTAGATCCAAGTACAGCATTTGACACTACTAATAATAAAAATGTTAATTTGTAGACTTCTTACCTGGTTTAGATCATATCTGACCCATCATTACCAATTTGTGAGCGTCAATGAAGAGTTTTCAGAGCCTAAAAGAGTGCATTATGGTGTCCCACAAAGCTCTGTTTTAGGCCCCCCATTGTTTTCACTCTACTTACAGCCCCTTGGGATGTGTAATCCACAAAGCTAGTACTGGTTTACATTTTTATGCTGATGATACAGTACAATCACACCCAAAAAAGGAATGCAAGACTTTAAAGACATTAAAGCCTGGATGACTTAGAAAATGTCTTCTCCTAAATCATGACAAAACTGAAGTACTGACATCGGATACTAAATCTGCTCAAGATAAGGTCATTAACTTCACCCTAGAGCTCAGTGGTTGTTCAGTAAAACCAAAAGCTACAGTCAAGGACCTTGGTGCAATACTTGCTGGTTTATCATTTGATTCTCATCTAAACAACATTTCTAAAACTGCATTTAATCATTTGAGAAACATAGCAAAACATGCTATTTTTATATGATAGAACCCAACAGGAAATAATGCAGAAATCTGTTTGCGTTGGTGTACCTTGCATGTATCATCACTGATGCAGCCATGCAGCACGTTTTCTGCGTCGCTGGGGACGTATGCCGTGTCATTGGCAGTGTTGTTCCACGCACCTACGTCCAGATGCACATTGTCCAGTCTCACATCCTGCAGGCAGCCCTTAAACTGGCCACCCCACTCACTCGCCATCCCCTCATCTGGCAGCCCCCCCACATACACCATGTCACCCTCCTGCGGGGTCACAGGGGTCACAGAACCGAGGTGATAATTGAACCCTGCATGGCTGAAGAACACGTCGCCCTGCTGTAGCTCCACCTGAAGCTCCTGTTTGTGTCCATCACACACAAACACAGGGGACCTCACGCTCTGCCCCACTGCGTTCACCTGCACCCGCCCCATCTGCAGGTACACAGTGAGGTACGGCTCCGCCTCCTCAGTCCCACCCGACTCCGCCTCCTGCAGCTGCAGCAGAACTCCGTCTGGCTTCAGCGAACGCAGGAAGAAGGAGATGCTGAAATTCTCACCATGACCTGCCAGCAGGTTGAATGAGCTGAAACTCGCTGAGCTCTCGTGACCGTACGTCCAAGAGGAAAACTCTGAGAGAGAGAGAGAGAGTTCAGAGAGTGACTGTGTGTGAGTGTTGAGGTTTGATTTTATTAGATTTAGTCCACAGTCTGATGTCATTAGAACTGAAGACTAATTTTAAAGGGTGGAGGGCTCTGTGTGTGTTTGCTTATATTCATACTTGTATTCTTATTACAGGGATGAAGTATAACAGATCTCATTTTTTGTCTAAATATGTTTAAGGATCAGTTTATTTAGAGCAGAACACAAAAATCAGATCTTTTCTAACTGAATTAAAGCTGTTTTCATATGTGCTCCTAAATCAGATAGGTACTTATAAGCGTGGTGTATTCATTTGACCATAATGAGAAGAGGGGATCTCTTAGGTGAACAAGCTTATAATGTAAATGTGATGTGGCTCTCAGAGCAAGCAGGATGTCATACTGTGCAAAAGTCTTAGTCCTTCTGAGAAAATAAAATATAAAGCTGTTTCTCTGGACACAGCAAACATTTATTGGTATTTTACATTGGTAGAGGAAGGTAGTATTGCAAGGCTTGCCCAAGGACTCTTATTGGTATAGTGTAGAGCCCAGGTAGGGGGATTGAACCCCAATCTACAGCGTAGAATGTAGAGGTGTTACCCACTACACTATACCAACCACGACCTGGTGGGGGCTATTACACAAAGCAGGATTTCTCAGTTTAGCAAGACAAATAAGCCCCAAAGTTAAGCCTGTCCAATAGGAAACAAGCTGAAGGACATTAATGGACAGTTTTCATCATTAGGCTTAAGTTATCTGACTAACTGAGAAATCATGCTTTGTGAAATATCCCCCTGACATTAATGTCAAGTGTAAACAGGTCTTTAGTTACCTTGGCTGCAGTCTTGTCCATAATATGGTCTGTGGCAGGAGCACTTGTAGCTAGTCCAGAGATCAATGCAGTCTCCATGGTAACTGCAGGGGTGAGGCTCTTCCTGACACCACTCCCTCTTACTGCAGCCCAGCTCAAGCTCTGGCCCCTCTGCGCCCTGTGGCAAGATGGTCCGCCCATCCACCAGGAGGTCCTCCATACAGCCCACAAAGCCACGCCCACTCTTGGTAAGGCTCAGGTACTCCTCCGGAGCTCCACCCACGTACACTTGTGTGAGCTGGTGGTGTTGTAAGAAGGGGGCATGATCTGTGTTATGCTGTGCCCTGCAGCCTTCTTTACCACACCCACCACCTTTAATCTCCAGCACAATTTCTGCTTGCTCAACTGGTGCCACGGCAACGCTCACGCACACTTTATGCCAACTACCATCATTCACCAATCCAGAGGAAGTGATCTGTAATGAGACTCCGTCTTCTCTGGACTCTGCCCATGCTCGCAGAGCACCTTCCACCAGTTCAAGGATCAAGAAGTGGTCAGTGCTGCCCCGGAAGAAAAGCAGCCTGTTAGACAGCGTGGTGCGAAAGCGCAGACACACCTGCAGGGGGCGCTCCGTTTCCACAGAGCGCTTCTTCCGCTCATCCACAGGAACCTCCAACAGGAAATAGCCTGGCTGGGAGAAGGAGAATGTGGTGGGGGTGGAGCAAAAGTCATCAGAGAAACCAGGTGCGCACAGGCAGGTGTGCCTGTGTTCCTCCCCATCCAGCCAAGGCGTGCAGGTGGCTCCATTCTGACACTGGTGGTCGAGGCATCCAAGCAGCTCCACTGCACACTGGCGCCCTCCCCAGGCCGGGAGGCCCTCTGTAGGCTCTTGACAGTGACACAGGTAGTCAGCCACTAAATCCTCACACACTCCACCGTTCAGACACGGGGCGTTTTCACACTCGTCTATGTCCACCTCACACTCCACACCTGGGCAAAACAGAGAACAGAGACAGCGTTTGTCATCTCACAAGCGAAGATATAACCTGTTTCTCAGTTAGGGCTTTGTGCAATACATTCACGTCATTAAATCATGCCTAATTCCTTGTCCAGAGACCGATCAGTGTCTTTATGACACACATAATTCTTACCTGTGAATCCATCTGCACACAAACACACGTATCCGTTCACCAAATCCTCACATGTCCCGCCGTTCTGACACGGCTCCGACACACATTCATTAATGTTTACGGAGCAGTTCTCTCCTGTCAACAAAAACACATTAACAAACACATTGTCATATTCATCTTTCCCCAAATTTTCATATTCAACCTAAAGGAAAAGTAGTCGTTCAACATAGAACCACTTAGTGTAGACGTTACCATGACAAACAGCATCACGTGAGTCCAGTCAGAGTGAGATGAGCAGCAGTGAGCAGCGCTTTTGTTTTTAATTGCTTTAAAATGATGTCAGACTCAGGAAAATGTCCTTCACAAAGAAGGCAGAGACGAAGACGTTGTGTTCTGAGACACATAAGCTGGACGCCCGTCCCACCACCATCTTTTAAAGATCAGCGCTTATATTTATGAGAAAACAATGAAGTTGATAAGATAAAACAGTAAATAATTTATCTTTGTATTGTTTTTTCAAAATTCAGGTTAAAGTGGATTTACACATTACCCTTTTCTGTTTGTTAGCATTACACACATCCCGACGTTTTCGGAGTTGAGATTAGTAGTTTCCACATTTAAGAATAATAGTAAATAATGAATGAATAGTAAATAGTGAATGCTACCTGTGTATCCTGGCTGACACTGACACACATATCCTGCGGCTGTAGCATAACTGAAGGTCCACTCAGTATCCCAGTTTGTGGGGTCAGACTTCTCAAAGCACTCGCCTCCATTCTCACAGGGAGAATCAGCACAATCATCAACATCCACTTCACAGTTCAGCCCCTTGAAACCTGCACACACACACACACACACACACACACACACACACACACACACACAGAAAAATATACTGTCACTCCCATTTGAAAAAATCTTCACTTTTCTACAGCAGGAAGACGACAATCCTATTTAAAGGAGGTTGCTGTGGCTGCAGGTTTTCATCTCAATCCGGCTGGAGCTCACTGGTTTATACATGTTTAATCAGGTGGTCGAACAGTTAATCAGGTATTCCTGCTTTGTTGGATTGAAAACCTGTAGCCATGCCCTCTGCGGATCAGAGTGGGCACTCCTGATCTGCACCATTTGGGAACCAGCTGGCTTTTTTTAAAGAGGTTTTTGTAAACTCATACAGCTACAACACAATACACTGCTTCATGAATGGAAAGTATATTTTTGAGTCAAATCTGAGTAAATAAAACAAATGAGATTAATCACGATAAACTACACAATATAATGTGATTATGTTAATTGTTTGACAGTCTTAATATATTTTAACAAGTAATCTTAACAAGTATAGCAATAAATGCACACGGGTTTATGTATGATTTATGTCTTTATACATCTGTCATTATTTCCACAGTTATAGCTTCATAAACACCTGTTCTGTGTGTGTGTGTGAGTGTCTTACCTGGCCAGCAGGTACAGGTGTATCCATTAGTCCCTTCGACACAGGTGGCTCCGTGCTGACAGGGGTCCGATGCACACTCAGGAATGTCCTCCTCACAAACATCACCCATGAATCCAGAGTCCCCACAGTCGCATTCAAAACTACACACAAACACATCAACATTCCTATTAGTGCACCACACAAGTGAAATGTATTAGTGTATCATATTAGTATACTGTATTAGTGCAGTGTATTAATGTGTGATATCAGTGTTCTGTATAAGTGTGTCATATTAATGTACCGTATTAGTGCACTGTATTAATGTATGATATCAGTGTGCTGTATTAGTGCACTGTATTAGTGCTTCATATTAATGTATTGTATTAGTGTACTGTATTAGTGCATCATATTAATGTACTGTATTAGTGCACTGTATTAGTGTACCATTTTAGTGCATTGTATTACTGTACCATAAAGTATTCTATTAGTGCAATATATTAGTGTAAACAGGTTAAGATAAGTCTGTTTCAGTACAAAAGGCATAATTATTTATCCATTTTTCTCCCCTATGTTTTTCAATTAGTCCTGTCCATTTCCCCCGTTAGCTAGGTCTCCCTCTGTCACACAAAGCTACCAAGCTGGGAGGGTGAAGGCTAGCACGAGATTCCTCTAAAACACATGACACAAGGTAAACACATTTAGAGGAGAATGTTAATGGCTAATTCTGTTACGTTAGCTTACAGGTGGCCACATTGGCTACCATCTTGCTGGTTGATGGGGAGAGAGAGAGACATTACCACCCTACCCACACAGAGAGAGACAGGACCACCCTACCCACCCAGAGAAAAGGCCAAAAAAGACCAAAACATAAAAAACATACGTGTTTGTCTGTGTAAGTATAGACAAGATCGTTGTTTTTACCTGTCGACCAGATCGTGGCAGGTGCCTCCATTCTGACACGGTGCACTCTCACACTCATCGATGTTGATCTCACAGTTGAGGCCACTGAATCCTTTCACACAGTCGCAGGTGTACAAACCCATCAGGTCATTACAGGTAGCTCCATTCTCACATGGGTCTGACTCACACTCATCCACCTCCACCTCACAGTTCGTTCCTACATATAGTCAAAAAGGAGACGACAGAAATGATTCACAACGTTAGAAAACATGAGAGTGACTCGTAAACGCCAAAGAAATGTTTCAGAAAATGATTTTCAGGAAAAAAACACAAATTTATCAGCAATGTATATCAGACTGAGGGTCATCATCAAGATATTGTGCTTATGTACCTCATTTTTAAATGTTTACCTGCTATTTATATTATTTAGGATACCAGGCTACCACATTTACAGTAATAGCAGAGGTAGTTGCTGTATTAAATATAATGTTTTTTCATTACAATGACGACAGCGTAATACTGTAATCTTAGACTTGAACCATAAATCTTAAACTATCTGCTGTTGCATCAGGCAGTGTACTGTATTAATGTAATGTATTAGTGCACTATATTAATGTACTGTATTAGTGTAATGTATTAGTATATTATAATAGTGTACTGTATTAGTGTAATGTATTAGTGCACTATATTAGTGTAATATATTAGTGCACTATAACAGTGTACTATATTAGTGTACTGTATTAATGTACTATATTAGTGTAATATGTTAGTGCACTATAATAGTGTACTGCATTATGCACCATATTAGTGTACTGTATTAATGTAATGTATTAGCACACTATATTAGTGTACTGTATTGGTGTAATGTATTAATGAACTATATTAGTGTAGTGTATTGGTGTAATGTATTAATGAACTATATTAGTGTACTGTATTGGTGTAATGTATTAATGAACTATATTAGTGTAAAGTATTAATGCACTATAATAGGTTACTGTTTTAGTGTACTGTATAAGTGCACCGTATTGGTGTACTGTATTGATGTAATGCATGTAATAAACCTTAAAACTTAAACTGTCTGCTGACTCATCAGACAGAAAAATGCTATCAGTCTCAGGCTAAGCTAAGCGGCTACAGACATCACAGGCTTGGACGGTGCAATCTGTTTGATGTTCAAAATTCATTTTTTTCTTATTAAATTAATTTTAGTTTTGTGCTAAAGATGACAGTAATCTACAACCGCAACTTCTACTGAGCTGTGCTTTTATTTTGTTCTTTTTCTTTTAAGCTATCACTGTGTTTCTTTCCATGTTCAGTGTTAGGGACTGTCTCACAATTACTGGACTACAACAAGTGGAAATGGTGTGTGGACATAAAACAGACAAAAAACTATTTCATGTAGTTAATCGTATAAAAAAAAACAAAAAAATGACGTATATGTCATTTTAATTCTCCAACAGTCATTACAGAACTAAATATGAAGACTCTTCTCGTTACCTGTGTATCCCAGGAGGCACTCACAAATGTAGCGGTCCTTTCCATTGATGCAGGTTCCATTGTTCTCACACGGTCGGGATGCGCATTCATTAATGTCGATCTCGCAGTTGTAACCTTGGTAACCAGGTACGCAGAAGCAGTGGTACTCATTGGTTCCATCCTTGCATATTGCACCATTCTGGCAAGGCTGTGACACACACTCGTCTATGTCCTCCTCGCAGCGTTCTCCGCGGAACCCTGGAACGCACTCACACCTAAAGCCGTCCAGCTGCCGCCTGCAGGTGGCGTTGTTTAGGCAGGGCTCGTCCACGCAGTCAGTAATGCGTGCAACACAGTCTTCTCCTCCGAACCCATCCGGGCACAAGCAGGAGAATCCATCCGGTTCTTTTATGCACTCAGACCGAACGCCTATGCAAGGCCCACTCGCACACTCATCCACCTCTGCTGGACAGGTGAACTGGTCAGTGCCCAGCTCACTCGTGCAGCCCTCACAGTCCACAAACACACAGGCGTCGTACAGTTCTTCACAGTCCTTCCCCATGTACCGCACACCGTCCCATGCACACAGACACACATAATCGTCCATTGTGTCCACACACGTCGCTCCATTCTGACACGGAGACGACACGCATTTCTCAGACGACTCTGAGCAGAAAATACCTGCAGAGGAGAGAGAGAGAAAACAGGTAAGGGTCAATAACCTGAGTGAATACAAAGTTCATATTGCGGTGTTAGTGAAAAAGATGACCCAGGAAACATAGAGCTTTAGGCAAATACTCTTTTATTGAACACAGCAGCAGTAGCTAATACTGCCTGGAAGCAGGCAAGTCACCAATAGCCACATAACTATAGTCTACAGTAGATATACAGACCCACCAAACTTCCCCACAATGCAGAACAATACAGCACATATAACATTGCTGCACCTCATCAACTGAACATCAACCACTTATTTACAAATTTAAGTCTTTTATTGCGAGTCTGACGCTCCCATGGTGCTCTGCATGGCCATGCCTCCCAAGTGTCCATGGCTGAACAAGCCAGTAGCAGAACGTTACAATATATTGTCACCGTTGTAAATGTTTCACTAGGGCTGCTCGGCTGGACACTATGACGATACATTATTATAACAACACTGACCAACTGCATGTTTATTTACAAAGAGATTATAATTAGTAATGATTAATTGGATTTAGTGCAATGAGTGAAACACTGAATAAAAATCATTGTATTTATAGTTTTTGATTTTTTTTCTATTTTTCAAATGAGGATTTTTCTTAGTTCCAGCTTATCAAATCTGTGAAAAACTAAATATTGTGATGCGCATTTTGTATCAAGAAAGCTGTTGGACATGATGTTATGATAAGCCATAAATTATTATTAAAATAGTGAGTCTCTGACTGGCGGTGTAGCAAGTGTGAACAGAAATTTAAGCAAATTACAAATTGCAAAAGCTCCATTTACTATTACTATTAAATAAAAATAAAACAATATTAATGGCTACGTATGTCAGAAGTGCGAGCACATTGTTGTGCACTGAAACACTGCTATAAAAAATCACCACCATTTCCTAAACAGCCATTACTGCTTCTCACATTCAGAGCTGATCGGCTCCATATGCTCACAACACGTTACAAAGGGCCCAGCAAATTATGTCCCGCGGCCCTCAGGTGTCACAGCTGCTTATTATTAAATACTTTGATGAGAGAATGAAGAGTAACTATCATGGAAAAAAAAAAACACCAAGAAAGAGTGAATTGCAGGAACATCAATCAGGTAAACTCTCTCCTCTCCATGTTTGATGTCAGCAAGTAACAAAAAAGTGAGAGTAAAATACACCTATTTATTACGTTTGATTAAATCCAGTGGGCACCGGTGTTTACAAACTGCAGTTCGGAAAAGATAACCACTGTTTTAAAGGAGGGAGGAATGTAGTGGGAGCTCAGAGGTGTCAGGTGTGACTATGTGGCAATTGCGAATGGTTTACATGGATCATGGGTCAGGTAGGAGGGCCCTTTGCAGAATTTTGCTTAGAGGCCCAGAGAGATCAGGACTGGCTCTGCACATATCTAACACAGAGCTCTGAGACAGGGTTGCACTTGTTATGTCCCCCTAATCCAATTATGCCACACTGCACGACGTGATTTGGTTCATTCAGCCATTGTAGCCCTCTACACAGTGTTTTCTCATTATAGTATCTAGCATGCTTTACACCAGTGATGCTTAAACTGGTCTTTAGCACCCCCAGACCAACCACCAACACAGAGAGTCAGAGTTCCTGAGAACCAGTTTAAAAACCATTGCACTGCACAAATATATCATAGAGCCACAGATCCTCACACCCTCATGCCTGTGTTAGGAACTGCAGGTCTGTTGGGAAAAATGAACTTTTTTCTTTACTTTGCAAAGCAGTCGTATCAAACCAGTCAAACATTTGAGGCCATGTGTTACTGCAAATAACGTCACATATAATGACATGTTGCTTGTGTACCTGCTTTAAACTTCTTGCATGCATTCATATCAGAACTCTTTTACAGTGTACTTCAACTCAACTTCCCAACAAAAACCTGTATTTAGCACATTCACGGTTAGATATTTGGGTGAAAGTCATTTTGATCTATATCTGTGGTGCTGCTGTAACTTCCTACTGACGAACTGATCTGCTAAGTAGCATTAAAACGTATTTATAAGTGTAACCGGATTTCCACTACTTGGCTGTCCTGCAGTCTGTAGACTATAAATACTGCCAGTAAGTCAAAGCCAACTGGCTGTTCTGTCATTTCTTCTTCTCAACACCCACATTTTTCTCTCAGATTACAATGTGGCCTGATTGCTTCTGTTTTGATTGCTCTCTAGCTAAAGATGACAAGATTCATAGGGAGTATTAATATATCTTATTTTCATGGTATGCAAAAAAGTGCCAAAGTGTATAACTGCAACTAGTGTATACCAACTTTATGTTGGTAGCACTACATCTATTTTTCTTTTTTCATTCCTCCATCCGGCCATGGAAGCTACAGCCATCAAGCTTTGGCATAAACCTGCCAAACTAAATGTCTGGTTTGGAAAAAATCCAACAAAAAAGCCATGAAGCTGCCATTTGGGAAAAGAACAGATGAATAGAGGAACAAAGCCACAGTACTCTTCTACCCAAAAAGTTATAATGCTTTATTACCTACATAGAAAATCTAAAAACAAGAATATCGCTGTTGTAGGAAGAAAACCTCATATCTCCAAAATGGTAACTTTACAGGAGAAGAAAAAAACCTGCTTCACCTTTAATGTAAGTCAATGGAACCAGTGTTTTTTCCAAGTCATTTTGGGCCATTTCTTTTGGTCCACTCATCATGAAATGTACAAACAATGTAAAGGACAATGGACTTTTTCAAATAATGTCAAAAACTGAAAAATGACAAAAATGGAAATATGAGGTTTTCTTCAGACAGCAGTGATATGTGCCTCACATAGAAATGAATAGAAAATTTTTCATTTTTATAAAAGCACTCAGCAAATCGGAAACAGGAGCAGGAGACAGGTGAGCTCTGGGTAACAGTATGCATTTATACCACTAGGGGACAGAAAGCACATCAATCAACAATTAGACAATAATCAACTTTAAATTCAAACCAGGATCTTAGCACAAACCTTATTCTTACAAAAAAAAAAGGGCTAAAAAATATCCTCATTTAAAGGGGACCTGTTATGTTTGTTTTCAGTGTTCATAATGTTATTTCTGGGCTCTTCTAGAACAGATTTACATGCTATGATGTTCCAAAAACGTTATTTTTCTCATACTGTTCATCTCTATTCACTCTCTGTCTGAAACACTCTGTCAGAGCTCCTGTGTCTTTAAGCCCCGCCTCCCGATGAGCCCAGTGTGCTCTGATTTGTCAGCTTGCTCGCTCTGTTCTAATTGGTCAGCCTCCAGATTGGTTCCGTCCCTCCAGGTTCTGCACCAGTCCTGCAGTCTGCAGACAGACCCTTCTCTCCTGAGCAGCTGTAAACTCCACTGGGGCTGGATTCTGTGGGAGAGAGTTTCTCCCTCTGGAGGGAATGCTGAGCTTTGGGACTTTACAAGCACAAAGAGCTATATAACACACTAAAGGAAAGAGAGAAACAAAAAACAGAAAAGCATAATAGGTCCACCTTACATCCTGGAAAAACTGTGGTTTTCATTTCATAAATAGAAAAAGCGAAAACATAAAGAAAGCTGTCTCCTTCTCGAATATGCTTTTCAATAGTTTCTAAACCTTCAACCACAGGACATTCATCACTGTTGTGTTCATTAGAACTGCATGCCATATTTCCACCTAAAGCTACTTTTCCTTCTTTCGTCACTTCCTTCCTTCCAGAGAAATAACATTACCCCACTGATTTTGCTCTTCTTTAAATGTGCTAGAGAAAAACAGGAAATTCAGCAGAAAGATTGCTCCACTGACCCAAATCACATTCCTGTATTTCATAATAACAGATACTGCAACACGACTAACCTCTTCTGTCTCTCCTGTATTACATAAAATCCTATAAATTATAAATTTGAAATTTTAAGCTAGAATTTTCCCATATCCTTAGTTAGCAGAACATTCTTTTAGCAGGCTAGCTTTAAACATTGTCCAGCGTTTTTCTACCTAATTTCTACTTGCTGTATCTCTAACATACCATCGATTACAACAATCATTTCATGCTTTTTCTTAGAAAAAACAAGATTACTGCAGTTCAGCCCATTAGCTTGTATTATGAGTGTGTTTCGAATCAGCAGTTTCTCTGCTCTTTTGTAAGTTCAGAAAAACATTTTGAAATGATTATCTGTGGTAACTGATCGTATAATACAGGCACAGCAGATTGAGATTGGGTCCTACATGCTGGAGAATTCGATGATCGTTAGCCAAAGATCCTCAGCCCATAACCACATCCAACACCACTCCCCCCATGCTTAATCCTGCAAGGGATTTACAGAGACCACCCTCCAAGCTTTAAGTCAACAAATAAATGAGCAGAGAGAGGCTAATAGTATTAGAAATGCTCCAAAATGTGAATCAGAGTTAGTGACAAAATAGGTAATGAGATATGTTGGGCATGATGACATGATAAGCCATAAATTATAGAATTTTATGAATATGCAGTCTTCACCTGCCTTTCACACAGACTGCACTTCTGATGGAGAGATACAGAGAGAGAGAGAGAGAGAGAGAGAGAGAGAGAGAGAGAGTGAGAGAGAGAGAGAGAAAGAGAGAGGGAGAAGCAGAAAAAGACAGAAGAGAGAGAGATACAGAGATAGAGGGAGAGAGAGAAGAGCAGGAAGTGTTCAGGGGGGATTTGTATGCTGTTCAAATTGACCAATCACGTGAGAGCACTGTTAAGTCCTTCCACATTCCTGCTAGCTGGCTGAGCTTGACTATACACCCTCCCAAAACTCCCTGACCACCCTCCCTGCCCCCTTCACCTTCACACTCTGAATGAATACACCTTCACACTCTGAATGAATACCCCTTCAGACTCCCAAATCTGACTGAAAGGTTCATCCGGCGACCCAAAGTGTACGACTGTCACAGCGGGCCTGGCAGGTCACTACATGAAAAAATCGAGCAAGAACTTAAAATTAAATTCTTGCAACCACATACATTTTTAAAAATGTTGCTTGTTTTTTTTCATATTTAAATTTTTCTTTTAAAATAATGAAATTTGCTTCAGAAGGTTTGAAGCTCTGGCTGTATGTAGAGTGACTAAACTGGGCTGAATAAGTGAGATTTCACTGCTGTTCAAAAATTTGGAATTGCAATTCTAAAGTTTAGCAACATTTTTTTAATAATATAAATTCAATAATGTAAATAAAAGTGTAGAAATTTTAGATGTGTCCATGAACAGAGCTATAGAAGATTCTATAATGATCGACACATTGGAAAATATCTATCTATCTATCTACCTATCTATCTATCTATCTATCTATCTAACTATCTATCTATCTATCTATCTATCTATCTATCCTTTCAATCTCTTATCCTTCCATTCTTCCATACAGCCCAACCCCCCTCTCCCTCACCAAACAGGGCCCCTCATCTCCCGCTCCTTTAGCTCCTCCCCCTGCTTTGATCAGTCCTCTCTCACCTAAATCTTCATTCATGTGGAAGATATTAATGAGTGCAGGACAGGAATGTAGGGGTGTTAGTGTGGGTGTGGGTGGGCAATCGAGGGTGGTGAGACAGTGCGATGCTCTTACACAAGTAAACTTCAGTAGCAGGTCCTTTCGAGGGTAGAGGGGCTTTATCGAAAACAACAGAAACTTAATTAGACAGAAATTACGCTTTAATAAAAGCTTATAATAAAATGTTTGAAAAAACAGCTTTTTAAACTTTGACAAAATTCTAATTAATGATTTTATTTAAGTGAGTGTGCTGTGCAAAAAAAACAAAACTCTTTTACTGTAAACAAGTCTTAGTATTTATTTATTATATATTATATATTTAACTGTAACTTTTAATCTCTCTTTCTTGCGATTAACCGTTTCCTGCCGGTTTGTATTTGAGTTGCAGATGCCTACCAGAATTCTGCTAAGATCATTACTATTCATTACTATATTACTATTTATTCACGTCTGTAGGTCACCTCAAGGGTGAAGCAAACACATGCATTTAACACCTAATCAGTAGAGAGGGACGGAAACAGAGGACCAACTGGGACTTCTGGACAGAGTAGTGACCACAGGTGACATCTTAATGCTTAATGCCATTTGAACACGCTGTTAAGCTCACACAAACAGAGAGTAGTAGCTGATTTTGCATTTGAGACACAAACATCAAGCCGGACCTTCTTTTGTGTCTGTGTGATGTTAATATATAAAGACGTATGACGTTATCCAAAACACTGTCCTGGTGCTGCTGACTTTTCAATGAACATTTCAGGCTTTACAGGGCGACTCACAGCAGCGCACACTCACCACATTTTGGTGTGTTCTTTTTTCTCCATATTGAGTAATGCTACTAACAAAAAAAAATACACAAAGCTGCTTTAAGGTCACCCATTACTGATACATCATGTATAATCTCCATAGAAATACACTGACCAATTGAATGGGACACTCTTTATTTATTTACACATATTTATTCAGTACTGTCATTATATGCCGTTACCAGTGCCTCCTGGTACAATCATTGCACTGCCACTTTCATCTCAGGTTATAGATATTATTCCAGATTGTCGTATTTTTCTATTTGTATATATGCCTGTAGATAGGATTTTTTTTTTTTTTTTAATATTTATTCTTCCTGTTATATTGTTTACACCCTTACTACTATTGCTGTCCTGTGTTGTGTGACTGCTACTGGCTGCTAAATTTCCTTTGGGATCAATAAAGTATCTATCTATCTATCTATCTATCTATCTATCTATCTATCTATCTCTGGAGCAGCTGCACACGATCCTAAGGTCTCCAAGTCCAATGCCAATTGTGGGCTAGAGGGGTATAAACCCCCCCCAGCATTGGGCTGTGAAGCAGTGGAACTGTGTTCTCTGGAGTGATGGAGCTCCATCCAGTACCTTTGGACATCTAGTGTAAAGCCTTCCCAGCAGAGTAGGGGCTGTGACTGCAGCACAAACTCACTATTAATACCATCATTTCAGAAGGAAGACATTTTCTGCTGCCATCCCCTCTGCAGAGTTTAACTTTTAAGGGGTCAAAGGTTTAGGCCACCGTAGCCATAGCAACAGCTTCAGTTGAGAGGAGCGGCTGACCTCAGTGACCTCCTCCTCCACCTCAGACCCTCACATACATAAACACCCTCATACCAACCAAATAACACGTTTCCTTCAGTTAGATTAATTAAAATGCACATCATTTAGAATAAATATTCTAAATATTCGTTTTATTTATTTGAAAGTCGTAGCAACTCTATTTTTATTGCACTCACTCACAGTCTCTCTCTTCTCCGCTGTAGAGGACACGCTGCTCTCTTTTCCATCCTGATCTGATCTTAACTCTGTCCGTCTGTCTGATCAAGCTGCTTCTTTACAGGAAATTAAAGTGGATTAAACCACCTCCACCTGTCCTGCTTTACACAGACTCACCTCAGGTGACTAAACGATGTTGATGTTTAGCTGGCAGAGCTGATGCTAACCCTTAGCCTTCCAACGATCACCGAAGAAGTTTGCGAACATACAGAGTTAAGGACCTATCACACCCACATTTCTGTAATATTCATGTAGCATTTTAAGTATTTGTGGTTTTGCTTTAGATAAGGCTGCTAAGCTGAATAATTACTCCAGCGTTTTTCATCCTAATCTACAGTGTACAGTTGATCACCACAGACAGTAAAGCTACAGGTTTCCTAGTTCTTAGAAAGAAACAACTATGGACTCATTTATAAGAGAAACCAATTTGCAGTTGCTAAAGTTTAAACACCGGTCAGTGGAGCACTGGAAACTTACTGTCCCCCTCAGTCTTTCTTTCACTCTCTCTGTCTGCCTGTCTGACCTCTTCAGTTCTTTAGCAGCTAATCTCAATCTGCCCTGCGCATGTAAGCCATGGATTACTACAAAGACTCAGTCAAACTGTCTCACACGTGCACACACTCACTCATATTCACCGACAAAGCTGCTTTTGAGAAAACGGTGTGTAGTCCAGCTTTTGCAGTACACAAGTCATTCAGAGCTTTTATCGCTGATCCTATATTAATAACCCAGTGTTTACTGTGAGACAGTAATGCTATGATGGGGTGTTTGTGGTAGACAGGTGATGGCAAACTGGATATTCCATTGTTTTCAATAGAGTAACAATTGGAAATTCTGCCATCACAAGTTGCAACATTTTGCAGACCGCAGTGATGAGCGGAACACTCCGTCAAGAGTTCAGTTTTACCAACTTTTGCCACTGATCATAGTGATGGAATAAACTGGATGTTGATTTTTTGGGAGCCATGGGTGCCAAATGTCTTAGTTTTGAATTTCATATTTATGCAGTAGATGTCCTGATCCCATCAGGGCTGATTCAGGCATAATTTAATGGACCGGGTATCAGCTATTTTAAGCCAGGTCAAGTCCTGTTTTTTTGCATTCGACTTATGCCACTGACATAAACAGACATTCCATCAAGTAGTTAACAGAAGAATATGAAAACTTGTACTATGTGCAACAGTAGGTTTTCAACTGTATTTGAGACACATTTCATCTGATGAATGACATGCGAAATGTGAGTGAACGGTTATTATGCTTCGAGTCTATTTTCAGCCACTTGTCACTTGCAGACATGAACACCTTTAAGGGCGGATTTTGCAGATTACAGGAATACAAAAACAATGCTAGTAACCAACTAAAATTACATTCTCATGCACTTTTGTAAAAGCATTGTTTTATTTTGAGTTAAATCTAATTTAAAACAGTATTTCTTAATCAGAGTGTACAGCTTTGTAAATAATTGATCAAGGTTATTACTGCTTTACTGTCATATATGAACAATGACACTTGATGTTGCTGGTGTCGAGGCAACTTGTCACTTTTCATTGCTGAAGAATTTGGATCTTTTTTATACTTTATTTTTTCCCATTTTACAATGACCACTCAATAAATTTCAGGGGATACAACACATAAATACAAAAATGGACAGATGTAACTAAAACAGAGGCTGTCTAGCAGATAGTCTAGTATAAAATTTCTTACAAGGCCATTTTACAAACATAAAGGATTACAAAGTATTACACAATACTACACATAACCACTTATTTAACAGGGAAGGGTGAAATCCATTTTCCCAATATTTTGTAAAATATTCCATCTTCAGTTGTAACATATTAAATAGATTTTATGGGCAATTTCAATTATTTGTTTTTGTTGGGGGATCCTGCGGCATCCATTTTCTTATTATGGTCTTTTTATTGGCTATCAACAATATTTTAAGCAAGTGTTTATAATTGTTCCCTAAGAAATAAAGATTTAACCATTAAAACTCAAACTTAATTCCAAATAAGTCCCCTATAGTGTTTCCAATCTCAAAATATATGTTTAAGTTGCTGACTTTTGGAACAGAATGATTGCCTACTCATTTTTAGTTCTGTTGCCTGCTGGTGTGAATGTGGGGTAAGCCTAATACGTTTCAGGAGTGCTCTGTGTCTGAGTGGGGGTGCATCTGTCAGTGTGTCTGTCTGTCTGTCTTTGTGTGTGTCCATCTTTCAGTGTGGCTGTGTTATCAGTGTGGCACTGCTGGAGGAATTGCAGTAATGTAAAGCAAGTTCCAGGCTGATAGGCAGGTTTGTTACAGAACCCTGATCTCACCTATATCTACCAGCCACTCATAGCTCCACCACAGTCCTTGCACTTATACTAACTCACACCAAAACGCACAGAAAATTCACACCAGACACAATGTGTAAACGCAGCGGAAATGAAATGTGAGTGATCAGGCGTCCCATCCACACTGCTTCTAGCTGAGTTCTGTTCCATAAGATAGATCACAGTGTTATAGAAAGTGAGTCTGAATGGATCTCTACAGAGTTTATAGGGGTCAGAAGGTAGAACAGGTCATGGTTTGGTGGACAGTAAAATGTGTTGTTGTGGACTGAAATGATTTGATTGCTTGATTAAAATGGAGTTACGTATATTCCATCAGACAGACAAATGAAAAACGTGAGTTCCAATGATTTAAAATCATTCTATTTAACTAATACAGCACTGTGCGAAAGTCAGAAGCCTTATTCATTTATTTAATTTCCAGTCATAACAGCCATTGAGAAGTTATTCATGTTTAAGTTTCACAAAAAGCAAATCACATATTTGAATGAAAATTACACAGAAGCCTCAGCAGCTAAATCTAATCTCAGATGTATGAGTGTTCAGTGAGTCGCTCTTTCCCTTAATTCCAGCTTCCATTCTTTTCAGGAGACTCATTTTCAGTTCCTCAAGTAAATCTGCAGACACACCTCCAAAGTTCAGTCTCAGAAGCTGGTTGATCATTTTCTGAAGTAATTAAATACATTCAGTGGTGCTGAGGTCTGGACTCTGGGGTGGTTAGTCCATCGTGCAGCTTCTTTGTTTGATGTGTCCGTCTTCTTTTCTCAGTGAGGTTCTTCTTGACAGCTACACATCCTTTCAGACCCATAGCGCTGAGTCGTCTTCTCACAGTGGAAGGATGGACAGAAACACCTGTGGATGTTGAAGCAGCTTGATTTTCTCCTCTCTCTCAAAGATGAAAGCTTTAAGTGCTGTTTATCTGATGGGGGGCAGTTTTGGTGTCTACCAGGTCTTCCAGGTGTTTGCTAGGAGCCCCATTTTCTCTGGAGCTTTTAATCAGTTTCTGAACTCTTTTTTCACTTTGACTTTCTGCTTCCTTATGCAAATGTATTATATGATATGTAATCTCCTCACAACCATCTCCTGAAAAATCAATTTATATTTAATGGACATTTTGCTTGGAAATTAATAAACCAGAGGTGGACTTTTGCACAGTACTGTATAATGGGCTTCATGGAAAAGCCTGAATTTAAACCATGAACTTCGCACACATACAGGTACACATCTGTGGAGTTTGTGCCTGGACTCTGAGGGGGAAGCGCAGGAGTGGGATTGATCTGGTTAATCTTTCACTGCCACAAACACATACGAAGAGATAACACTTCACTGTAATAACACTGAACAGACAGAGCTTAAAAACAGAGAGAGAGAGAGTGAGATAGAGAGAAAGAGAGAGAGAGAGGTGTGAGTGATGTGTGACAGCAGTCTGATAGTCTCTGCTCTGTTTGTTTTCAAACTGAGATTTCAGCTGTTTAACTCAGCTAGCAGAACTTTATCAGAGTGGGAAGGTTAGCATTAGCAGGCTATCAGTTCTTTTAGAGAAGCGCCCTTATGGATCTAGGAATTAAAATGCATTTTTTCCTTTAAGGCATGTGCAAAAAAGTGTCTATTTCTGCTGTTTTATTGATGTTCTTCACTAATATTGTGATTTCCCAGTGCTGTTGTTGCATTTATTTTGCTATGTAAAGGAGGTGATCTAACAAACACCATTAGGGTTTAAGTCACACATCAAAGGCACTTTGTTGTTACTCTGATTAAACAAAACAATCAACTGCATGCTGAATGAGCTCAAAATCATGGTGCATCCAGCAGTAAAGGAGACATGTGCATCTTTTACACAGTGATAGGAAACACAGTAGCTCACAGAAAACTCTGGCTCCACAGTAATCAATTGCTGATAAACAAAAGTTATTAGCTAATTATGTACACACGAGTTTGGCCTAGGGGCGGCACGGTGGCGCAGTGGGTAGCGCTGTCGCCTCACAGCAAGAATGGCCTGGGTTCGATTCCCGGTTGGGTGACCAGGGTCGTTTCTGGGTGGAGTTTGCCTGTTCTCCCCGTGTCTGCGTGGGTTTCCTCCGGGTACTCCGGTTTCCTCCCACAGTCCAAAAAACATGCAGTCAGGTCAATTGGACGTGCTAAATTGCCCCTAGGTGTGAGTGTGTGTGTGTGTGGATGTATATGTCTGTTTGTCTGCCCTGCGATGGACTGGCGACCTGTCCAGGGTGTATCCTGCCTTCCGCCCGATGACAGCTGGGATAGGCTCCAGCACCCCACCGCGACCCAGAAGGATAAGCGGTTTAGATGATGGATGGATGGATGGAGTTTGGCCTATTTCCAGAGTGGCCTATAGAGTGTTGTTACCCCCAGGACAGAACCACAGCTCATATTATCTACTGTTTTGGGAGAACTGTTTTTACTGCTTCACGTGGTTTGAGGAAGATGATGTCGGCTTCATATTCCCCAGCTTTTTATTTAAATTTCCCATTCCATCTCAAATGGTGCAGCAATCAAAGCACTGCTGGTGAACTTCAATAACACGGCTTGAAGAAAGCACATGATGACTTAGGGATGCAGTAGCACCATGCTAATTGAAGTATACGTTTCCATTACTTCCATTACCTACATTAGCCTTGTAGCTCCAGTGCTAAAACTAAAGAAGCAAAGTTCAGGCACCGAACATGTCTTGACTGATCGACTACCTTTAGGGTAAGTGGGAAAAACTGAAAATTAGATATTGTTGTCGAACTATCATGTTAACTGTGAATTGCTTCCCCTTTTGTTTTAAAAATAGGAGAAAAATAAATCACACACGACACAGACACTGTAAAAGCTAAATAATATTCACTTGGAAATAATTTTTTAGCTTGTTAATTAAACAAAAACTTTCACTTTGCTACATCATCACTCACAGGACAAAGTGACAGCCGAAACTTTGCCTTGTGGTGAACTTTCATAAGGACATAAATCAGCTATTACATGGAATAAAGTCTTTTTATAATTACTTACATAAGATTTTTTTTACAAATTTTGAAATGCAACCACATAAAGGACTCTTTGTTGCAGCCACTTTGTTCTTCAGTACTCAGCGTGCTGTACAAGTGATGCATGTAAAATTGAAATAGAATGAAGCTTAAACTTATGTGGACATTCACTAAGCTTACGGTCCAAACCTCCATGTGCAGAAATATGTCACTATAAATATTTAACTAGATAAAACTATTTACAGTACTGTGCAAAAAGCTTAGGCAGATAAAATTTTATCTGAGCAGTAATTGTGTTTTTGCTGTAAAAACACTATAAAACTTTAGAATAAGTACAACTAAACACTGTACAATAAAAATACCATTAAAAGTGAGGGACCATGAAAAAAGAAGGATTGATTACTGTAAATACCAGAATTCATTAAAGGTATATTGTTTTATTCGATAATGTTGCATAAACATTTGTCCAAAACAGCTTATGTTAATATGTTAATGGACAACACATTTTTATTCTCTAATAATATTAGAGGGGATATTAATCATAATATAGCACTGCTATTTCCTGCGCCCCTGGTCAAATTATTTTTTATTGATTTTCTAAGTGAATATAAGTTTGTACATCCTCTACTGAGACCACACTTCAAGTGACAAGTTTCTGCAAATTTTAGTACACAATTTTTCTTTCTATGCTGAGTTTAATATTAACAAAATTTTCCTGATGTGTAAAATTCATATATATATATATATATATACATATATATATAGATAGAGAGAGAGAGAGAGAGGTAGAGAGAGAGAGAGAGAGAAGCTGATGAAACCAGACTCACCACATTTGAACATCATTGTGGTCAGTAAAACAACTTTTCCAAACTCCATTGTAATAGTAGAGCTCTAGTTCCACAGGAAATGTTCTCTAGTCTTGTCTCTTTGAGTTCTCCATCCCTCAGCAGGTTCTTCACTTTCCAAACACTTAAATTAAAACTTTGTGGTCCACATTTTTAGTTGAGATCTGATTCCAGGTGATGTAGCGTTTTGAAGGTGCTTTCAAAGGCTTGGTTGACGTCTTCGGTCTTTAGTTTCGGTCAGTAATGCCATGGCCAGAGAAGCAGCTCATTCCACAGGCTCTAATGAGACTAACTCGCACTGCCTGGCTTAACGCCCTCATCACCCACTAATGGGGGCAGGGAAGGGGGTGGGGTGGGGTCAGCCAAGCACAGATTGGACTGTGTGTAGTAGGGGTGGGAATCTTTAGGCACCTCACGATTTGATTACGATTCAGAGGGCTGCGATACAATTATAAAACGATTATCGATGCATTGTGATGCATCATTTTTTTTTTTCTTACTGTCTGAGGACTTCGTCGTTTTAAAGCAAAGTATTTGTAATGATCCATAATGCATTTACTTGCAATATCTTTTATTATTAAATCAAATGGAAGTGATGTGGCAAGTGAACTAGAAGGCTCTCATTCACTGCTCTTGTTTGGAGCACATGAGGTGCTGATGCCACTCATCTGCGATAAAATGTGCTGTTAGGGTGACATAAGATCCAGTGGTAATGGATGTCCACGCAGCACATGTTACAGCTGTCCTACCCGTTTTCTTTAGTGATTTTATAACTTTGGTTTTGGTCTCATGGTAGAGAATGAGTCGCTGTGTCAGTAAAATATCTTCGAGACTGGACGCTGAATCTCGGCTCCAAAGTGTGCAACATAGCGCAAAAGCCCTGTTTCTCAAAGACTGAGAAATGGCGTGCAGACTGCAGGTCACTTAGCAACGAAGTCTCGCCTGGCTAGTAACGAACAAAAGGACAGACAGAGATTTAAGACGAACATTTGGAGTTGAATGGACTTATTTGCATTTATAAGCACTGCAGTTGGTTCCCTGGTACGTTAAATCTGCAACAAGAGACTGTCAAACACTAAAAAGTTGCAAAGATGAAGTCAGCTTCTCTTTCTCATTTCCCCGTTCCACCTTAAATGGTGCAGCACTTACATTCGATGCCTCAGGCAGAATTTAAGGTGAAATGGGAAAATTCGAACGAGAAGCTGGAGAATAAGAAGCAACTTCAGCTTCATAAAACAGTTGAACGTTGAGAGACATTTTACAAGAAACTGATCTACTTTTGAGGGAAAGTTTTCTGGTGGAGATGGGAGGAAAGCGGCTACAGCTAAAGCTTAAAGCAGAGCAAAGTAAGTCTGTGTTTTCATTTATATTTTTTAGCCTATACTAGGACATTAATACACACTGACACATACTGGACAATAAATGTTTTGGCTCCCAAGGTGGTTTGATTTTTGTTGAAGGGACAAAATGGCTCTTCTTAACATTTGGGTTGTGACTCCTGACCTAACCTGTCTTTTAATGCAGAGGGAGCTGGTCGGATTTCTCGCTCATCCAGTTGTGTTTTTGTTATGTGCCACCACAGACTGTCCGGTCGCTGCACTTACCCACTTCCAAGTTCCGCTTTTTACGTCCCGTCAACATTACATTATAAATTAAATATTTAGAAAATCGATTTTTGACATTTATGAATCGATTCAGAATCATTCACGTCCGCATCGTGAGGCATCTAAGAATCAAGTTTTTCCCCCACCCCTAGTGTGTAGAGTGTGTTTGTGTGAATCAGTGTGTAGTAACTAGTTCCACTTATTTAAATACAATTCTGATTGATGTGTACTTTGCTGAGTATTTTCCAAAGGTTACTGCTTTTCCTTCTACTTGAGCACTTTTGTAATGATCTTCTCCCCCTAAGCCATTCTCACTTATTCTTTTTTTTGTGTTTAATTTCATTCTGTTGTGGTGGTTCAAGTCTTGGACTGCTTTGCTCTTTATGTCTCTTTTGAGCCTATGCTGCAAAATAATTATATCTTTGCAAATTTAAATATAATATATAATGTGTATTTTAGCTCTTTGATGGACTGGCGACCTGCCCAGGGTCTTTCCTGTCTTCCGCCCAATGACTGCAGGGATATGCTCCCCATGACCCAGAATAACAAGCTACTTAAAAAATGTGTGTGTGTGTGTGTGTTATTTTTAGTTATAACACTGCTGTAAGAATATTATAAGTATCAAACTATTTCTAATAATGGAATAGAATAACATAATTAACTACATAAATAAGTAAAAATGTCTAGAAATAAGTTTAATCTTATACCATTCTTGCAATAATCTTTTGATTAGAAATATTAGATACATTTACTAGATTTAAGATCATTTCACTTGGCAAGATGTAATTTTTTGGAGTGTACAATTTTCCAAACCAGAGAAATGGAAAGAAATGATCCAGAAACAGGAGGAGGAGTGGCAGCGTAGATTTCCAAAGATGGAAGGAAAGAAAGAGAAAGAAATCAAGGCTCAGAGAATCAGAGAAGCACAGAGAAGAGGAAAGAGAGAAAGAGAGGAGGGAGAGACAGTAGGAGAAAGCAAGAGAGGAGCATATGAAGAAAGAAAAAAAGCAGAAGAAAGAGTGGATGAAGTGGATGTTTGGTGAGGGGAGTATATTCAGGCCACAGCAGGGAGCTGAGCATGAAAAATGAGCAACAAGCCTTTGATGATGACCGATGGCGACCAGAAGCAGGATGGGCCTTTGGAGCAGAAGACAGCGGAGCCATTGAGCAGGTATGTTTCTACAAATATGTATGTTGTAGGCCTGCAGTTAGCGTTGTGCTAATTGGTGGGGTGAAATTCATGTTCTCCTCTAGGAACAGAAATAGGACCATGACAGCTAACTATGTGATATCAGTGGATCCCACAGGCCTGTCTGAAAAGGGTAAGAACATTGTAGGGAAACTAAGGTATGTATGAGCTCCCTTTCTGTGCAGCTGTCTTCCTCTCCATAAACCCATCTTCCTCTCTCAGTAGGTCTGATCATGTAGTCTTAGGTTTTCTGTCTTTTGTAGATCAAACATGTTGGGGACTAAATTCACTTTATGTGGAAAAAGCAGCACAACACACAGATCAGCAGAGCTCTGCTGAAGAAAAGAAGCCCAGAGAAGGAGCTCCGAACAATCCGCTATGTGAGTACACAAACATAAGCACACACATTCTTATTGGGAAACAACCAGCGTAAAGGATTAATGAACATATATGTTGTGTGTTCTTTCTGTAGGAGGCCAATCTGATGGGAGATGCCCGTCATCATCTCTGGCATGAATGTGAACTTTGAGCGCGTTCCGTTTCACTCTAAGGTGAGTTTATGCTATTCACTGTTGATGACCACAGATTATCACATCTCACGTTACCTCTCACAGTTCTCATGGGTTCTCAGTTGTTTTAGAAGCTGGATGAGCTTAGTGAGCTGATAAAGATGTACAAAGATTCTTTTTAATGTTCCCCATCATCAAACCTTATTACTATGGTCTCAGTGTGGTTCACATAGCTTAGACTATATATGATTCCAAGAGCCCTAACGAGACAGGGGCTGACAAAGATCGTACCCTTTTCTTTATTTTTTAGCATGACATTTTTAGTCTTACTGAAAGATTCTTAATTAAAACGCTTCATTCATTAAATATTAATTAAAAACTGCTTTTACTAGTTTACATCTCAAATGGAGATGCTGCCAAAAATATTATTCAGGCCATCAGAAACACCAGAAAAAAAATGAAAAAAAGAGAAAAACAACAAAACAAGAAAGACTGTGTCAGACTTTATTTTAGGCATCTGGTCAGTGGTGGTCCAATGGTGGTTCCACTGATGGACAGGGTAGTGTTGCAACAGATCAGCTAATATTGTTTCTAATATCTCTATGTGTGTATCGTTAACATGATCAGTGATCTTTTTTAAAGAAGTGGCTAAGGCCTAAACAGGAGAATGTCATTCAGCCGCAGAAAAGAAGCAGTGTGGAATGATGTGACTGAGGGGTACGAGCTGAACTTCTAAGGAATGATGCCATGGGCTTCCAGGAGAAAGTTTCAGCGTTCATGCTGACAAAAGTAAGTTCACAAACTTTACTCATTTGTACATTTGTTATGTGTATTCAGATAGATGTTTCTCATTTCATTGGGTCGTTTCTTCTCTCCTTGGGTCAGAACAGCTCAGCTGATTAACTTTTTTTCTCGTGTTTGGATTTTGAAGAGTCTTTTGTCTGCATGCTATTCCTCAGCTGACAACACTCTGATGCTGTTTGTCTGCATGGCTAATAATGACTTCACGCTGGAGTAACTAGCTATGAGGACACCAAGGTCCGGACATTGGTAGTTTCAGAAGGGTTTTTTACTTTCCTGCATTTATGAAATTAAAGGTAGAAACATCGCCATTATGATAATACAGTAGCCTACTCAGGGGCAGAGCCACAGTAACACATGCTTACCTATGAGACGTGGAAAATTTTTTTTGACAAAAACCTTTATCAAGGTCACAAATGCAGTTTCGATGATTGCGTCTGCACACCGGAGGGCCTGGCATAGCAAGAGTTCGCGTGTCTAAAGATTTTTACTCAAAACAAGCAGGAGCACACCTCATTCAACTTCTTGAATCAGTTGGTGCCAGTCTTGTAACAACTGAACTTTCCAACTCCTGCTTTGTTGAAATAAAAGCTTGTAAGCAAGTCGGCTCTCTGCATATAGGATTGGACATACCTGCTTCACGGTGACACGGCTGCAGGATTTCAGCCCACATGCAAGGTCTTGATGTCTATTCATTTATGTATCATTTTACACCAAGTGATGAAGTGCTCTTTCTGGAGCTCGGCTGAAATGCAGCTGTGAATAACCATCAGTTCCACCAGACACTCTGCTAACTTTGATGGCTCCTTTGGTAGCTGTAATAGGAAAAGGATGCCTTGCACTCTAGGGCATTCAGCCATAAGCCAGGATCCTCAAAAGTCACTGCGTCGCATGTTGGCGTGTGGCAGAATTTCAAGCGTGTCCCATGAAAGTTGGGGAACACACGAGCGAGCTGGGCACCTTCGATAGCTCAGTTGGTAGAGCGGAGGACTGTAGATGTTACAAACGGCCATCCTTAGGTCGCTGGTTCAAATCCGGCTCGAAGGACGTCTCGTTTTAGCAAAGAGGTGTGAGGACAAGCTGACAGCTGATTTTGGTTATGTTTTTCGCTAGCAAGAAACAGTGTACTTCCCTGACCGGGAATCGAACCCGGGCCGCGGCGGTGAGAGCGCCGAATCCTAGCCACTAGACCACCAGGGACAGCAGTGGGAAAGTTTTGCGACAAAAACCTTTTTCAAGGTCACAAATGCAGCTCTGTCGATCTGGTCTCCTTGCTGGAGGGCCTAGCGTCCAAAACAATTCCAGAACTTTAATGCAGCCGCAAGTGTCTGAAGGTTTTTTTTCACAAATGCAGCTTCGTTGATTGCGTCTTCACACCGGAGGGCCTGGCATAGCAAGGGTTCGCGTGTCTAAAGATTTTTACTCAAAAGAAGCAGGAGCACACCTCATTCAACTTCTTGAATCGGTCGGTGCCAGTCTTGTAACAACCGAACTTTCCAACTCCTGCTTTGCTGAAATAAAAGCTTGTAAGCAAGTCGGCTCTCTGCATATAGGATTGGACATACCTGCTTCACGGTGACACGGCTGCAGGATTTCAGCCCACATGCAAGGTCTTGATGTCTATTCATTTATGTATCATTTTACACCAAGTGATGAAGTGCTCTTTCTGGAGCTCGGCTGAAATGCAGCTGTGAATAACCATCAGTTCCACCAGACACTCTGCTAACTTTGATGGCTCCTTTGGTAGCTGTAATAGGAAAAGGATGCCTTGCACTCTAGGGCATTCAGCCATAAGCCAGGATCCTCAAAAGTCACTGCGTCGCATGTTGGCGTGTGGCAGAATTTCAAGCGTGTCCCATGAAAGTTGGGGAACACACGAGCGAGCTGGGCACCTTCGATAGCTCAGTTGGTAGAGCGGAGGACTGTAGATGTTACAAACGGCCATCCTTAGGTCGCTGGTTCAAATCCGGCTCGAAGGACGTCTCGTTTTAGCAAAGAGGTGTGAGGACAAGCTGACAGCTGATTTTGGTTATGTTTTTCGCTAGCAAGAAACAGTGTACTTCCCTGACCGGGAATCGAACCCGGGCCGCGGCGGTGAGAGCGCCGAATCCTAGCCACTAGACCACCAGGGACAGCAGTGGGAAAGTTTTGCGACAAAAACCTTTTTCAAGGTCACAAATGCAGCTCTGTCGATCTGGTCTCCTTGCTGGAGGGCCTAGCGTCCAAAACAATTCCAGAACTTTAATGCAGCCGCAAGTGTCTGAAGGTTTTTTTTCACAAATGCAGCTTCGTTGATTGCGTCTTCACACCGGAGGGCCTGGCATAGCAAGGGTTCGCGTGTCTAAAGATTTTTACTCAAAAGAAGCAGGAGCACACCTCATTCAACTTCTTGAATCGGTCGGTGCCAGTCTTGTAACAACCGAACTTTCCAACTCCTGCTTTGCTGAAATAAAAGCTTGTAAGCAAGTCGGCTCTCTGCATATAGGATTGGACATACCTGCTTCACGGTGACACGGCTGCAGGATTTCAGCCCACATGCAAGGTCTTGATGTCTATTCATTTATGTATCATTTTACACCAAGTGATGAAGTGCTCTTTCTGGAGCTCGGCTGAAATGCAGCTGTGAATAACCATCAGTTCCACCAGACACTCTGCTAACTTTGATGGCTCCTTTGGTAGCTGTAATAGGAAAAGGATGCCTTGCACTCTAGGGCATTCAGCCATAAGCCAGGATCCTCAAAAGTCACTGCGTCGCATGTTGGCGTGTGGCAGAATTTCAAGCGTGTCCCATGAAAGTTGGGGAACACACGAGCGAGCTGGGCACCTTCGATAGCTCAGTTGGTAGAGCGGAGGACTGTAGATGTTACAAACGGCCATCCTTAGGTCGCTGGTTCAAATCCGGCTCGAAGGACGTCTCGTTTTAGCAAAGAGGTGTGAGGACAAGCTGACAGCTGATTTTGGTTATGTTTTTCGCTAGCAAGAAACAGTGTACTTCCCTGACCGGGAATCGAACCCGGGCCGCGGCGGTGAGAGCGCCGAATCCTAGCCACTAGACCACCAGGGACAGCAGTGGGAAAGTTTTGCGACAAAAACCTTTTTCAAGGTCACAAATGCAGCTCTGTCGATCTGGTCTCCTTGCTGGAGGGCCTAGCGTCCAAAACAATTCCAGAACTTTAATGCAGCCGCAAGTGTCTGAAGGTTTTTTTTCACAAATGCAGCTTCGTTGATTGCGTCTTCACACCGGAGGGCCTGGCATAGCAAGGGTTCGCGTGTCTAAAGATTTTTACTCAAAAGAAGCAGGAGCACACCTCATTCAACTTCTTGAATCGGTCGGTGCCAGTCTTGTAACAACCGAACTTTCCAACTCCTGCTTTGCTGAAATAAAAGCTTGTAAGCAAGTCGGCTCTCTGCATATAGGATTGGACATACCTGCTTCACGGTGACACGGCTGCAGGATTTCAGCCCACATGCAAGGTCTTGATGTCTATTCATTTATGTATCATTTTACACCAAGTGATGAAGTGCTCTTTCTGGAGCTCGGCTGAAATGCAGCTGTGAATAACCATCAGTTCCACCAGACACTCTGCTAACTTTGATGGCTCCTTTGGTAGCTGTAATAGGAAAAGGATGCCTTGCACTCTAGGGCATTCAGCCATAAGCCAGGATCCTCAAAAGTCACTGCGTCGCATGTTGGCGTGTGGCAGAATTTCAAGCGTGTCCCATGAAAGTTGGGGAACACACGAGCGAGCTGGGCACCTTCGATAGCTCAGTTGGTAGAGCGGAGGACTGTAGATGTTACAAACGGCCATCCTTAGGTCGCTGGTTCAAATCCGGCTCGAAGGACGTCTCGTTTTAGCAAAGAGGTGTGAGGACAAGCTGACAGCTGATTTTGGTTATGTTTTTCGCTAGCAAGAAACAGTGTACTTCCCTGACCGGGAATCGAACCCGGGCCGCGGCGGTGAGAGCGCCGAATCCTAGCCACTAGACCACCAGGGACAGCAGTGGGAAAGTTTTGCGACAAAAACCTTTTTCAAGGTCACAAATGCAGCTCTGTCGATCTGGTCTCCTTGCTGGAGGGCCTAGCGTCCAAAACAATTCCAGAACTTTAATGCAGCCGCAAGTGTCTGAAGGTTTTTTTTCACAAATGCAGCTTCGTTGATTGCGTCTTCACACCGGAGGGCCTGGCATAGCAAGGGTTCGCGTGTCTAAAGATTTTTACTCAAAAGAAGCAGGAGCACACCTCATTCAACTTCTTGAATCGGTCGGTGCCAGTCTTGTAACAACCGAACTTTCCAACTCCTGCTTTGCTGAAATAAAAGCTTGTAAGCAAGTCGGCTCTCTGCATATAGGATTGGACATACCTGCTTCACGGTGACACGGCTGCAGGATTTCAGCCCACATGCAAGGTCTTGATGTCTATTCATTTATGTATCATTTTACACCAAGTGATGAAGTGCTCTTTCTGGAGCTCGGCTGAAATGCAGCTGTGAATAACCATCAGTTCCACCAGACACTCTGCTAACTTTGATGGCTCCTTTGGTAGCTGTAATAGGAAAAGGATGCCTTGCACTCTAGGGCATTCAGCCATAAGCCAGGATCCTCAAAAGTCACTGCGTCGCATGTTGGCGTGTGGCAGAATTTCAAGCGTGTCCCATGAAAGTTGGGGAACACACGAGCGAGCTGGGCACCTTCGATAGCTCAGTTGGTAGAGCGGAGGACTGTAGATGTTACAAACGGCCATCCTTAGGTCGCTGGTTCAAATCCGGCTCGAAGGACGTCTCGTTTTAGCAAAGAGGTGTGAGGACAAGCTGACAGCTGATTTTGGTTATGTTTTTCGCTAGCAAGAAACAGTGTACTTCCCTGACCGGGAATCGAACCCGGGCCGCGGCGGTGAGAGCGCCGAATCCTAGCCACTAGACCACCAGGGACAGCAGTGGGAAAGTTTTGCGACAAAAACCTTTTTCAAGGTCACAAATGCAGCTCTGTCGATCTGGTCTCCTTGCTGGAGGGCCTAGCGTCCAAAACAATTCCAGAACTTTAATGCAGCCGCAAGTGTCTGAAGGTTTTTTTCACAAATGCAGCTTCGTTGATTGCGTCTTCACACCGGAGGGCCTGGCATAGCAAGGGTTCGCGTGTCTAAAGATTTTTACTCAAAAGAAGCAGGAGCACACCTCATTCAACTTCTTGAATCGGTCGGTGCCAGTCTTGTAACAACCGAACTTTCCAACTCCTGCTTTGCTGAAATAAAAGCTTGTAAGCAAGTCGGCTCTCTGCATATAGGATTGGACATACCTGCTTCACGGTGACACGGCTGCAGGATTTCAGCCCACATGCAAGGTCTTGATGTCTATTCATTTATGTATCATTTTACACCAAGTGATGAAGTGCTCTTTCTGGAGCTCGGCTGAAATGCAGCTGTGAATAACCATCAGTTCCACCAGACACTCTGCTAACTTTGATGGCTCCTTTGGTAGCTGTAATAGGAAAAGGATGCCTTGCACTCTAGGGCATTCAGCCATAAGCCAGGATCCTCAAAAGTCACTGCGTCGCATGTTGGCGTGTGGCAGAATTTCAAGCGTGTCCCATGAAAGTTGGGGAACACACGAGCGAGCTGGGCACCTTCGATAGCTCAGTTGGTAGAGCGGAGGACTGTAGATGTTACAAACGGCCATCCTTAGGTCGCTGGTTCAAATCCGGCTCGAAGGACGTCTCGTTTTAGCAAAGAGGTGTGAGGACAAGCTGACAGCTGATTTTGGTTATGTTTTTCGCTAGCAAGAAACAGTGTACTTCCCTGACCGGGAATCGAACCCGGGCCGCGGCGGTGAGAGCGCCGAATCCTAGCCACTAGACCACCAGGGACAGCAGTGGGAAAGTTTTGCGACAAAAACCTTTTTCAAGGTCACAAATGCAGCTCTGTCGATCTGGTCTCCTTGCTGGAGGGCCTAGCGTCCAAAACAATTCCAGAACTTTAATGCAGCCGCAAGTGTCTGAAGGTTTTTTTCACAAATGCAGCTTCGTTGATTGCGTCTTCACACCGGAGGGCCTGGCATAGCAAGGGTTCGCGTGTCTAAAGATTTTTACTCAAAAGAAGCAGGAGCACACCTCATTCAACTTCTTGAATCGGTCGGTGCCAGTCTTGTAACAACCGAACTTTCCAACTCCTGCTTTGCTGAAATAAAAGCTTGTAAGCAAGTCGGCTCTCTGCATATAGGATTGGACATACCTGCTTCACGGTGACACGGCTGCAGGATTTCAGCCCACATGCAAGGTCTTGATGTCTATTCATTTATGTATCATTTTACACCAAGTGATGAAGTGCTCTTTCTGGAGCTCGGCTGAAATGCAGCTGTGAATAACCATCAGTTCCACCAGACACTCTGCTAACTTTGATGGCTCCTTTGGTAGCTGTAATAGGAAAAGGATGCCTTGCACTCTAGGGCATTCAGCCATAAGCCAGGATCCTCAAAAGTCACTGCGTCGCATGTTGGCGTGTGGCAGAATTTCAAGCGTGTCCCATGAAAGTTGGGGAACACACGAGCGAGCTGGGCACCTTCGATAGCTCAGTTGGTAGAGCGGAGGACTGTAGATGTTACAAACGGCCATCCTTAGGTCGCTGGTTCAAATCCGGCTCGAAGGACGTCTCGTTTTAGCAAAGAGGTGTGAGGACAAGCTGACAGCTGATTTTGGTTATGTTTTTCGCTAGCAAGAAACAGTGTACTTCCCTGACCGGGAATCGAACCCGGGCCGCGGCGGTGAGAGCGCCGAATCCTAGCCACTAGACCACCAGGGACAGCAGTGGGAAAGTTTTGCAACAAAAACCTTTTTCAAGGTCACAAATGCAGCTCTGTCGATCTGGTCTCCTTGCTGGAGGGCCTAGCGTCCAAAACAATTCCAGAACTTTAATGCAGCCGCAAGTGTCTGAAGGTTTTTTTTCACAAATGCAGCTTCGTTGATTGCGTCTTCACACCGGAGGGCCTGGCAGAGCAAGGGTTCGCGTGTCTAAAGATTTTTACTCAAAAGAAGCAGGAGCACACCTCATTCAACTTCTTGAATCGGTCGGTGCCAGTCTTGTAACAACCGAACTTTCCAACTCCTGCTTTGCTGAAATAAAAGCTTGTAAGCAAGTCGGCTCTCTGCATATAGGATTGGACATACCTGCTTCACGGTGACACGGCTGCAGGATTTCAGCCCACATGCAAGGTCTTGATGTCTATTCATTTATGTATCATTTTACACCAAGTGATGAAGGGCTCTTTCTGGAGCTCGGCTGAAATGCAGCTGTGAATAACCATCAGTTCCACCAGACACTCTGCTAACTTTGATGGCTCCTTTGGTAGCTGTAATAGGAAAAGGATGCCTTGCACTCTAGGGCATTCAGCCATAAGCCAGGATCCTCAAAAGTCACTGCGTCGCATGTTGGCGTGTGGCAGAATTTCAAGCGTGTCCCATGAAAGTTGGGGAACACACGAGCGAGCTGGGCACCTTCGATAGCTCAGTTGGTAGAGCGGAGGACTGTAGATGTTACAAACGGCCATCCTTAGGTCGCTGGTTCAAATCCGGCTCGAAGGACGTCTCGTTTTAGCAAAGAGGTGTGAGGACAAGCTGACAGCTGATTTTGGTTATGTTTTTCGCTAGCAAGAAACAGTGTACTTCCCTGACCGGGAATCGAACCCGGGCCGCGGCGGTGAGAGCGCCGAATCCTAGCCACTAGACCACCAGGGACAGCAGTGGGAAAGTTTTGCGACAAAAACCTTTTTCAAGGTCACAAATGCAGCTCTGTCGATCTGGTCTCCTTGCTGGAGGGCCTAGCGTCCAAAACAATTCCAGAACTTTAATGCAGCCGCAAGTGTCTGAAGGTTTTTTTTCACAAATGCAGCTTCGTTGATTGCGTCTTCACACCGGAGGGCCTGGCATAGCAAGGGTTCGCGTGTCTAAAGATTTTTACTCAAAAGAAGCAGGAGCACACCTCATTCAACTTCTTGAATCGGTCGGTGCCAGTCTTGTAACAACCGAACTTTCCAACTCCTGCTTTGCTGAAATAAAAGCTTGTAAGCAAGTCGGCTCTCTGCATATAGGATTGGACATACCTGCTTCACGGTGACACGGCTGCAGGATTTCAGCCCACATGCAAGGTCTTGATGTCTATTCATTTATGTATCATTTTACACCAAGTGATGAAGTGCTCTTTCTGGAGCTCGGCTGAAATGCAGCTGTGAATAACCATCAGTTCCACCAGACACTCTGCTAACTTTGATGGCTCCTTTGGTAGCTGTAATAGGAAAAGGATGCCTTGCACTCTAGGGCATTCAGCCATAAGCCAGGATCCTCAAAAGTCACTGCGTCGCATGTTGGCGTGTGGCAGAATTTCAAGCGTGTCCCATGAAAGTTGGGGAACACACGAGCGAGCTGGGCACCTTCGATAGCTCAGTTGGTAGAGCGGAGGACTGTAGATGTTACAAACGGCCATCCTTAGGTCGCTGGTTCAAATCCGGCTCGAAGGACGTCTCGTTTTAGCAAAGAGGTGTGAGGACAAGCTGACAGCTGATTTTGGTTATGTTTTTCGCTAGCAAGAAACAGTGTACTTCCCTGACCGGGAATCGAACCCGGGCCGCGGCGGTGAGAGCGCCGAATCCTAGCCACTAGACCACCAGGGACAGCAGTGGGAAAGTTTTGCGACAAAAACCTTTTTCAAGGTCACAAATGCAGCTCTGTCGATCTGGTCTCCTTGCTGGAGGGCCTAGCGTCCAAAACAATTCCAGAACTTTAATGCAGCCGCAAGTGTCTGAAGGTTTTTTTCACAAATGCAGCTTCGTTGATTGCGTCTTCACACCGGAGGGCCTGGCATAGCAAGGGTTCGCGTGTCTAAAGATTTTTACTCAAAAGAAGCAGGAGCACACCTCATTCAACTTCTTGAATCGGTCGGTGCCAGTCTTGTAACAACCGAACTTTCCAACTCCTGCTTTGCTGAAATAAAAGCTTGTAAGCAAGTCGGCTCTCTGCATATAGGATTGGACATACCTGCTTCACGGTGACACGGCTGCAGGATTTCAGCCCACATGCAAGGTCTTGATGTCTATTCATTTATGTATCATTTTACACCAAGTGATGAAGTGCTCTTTCTGGAGCTCGGCTGAAATGCAGCTGTGAATAACCATCAGTTCCACCAGACACTCTGCTAACTTTGATGGCTCCTTTGGTAGCTGTAATAGGAAAAGGATGCCTTGCACTCTAGGGCATTCAGCCATAAGCCAGGATCCTCAAAAGTCACTGCGTCGCATGTTGGCGTGTGGCAGAATTTCAAGCGTGTCCCATGAAAGTTGGGGAACACACGAGCGAGCTGGGCACCTTCGATAGCTCAGTTGGTAGAGCGGAGGACTGTAGATGTTACAAACGGCCATCCTTAGGTCGCTGGTTCAAATCCGGCTCGAAGGACGTCTCGTTTTAGCAAAGAGGTGTGAGGACAAGCTGACAGCTGATTTTGGTTATGTTTTTCGCTAGCAAGAAACAGTGTACTTCCCTGACCGGGAATCGAACCCGGGCCGCGGCGGTGAGAGCGCCGAATCCTAGCCACTAGACCACCAGGGACAGCAGTGGGAAAGTTTTGCGACAAAAACCTTTTTCAAGGTCACAAATGCAGCTCTGTCGATCTGGTCTCCTTGCTGGAGGGCCTAGCGTCCAAAACAATTCCAGAACTTTAATGCAGCCGCAAGTGTCTGAAGGTTTTTTTTCACAAATGCAGCTTCGTTGATTGCGTCTTCACACCGGAGGGCCTGGCATAGCAAGGGTTCGCGTGTCTAAAGATTTTTACTCAAAAGAAGCAGGAGCACACCTCATTCAACTTCTTGAATCGGTCGGTGCCAGTCTTGTAACAACCGAACTTTCCAACTCCTGCTTTGCTGAAATAAAAGCTTGTAAGCAAGTCGGCTCTCTGCATATAGGATTGGACATACCTGCTTCACGGTGACACGGCTGCAGGATTTCAGCCCACATGCAAGGTCTTGATGTCTATTCATTTATGTATCATTTTACACCAAGTGATGAAGTGCTCTTTCTGGAGCTCGGCTGAAATGCAGCTGTGAATAACCATCAGTTCCACCAGACACTCTGCTAACTTTGATGGCTCCTTTGGTAGCTGTAATAGGAAAAGGATGCCTTGCACTCTAGGGCATTCAGCCATAAGCCAGGATCCTCAAAAGTCACTGCGTCGCATGTTGGCGTGTGGCAGAATTTCAAGCGTGTCCCATGAAAGTTGGGGAACACACGAGCGAGCTGGGCACCTTCGATAGCTCAGTTGGTAGAGCGGAGGACTGTAGATGTTACAAACGGCCATCCTTAGGTCGCTGGTTCAAATCCGGCTCGAAGGACGTCTCGTTTTAGCAAAGAGGTGTGAGGACAAGCTGACAGCTGATTTTGGTTATGTTTTTCGCTAGCAAGAAACAGTGTACTTCCCTGACCGGGAATCGAACCCGGGCCGCGGCGGTGAGAGCGCCGAATCCTAGCCACTAGACCACCAGGGACAGCAGTGGGAAAGTTTTGCGACAAAAACCTTTTTCAAGGTCACAAATGCAGCTCTGTCGATCTGGTCTCCTTGCTGGAGGGCCTAGCGTCCAAAACAATTCCAGAACTTTAATGCAGCCGCAAGTGTCTGAAGGTTTTTTTTCACAAATGCAGCTTCGTTGATTGCGTCTTCACACCGGAGGGCCTGGCATAGCAAGGGTTCGCGTGTCTAAAGATTTTTACTCAAAAGAAGCAGGAGCACACCTCATTCAACTTCTTGAATCGGTCGGTGCCAGTCTTGTAACAACCGAACTTTCCAACTCCTGCTTTGCTGAAATAAAAGCTTGTAAGCAAGTCGGCTCTCTGCATATAGGATTGGACATACCTGCTTCACGGTGACACGGCTGCAGGATTTCAGCCCACATGCAAGGTCTTGATGTCTATTCATTTATGTATCATTTTACACCAAGTGATGAAGTGCTCTTTCTGGAGCTCGGCTGAAATGCAGCTGTGAATAACCATCAGTTCCACCAGACACTCTGCTAACTTTGATGGCTCCTTTGGTAGCTGTAATAGGAAAAGGATGCCTTGCACTCTAGGGCATTCAGCCATAAGCCAGGATCCTCAAAAGTCACTGCGTCGCATGTTGGCGTGTGGCAGAATTTCAAGCGTGTCCCATGAAAGTTGGGGAACACACGAGCGAGCTGGGCACCTTCGATAGCTCAGTTGGTAGAGCGGAGGACTGTAGATGTTACAAACGGCCATCCTTAGGTCGCTGGTTCAAATCCGGCTCGAAGGACGTCTCGTTTTAGCAAAGAGGTGTGAGGACAAGCTGACAGCTGATTTTGGTTATGTTTTTCGCTAGCAAGAAACAGTGTACTTCCCTGACCGGGAATCGAACCCGGGCCGCGGCGGTGAGAGCGCCGAATCCTAGCCACTAGACCACCAGGGACAGCAGTGGGAAAGTTTTGCGACAAAAACCTTTTTCAAGGTCACAAATGCAGCTCTGTCGATCTGGTCTCCTTGCTGGAGGGCCTAGCGTCCAAAACAATTCCAGAACTTTAATGCAGCCGCAAGTGTCTGAAGGTTTTTTTTCACAAATGCAGCTTCGTTGATTGCGTCTTCACACCGGAGGGCCTGGCATAGCAAGGGTTCGCGTGTCTAAAGATTTTTACTCAAAAGAAGCAGGAGCACACCTCATTCAACTTCTTGAATCGGTCGGTGCCAGTCTTGTAACAACCGAACTTTCCAACTCCTGCTTTGCTGAAATAAAAGCTTGTAAGCAAGTCGGCTCTCTGCATATAGGATTGGACATACCTGCTTCACGGTGACACGGCTGCAGGATTTCAGCCCACATGCAAGGTCTTGATGTCTATTCATTTATGTATCATTTTACACCAAGTGATGAAGTGCTCTTTCTGGAGCTCGGCTGAAATGCAGCTGTGAATAACCATCAGTTCCACCAGACACTCTGCTAACTTTGATGGCTCCTTTGGTAGCTGTAATAGGAAAAGGATGCCTTGCACTCTAGGGCATTCAGCCATAAGCCAGGATCCTCAAAAGTCACTGCGTCGCATGTTGGCGTGTGGCAGAATTTCAAGCGTGTCCCATGAAAGTTGGGGAACACACGAGCGAGCTGGGCACCTTCGATAGCTCAGTTGGTAGAGCGGAGGACTGTAGATGTTACAAACGGCCATCCTTAGGTCGCTGGTTCAAATCCGGCTCGAAGGACGTCTCGTTTTAGCAAAGAGGTGTGAGGACAAGCTGACAGCTGATTTTGGTTATGTTTTTCGCTAGCAAGAAACAGTGTACTTCCCTGACCGGGAATCGAACCCGGGCCGCGGCGGTGAGAGCGCCGAATCCTAGCCACTAGACCACCAGGGACAGCAGTGGGAAAGTTTTGCGACAAAAACCTTTTTCAAGGTCACAAATGCAGCTCTGTCGATCTGGTCTCCTTGCTGGAGGGCCTAGCGTCCAAAACAATTCCAGAACTTTAATGCAGCCGCAAGTGTCTGAAGGTTTTTTTCACAAATGCAGCTTCGTTGATTGCGTCTTCACACCGGAGGGCCTGGCAGAGCAAGGGTTCGCGTGTCTAAAGATTTTTACTCAAAAGAAGCAGGAGCACACCTCATTCAACTTCTTGAATCGGTCGGTGCCAGTCTTGTAACAACCGAACTTTCCAACTCCTGCTTTGCTGAAATAAAAGCTTGTAAGCAAGTCGGCTCTCTGCATATAGGATTGGACATACCTGCTTCACGGTGACACGGCTGCAGGATTTCAGCCCACATGCAAGGTCTTGATGTCTATTCATTTATGTATCATTTTACACCAAGTGATGAAGGGCTCTTTCTGGAGCTCGGCTGAAATGCAGCTGTGAATAACCATCAGTTCCACCAGACACTCTGCTAACTTTGATGGCTCCTTTGGTAGCTGTAATAGGAAAAGGATGCCTTGCACTCTAGGGCATTCAGCCATAAGCCAGGATCCTCAAAAGTCACTGCGTCGCATGTTGGCGTGTGGCAGAATTTCAAGCGTGTCCCATGAAAGTTGGGGAACACACGAGCGAGCTGGGCACCTTCGATAGCTCAGTTGGTAGAGCGGAGGACTGTAGATGTTACAAACGGCCATCCTTAGGTCGCTGGTTCAAATCCGGCTCGAAGGACGTCTCGTTTTAGCAAAGAGGTGTGAGGACAAGCTGACAGCTGATTTTGGTTATGTTTTTCGCTAGCAAGAAACAGTGTACTTCCCTGACCGGGAATCGAACCCGGGCCGCGGCGGTGAGAGCGCCGAATCCTAGCCACTAGACCACCAGGGACAGCAGTGGGAAAGTTTTGCGACAAAAACCTTTTTCAAGGTCACAAATGCAGCTCTGTCGATCTGGTCTCCTTGCTGGAGGGCCTAGCGTCCAAAACAATTCCAGAACTTTAATGCAGCCGCAAGTGTCTGAAGGTTTTTTTCACAAATGCAGCTTCGTTGATTGCGTCTTCACACCGGAGGGCCTGGCAGAGCAAGGGTTCGCGTGTCTAAAGATTTTTACTCAAAAGAAGCAGGAGCACACCTCATTCAACTTCTTGAATCGGTCGGTGCCAGTCTTGTAACAACCGAACTTTCCAACTCCTGCTTTGCTGAAATAAAAGCTTGTAAGCAAGTCGGCTCTCTGCATATAGGATTGGACATACCTGCTTCACGGTGACACGGCTGCAGGATTTCAGCCCACATGCAAGGTCTTGATGTCTATTCATTTATGTATCATTTTACACCAAGTGATGAAGTGCTCTTTCTGGAGCTCGGCTGAAATGCAGCTGTGAATAACCATCAGTTCCACCAGACACTCTGCTAACTTTGATGGCTCCTTTGGTAGCTGTAATAGGAAAAGGATGCCTTGCACTCTAGGGCATTCAGCCATAAGCCAGGATCCTCAAAAGTCACTGCGTCGCATGTTGGCGTGTGGCAGAATTTCAAGCGTGTCCCATGAAAGTTGGGGAACACACGATTGAGCTGGGCACCTTCGATAGCTCAGTTGGTAGAGCGGAGGACTGTAGATGTTACAAACGGCCATCCTTAGGTCGCTGGTTCAAATCCGGCTCGAAGGACGTCTCGTTTTAGCAAAGAGGTGTGAGGACAAGCTGACAGCTGATTTTGGTTATGTTTTTCGCTAGCAAGAAACAGTGTACTTCCCTGACCGGGAATCGAACCCGGGCCGCGGCGGTGAGAGCGCCGAATCCTAGCCACTAGACCACCAGGGACAGCAGTGGGAAAGTTTTGCAACAAAAACCTTTTTCAAGGTCACAAATGCAGCTCTGTCGATCTGGTCTCCTTGCTGGAGGGCCTAGCGTCCAAAACAATTCCAGAACTTTAATGCAGCCGCAAGTGTCTGAAGGTTTTTTTCACAAATGCAGCTTCGTTGATTGCGTCTTCACACCGGAGGGCCTGGCAGAGCAAGGGTTCGCGTGTCTAAAGATTTTTACTCAAAAGAAGCAGGAGCACACCTCATTCAACTTCTTGAATCGGTCGGTGCCAGTCTTGTAACAACCGAACTTTCCAACTCCTGCTTTGCTGAAATAAAAGCTTGTAAGCAAGTCGGCTCTCTGCATATAGGATTGGACATACCTGCTTCACGGTGACACGGCTGCAGGATTTCAGCCCACATGCAAGGTCTTGATGTCTATTCATTTATGTATCATTTTACACCAAGTGATGAAGTGCTCTTTCTGGAGCTCGGCTGAAATGCAGCTGTGAATAACCATCAGTTCCACCAGACACTCTGCTAACTTTGATGGCTCCTTTGGTAGCTGTAATAGGAAAAGGATGCCTTGCACTCTAGGGCATTCAGCCATAAGCCAGGATCCTCAAAAGTCACTGCGTCGCATGTTGGCGTGTGGCAGAATTTCAAGCGTGTCCCATGAAAGTTGGGGAACACACGAGCGAGCTGGGCACCTTCGATAGCTCAGTTGGTAGAGCGGAGGACTGTAGATGTTACAAACGGCCATCCTTAGGTCGCTGGTTCAAATCCGGCTCGAAGGACGTCTCGTTTTAGCAAAGAGGTGTGAGGACAAGCTGACAGCTGATTTTGGTTATGTTTTTCGCTAGCAAGAAACAGTGTACTTCCCTGACCGGGAATCGAACCCGGGCCGCGGCGGTGAGAGCGCCGAATCCTAGCCACTAGACCACCAGGGACAGCAGTGGGAAAGTTTTGCGACAAAAACCTTTTTCAAGGTCACAAATGCAGCTCTGTCGATCTGGTCTCCTTGCTGGAGGGCCTAGCGTCCAAAACAATTCCAGAACTTTAATGCAGCCGCAAGTGTCTGAAGGTTTTTTTCACAAATGCAGCTTCGTTGATTGCGTCTTCACACCGGAGGGCCTGGCAGAGCAAGGGTTCGCGTGTCTAAAGATTTTTACTCAAAAGAAGCAGGAGCACACCTCATTCAACTTCTTGAATCGGTCGGTGCCAGTCTTGTAACAACCGAACTTTCCAACTCCTGCTTTGCTGAAATAAAAGCTTGTAAGCAAGTCGGCTCTCTGCATATAGGATTGGACATACCTGCTTCACGGTGACACGGCTGCAGGATTTCAGCCCACATGCAAGGTCTTGATGTCTATTCATTTATGTATCATTTTACACCAAGTGATGAAGTGCTCTTTCTGGAGCTCGGCTGAAATGCAGCTGTGAATAACCATCAGTTCCACCAGACACTCTGCTAACTTTGATGGCTCCTTTGGTAGCTGTAATAGGAAAAGGATGCCTTGCACTCTAGGGCATTCAGCCATAAGCCAGGATCCTCAAAAGTCACTGCGTCGCATGTTGGCGTGTGGCAGAATTTCAAGCGTGTCCCATGAAAGTTGGGGAACACACGAGCGAGCTGGGCACCTTCGATAGCTCAGTTGGTAGAGCGGAGGACTGTAGATGTTACAAACGGCCATCCTTAGGTCGCTGGTTCAAATCCGGCTCGAAGGACGTCTCGTTTTAGCAAAGAGGTGTGAGGACAAGCTGACAGCTGATTTTGGTTATGTTTTTCGCTAGCAAGAAACAGTGTACTTCCCTGACCGGGAATCGAACCCGGGCCGCGGCGGTGAGAGCGCCGAATCCTAGCCACTAGACCACCAGGGACAGCAGTGGGAAAGTTTTGCGACAAAAACCTTTTTCAAGGTCACAAATGCAGCTCTGTCGATCTGGTCTCCTTGCTGGAGGGCCTAGCGTCCAAAACAATTCCAGAACTTTAATGCAGCCGCAAGTGTCTGAAGGTTTTTTTTCACAAATGCAGCTTCGTTGATTGCGTCTTCACACCGGAGGGCCTGGCATAGCAAGGGTTCGCGTGTCTAAAGATTTTTACTCAAAAGAAGCAGGAGCACACCTCATTCAACTTCTTGAATCGGTCGGTGCCAGTCTTGTAACAACCGAACTTTCCAACTCCTGCTTTGCTGAAATAAAAGCTTGTAAGCAAGTCGGCTCTCTGCATATAGGATTGGACATACCTGCTTCACGGTGACACGGCTGCAGGATTTCAGCCCACATGCAAGGTCTTGATGTCTATTCATTTATGTATCATTTTACACCAAGTGATGAAGTGCTCTTTCTGGAGCTCGGCTGAAATGCAGCTGTGAATAACCATCAGTTCCACCAGACACTCTGCTAACTTTGATGGCTCCTTTGGTAGCTGTAATAGGAAAAGGATGCCTTGCACTCTAGGGCATTCAGCCATAAGCCAGGATCCTCAAAAGTCACTGCGTCGCATGTTGGCGTGTGGCAGAATTTCAAGCGTGTCCCATGAAAGTTGGGGAACACACGAGCGAGCTGGGCACCTTCGATAGCTCAGTTGGTAGAGCGGAGGACTGTAGATGTTACAAACGGCCATCCTTAGGTCGCTGGTTCAAATCCGGCTCGAAGGACGTCTCGTTTTAGCAAAGAGGTGTGAGGACAAGCTGACAGCTGATTTTGGTTATGTTTTTCGCTAGCAAGAAACAGTGTACTTCCCTGACCGGGAATCGAACCCGGGCCGCGGCGGTGAGAGCGCCGAATCCTAGCCACTAGACCACCAGGGACAGCAGTGGGAAAGTTTTGCGACAAAAACCTTTTTCAAGGTCACAAATGCAGCTCTGTCGATCTGGTCTCCTTGCTGGAGGGCCTAGCGTCCAAAACAATTCCAGAACTTTAATGCAGCCGCAAGTGTCTGAAGGTTTTTTTTCACAAATGCAGCTTCGTTGATTGCGTCTTCACACCGGAGGGCCTGGCATAGCAAGGGTTCGCGTGTCTAAAGATTTTTACTCAAAAGAAGCAGGAGCACACCTCATTCAACTTCTTGAATCGGTCGGTGCCAGTCTTGTAACAACCGAACTTTCCAACTCCTGCTTTGCTGAAATAAAAGCTTGTAAGCAAGTCGGCTCTCTGCATATAGGATTGGACATACCTGCTTCACGGTGACACGGCTGCAGGATTTCAGCCCACATGCAAGGTCTTGATGTCTATTCATTTATGTATCATTTTACACCAAGTGATGAAGTGCTCTTTCTGGAGCTCGGCTGAAATGCAGCTGTGAATAACCATCAGTTCCACCAGACACTCTGCTAACTTTGATGGCTCCTTTGGTAGCTGTAATAGGAAAAGGATGCCTTGCACTCTAGGGCATTCAGCCATAAGCCAGGATCCTCAAAAGTCACTGCGTCGCATGTTGGCGTGTGGCAGAATTTCAAGCGTGTCCCATGAAAGTTGGGGAACACACGAGCGAGCTGGGCACCTTCGATAGCTCAGTTGGTAGAGCGGAGGACTGTAGATGTTACAAACGGCCATCCTTAGGTCGCTGGTTCAAATCCGGCTCGAAGGACGTCTCGTTTTAGCAAAGAGGTGTGAGGACAAGCTGACAGCTGATTTTGGTTATGTTTTTCGCTAGCAAGAAACAGTGTACTTCCCTGACCGGGAATCGAACCCGGGCCGCGGCGGTGAGAGCGCCGAATCCTAGCCACTAGACCACCAGGGACAGCAGTGGGAAAGTTTTGCGACAAAAACCTTTTTCAAGGTCACAAATGCAGCTCTGTCGATCTGGTCTCCTTGCTGGAGGGCCTAGCGTCCAAAACAATTCCAGAACTTTAATGCAGCCGCAAGTGTCTGAAGGTTTTTTTTCACAAATGCAGCTTCGTTGATTGCGTCTTCACACCGGAGGGCCTGGCATAGCAAGGGTTCGCGTGTCTAAAGATTTTTACTCAAAAGAAGCAGGAGCACACCTCATTCAACTTCTTGAATCGGTCGGTGCCAGTCTTGTAACAACCGAACTTTCCAACTCCTGCTTTGCTGAAATAAAAGCTTGTAAGCAAGTCGGCTCTCTGCATATAGGATTGGACATACCTGCTTCACGGTGACACGGCTGCAGGATTTCAGCCCACATGCAAGGTCTTGATGTCTATTCATTTATGTATCATTTTACACCAAGTGATGAAGTGCTCTTTCTGGAGCTCGGCTGAAATGCAGCTGTGAATAACCATCAGTTCCACCAGACACTCTGCTAACTTTGATGGCTCCTTTGGTAGCTGTAATAGGAAAAGGATGCCTTGCACTCTAGGGCATTCAGCCATAAGCCAGGATCCTCAAAAGTCACTGCGTCGCATGTTGGCGTGTGGCAGAATTTCAAGCGTGTCCCATGAAAGTTGGGGAACACACGAGCGAGCTGGGCACCTTCGATAGCTCAGTTGGTAGAGCGGAGGACTGTAGATGTTACAAACGGCCATCCTTAGGTCGCTGGTTCAAATCCGGCTCGAAGGACGTCTCGTTTTAGCAAAGAGGTGTGAGGACAAGCTGACAGCTGATTTTGGTTATGTTTTTCGCTAGCAAGAAACAGTGTACTTCCCTGACCGGGAATCGAACCCGGGCCGCGGCGGTGAGAGCGCCGAATCCTAGCCACTAGACCACCAGGGACAGCAGTGGGAAAGTTTTGCGACAAAAACCTTTTTCAAGGTCACAAATGCAGCTCTGTCGATCTGGTCTCCTTGCTGGAGGGCCTAGCGTCCAAAACAATTCCAGAACTTTAATGCAGCCGCAAGTGTCTGAAGGTTTTTTTTCACAAATGCAGCTTCGTTGATTGCGTCTTCACACCGGAGGGCCTGGCATAGCAAGGGTTCGCGTGTCTAAAGATTTTTACTCAAAAGAAGCAGGAGCACACCTCATTCAACTTCTTGAATCGGTCGGTGCCAGTCTTGTAACAACCGAACTTTCCAACTCCTGCTTTGCTGAAATAAAAGCTTGTAAGCAAGTCGGCTCTCTGCATATAGGATTGGACATACCTGCTTCACGGTGACACGGCTGCAGGATTTCAGCCCACATGCAAGGTCTTGATGTCTATTCATTTATGTATCATTTTACACCAAGTGATGAAGTGCTCTTTCTGGAGCTCGGCTGAAATGCAGCTGTGAATAACCATCAGTTCCACCAGACACTCTGCTAACTTTGATGGCTCCTTTGGTAGCTGTAATAGGAAAAGGATGCCTTGCACTCTAGGGCATTCAGCCATAAGCCAGGATCCTCAAAAGTCACTGCGTCGCATGTTGGCGTGTGGCAGAATTTCAAGCGTGTCCCATGAAAGTTGGGGAACACACGAGCGAGCTGGGCACCTTCGATAGCTCAGTTGGTAGAGCGGAGGACTGTAGATGTTACAAACGGCCATCCTTAGGTCGCTGGTTCAAATCCGGCTCGAAGGACGTCTCGTTTTAGCAAAGAGGTGTGAGGACAAGCTGACAGCTGATTTTGGTTATGTTTTTCGCTAGCAAGAAACAGTGTACTTCCCTGACCGGGAATCGAACCCGGGCCGCGGCGGTGAGAGCGCCGAATCCTAGCCACTAGACCACCAGGGACAGCAGTGGGAAAGTTTTGCGACAAAAACCTTTTTCAAGGTCACAAATGCAGCTCTGTCGATCTGGTCTCCTTGCTGGAGGGCCTAGCGTCCAAAACAATTCCAGAACTTTAATGCAGCCGCAAGTGTCTGAAGGTTTTTTTCACAAATGCAGCTTCGTTGATTGCGTCTTCACACCGGAGGGCCTGGCATAGCAAGGGTTCGCGTGTCTAAAGATTTTTACTCAAAAGAAGCAGGAGCACACCTCATTCAACTTCTTGAATCGGTCGGTGCCAGTCTTGTAACAACCGAACTTTCCAACTCCTGCTTTGCTGAAATAAAAGCTTGTAAGCAAGTCGGCTCTCTGCATATAGGATTGGACATACCTGCTTCACGGTGACACGGCTGCAGGATTTCAGCCCACATGCAAGGTCTTGATGTCTATTCATTTATGTATCATTTTACACCAAGTGATGAAGTGCTCTTTCTGGAGCTCGGCTGAAATGCAGCTGTGAATAACCATCAGTTCCACCAGACACTCTGCTAACTTTGATGGCTCCTTTGGTAGCTGTAATAGGAAAAGGATGCCTTGCACTCTAGGGCATTCAGCCATAAGCCAGGATCCTCAAAAGTCACTGCGTCGCATGTTGGCGTGTGGCAGAATTTCAAGCGTGTCCCATGAAAGTTGGGGAACACACGAGCGAGCTGGGCACCTTCGATAGCTCAGTTGGTAGAGCGGAGGACTGTAGATGTTACAAACGGCCATCCTTAGGTCGCTGGTTCAAATCCGGCTCGAAGGACGTCTCGTTTTAGCAAAGAGGTGTGAGGACAAGCTGACAGCTGATTTTGGTTATGTTTTTCGCTAGCAAGAAACAGTGTACTTCCCTGACCGGGAATCGAACCCGGGCCGCGGCGGTGAGAGCGCCGAATCCTAGCCACTAGACCACCAGGGACAGCAGTGGGAAAGTTTTGCGACAAAAACCTTTTTCAAGGTCACAAATGCAGCTCTGTCGATCTGGTCTCCTTGCTGGAGGGCCTAGCGTCCAAAACAATTCCAGAACTTTAATGCAGCCGCAAGTGTCTGAAGGTTTTTTTTCACAAATGCAGCTTCGTTGATTGCGTCTTCACACCGGAGGGCCTGGCATAGCAAGGGTTCGCGTGTCTAAAGATTTTTACTCAAAAGAAGCAGGAGCACACCTCATTCAACTTCTTGAATCGGTCGGTGCCAGTCTTGTAACAACCGAACTTTCCAACTCCTGCTTTGCTGAAATAAAAGCTTGTAAGCAAGTCGGCTCTCTGCATATAGGATTGGACATACCTGCTTCACGGTGACACGGCTGCAGGATTTCAGCCCACATGCAAGGTCTTGATGTCTATTCATTTATGTATCATTTTACACCAAGTGATGAAGTGCTCTTTCTGGAGCTCGGCTGAAATGCAGCTGTGAATAACCATCAGTTCCACCAGACACTCTGCTAACTTTGATGGCTCCTTTGGTAGCTGTAATAGGAAAAGGATGCCTTGCACTCTAGGGCATTCAGCCATAAGCCAGGATCCTCAAAAGTCACTGCGTCGCATGTTGGCGTGTGGCAGAATTTCAAGCGTGTCCCATGAAAGTTGGAGAACACACGAGCGAGCTGGGCACCTTCGATAGCTCAGTTGGTAGAGCGGAGGACTGTAGATGTTACAAACGGCCATCCTTAGGTCGCTGGTTCAAATCCGGCTCGAAGGACGTCTCGTTTTAGCAAAGAGGTGTGAGGACAAGCTGACAGCTGATTTCGGTTATGTTTTTCGCTAGCAAGAAACAGTGTACTTCCCTGACCGGGAATCGAACCCGGGCCGCGGCGGTGAGAGCGCCGAATCCTAGCCACTAGACCACCAGGGACAGCAGTGGGAAAGTTTTGCGACAAAAACCTTTTTCAAGGTCACAAATGCAGCTCTGTCGATCTGGTCTCCTTGCTGGAGGGCCTAGCGTCCAAAACAATTCCAGAACTTTAATGCAGCCGCAAGTGTCTGAAGGTTTTTTTTCACAAATGCAGCTTCGTTGATTGCGTCTTCACACCGGAGGGCCTGGCATAGCAAGGGTTCGCGTGTCTAAAGATTTTTACTCAAAAGAAGCAGGAGCACACCTCATTCAACTTCTTGAATCGGTCGGTGCCAGTCTTGTAACAACCGAACTTTCCAACTCCTGCTTTGCTGAAATAAAAGCTTGTAAGCAAGTCGGCTCTCTGCATATAGGATTGGACATACCTGCTTCACGGTGACACGGCTGCAGGATTTCAGCCCACATGCAAGGTCTTGATGTCTATTCATTTATGTATCATTTTACACCAAGTGATGAAGTGCTCTTTCTGGAGCTCGGCTGAAATGCAGCTGTGAATAACCATCAGTTCCACCAGACACTCTGCTAACTTTGATGGCTCCTTTGGTAGCTGTAATAGGAAAAGGATGCCTTGCACTCTAGGGCATTCAGCCATAAGCCAGGATCCTCAAAAGTCACTGCGTCGCATGTTGGCGTGTGGCAGAATTTCAAGCGTGTCCCATGAAAGTTGGGAGAACACACGAGCGAGCTGGGCACCTTCGATAGCTCAGTTGGTAGAGCGGAGGACTGTAGATGTTACAAACGGCCATCCTTAGGTCGCTGGTTCAAATCCGGCTCGAAGGACGTCTCGTTTTAGCAAAGAGGTGTGAGGACAAGCTGACAGCTGATTTTGGTTATGTTTTTCGCTAGCAAGAAACAGTGTACTTCCCTGACCGGGAATCGAACCCGGGCCGCGGCGGTGAGAGCGCCGAATCCTAGCCACTAGACCACCAGGGACAGCAGTGGGAAAGTTTTGCGACAAAAACCTTTTTCAAGGTCACAAATGCAGCTCTGTCGATCTGGTCTCCTTGCTGGAGGGCCTAGCGTCCAAAACAATTCCAGAACTTTAATGCAGCCGCAAGTGTCTGAAGGTTTTTTTCACAAATGCAGCTTCGTTGATTGCGTCTTCACACCGGAGGGCCTGGCATAGCAAGGGTTCGCGTGTCTAAAGATTTTTACTCAAAAGAAGCAGGAGCACACCTCATTCAACTTCTTGAATCGGTCGGTGCCAGTCTTGTAACAACCGAACTTTCCAACTCCTGCTTTGCTGAAATAAAAGCTTGTAAGCAAGTCGGCTCTCTGCATATAGGATTGGACATACCTGCTTCACGGTGACACGGCTGCAGGATTTCAGCCCACATGCAAGGTCTTGATGTCTATTCATTTATGTATCATTTTACACCAAGTGATGAAGTGCTCTTTCTGGAGCTCGGCTGAAATGCAGCTGTGAATAACCATCAGTTCCACCAGACACTCTGCTAACTTTGATGGCTCCTTTGGTAGCTGTAATAGGAAAAGGATGCCTTGCACTCTAGGGCATTCAGCCATAAGCCAGGATCCTCAAAAGTCACTGCGTCGCATGTTGGCGTGTGGCAGAATTTCAAGCGTGTCCCATGAAAGTTGGGGAACACACGAGCGAGCTGGGCACCTTCGATAGCTCAGTTGGTAGAGCGGAGGACTGTAGATGTTACAAACGGCCATCCTTAGGTCGCTGGTTCAAATCCGGCTCGAAGGACGTCTCGTTTTAGCAAAGAGGTGTGAGGACAAGCTGACAGCTGATTTTGGTTATGTTTTTCGCTAGCAAGAAACAGTGTACTTCCCTGACCGGGAATCGAACCCGGGCCGCGGCGGTGAGAGCGCCGAATCCTAGCCACTAGACCACCAGGGACAGCAGTGGGAAAGTTTTGCGACAAAAACCTTTTTCAAGGTCACAAATGCAGCTCTGTCGATCTGGTCTCCTTGCTGGAGGGCCTAGCGTCCAAAACAATTCCAGAACTTTAATGCAGCCGCAAGTGTCTGAAGGTTTTTTTTCACAAATGCAGCTTCGTTGATTGCGTCTT